>NC_044400.1:45183139-45513139 GCF_006542625.1 Nomascus leucogenys
ACACAGCTTGGGAGAGTGTGGAGCCGGGATTTGAACCCAGGCAGTCTGGCTCCAGAGTCCATTTTTTTGTCCCCACAAATATCCCACTTCTCTTAATTACAAGTAAGATTACCTTGGGAAATGTACTTTGGAGTCCGTGGCTCTTTTGTTTGTTGATTGTTTTGTTTTTGAGATGGAGTCTCACTCTGTTGCCCAGGCTGGAGTGCAGTGGCGCAATCTCGGCTCACTGCAACTTCTGCCTCCCAGGTTCAAGTGATTTTCCTGCCTTAGCCTCCTGAGTAGCTGAGATTACAGGTGTGTGCCACCACACCCAGCTAATTTTTTGTATTTTTAGTAGAAACGGGGTTTTACCATGTTGGCCAGGCTTGTCCCGAACTCCTGACCTCAAGTGATCCACCCACCTCATCCTCCCAAAGTGCTGGGATTACAGGTGTGAGCCACTGCGCGGCCTGGAGTTGTAGCTCTCACCTAAGAGCCTTGGAAATTTGCGAAGAACTGGCAGCTTCTTTCTCACTGCCCCTGTATTGTTTCTTGGCATATCTTGGTCTGGTCTGGATTTCAGGAAGATCCATGCATTGCAGCAGTTGTGTGTGCTGATGGCTTGGTGTGGGTGGTGAGGCAAATTTACAATCCCACCTCTCATATTTGCTCATTCCACTCTCCCACCTATCGGTGGAGCGTTTGGGATTAGCTTGCTCTAGGGGTGAAAAATTTAGGGGTGAATTCTTGGGCTTCTTTCACTCTAGTTCAATGGTAGACAAAGTTCTCTTTGCTCCCAAGGGCCTGTTGGCTTTCAAAAGCCTAGTGTTAGAAGGTGATTTGAAGAGGGCTTTCATGCAGGAGCTCTTTGCAGCCTGGAAGAGAGTACAAAGTAGTCCAGGGGAAAATAGTAGGGGGAAGATTTGCCTTCTGCTGACCTGCCTGTACCAGAAAATTCTGGAGCCCTCGGGGAAATGCAGCAGGTGTGCAAGACAATAGAAATCGTCACTTGCTGTGTGCCAGGCACTGTGCCATGTGCTTTAAAATGCTTTATCCCTAATCCCTTCTCCATCTGGAAGGTGTATATTATGATCCTTGTTTTTTTTTTTTGAGACGGAGTCTCTCTCTGTTGCCTAGGCTGGAGTGCAGTGGCGTGATCTCGGCTCACTGCAACCTCTGCCTCCTGGGTTCAAGCGATTCTCCTGCCTCAGTCCCCCAAGTAGCTGGGATTGCAGGCGTACACCAGCATTCTCGGCTAATTTTGTATTTTTAGTAGAGATAGGGTTTTCCCATGTTGGTCCGGCTGGTCTCGAACTCCTAACCTCAGATGATTCGCCTGTCTCGGCCTCACAAAGTGCTGAGATTACAGGCGTGAGCCACCGTGCCCCATCTGATTCTTGTTTTATAGAGGAGGAAACTGACTCAGAATATTAAACGATGAGTCTTAAGATCACACAGATAAGGAACGTATTCAGGATTTGAACCCATTTCTCTCAGACTCAGAAGCCAATGAACTTTCTGTAATACTTTGCTCCATCTTCTGTGAAAGACAATAGTGTACTCAGATTTACAGCAGACATTAACTTACAAATACAAGTTATTTTCACCGCTAGTGTCACGTGAGGATTTCCCTTTGAATAAAATAAATAAAACAAAACACTGCTGAATGTTCTCCTGAAATGAAAGAAAAGAAATGAATGAGTGAATGAAGGTGGACTGGCAATCGATACTCGGAGCACACAGAGATTCTTCCTTCGACCTCCGGTGTGCTCGGGAACTCTCATAATTTCCTTTATAGGAAGTCTGTTGAGGATTTGTTTTTCTTTTATGTTAAAAATGATGAATTACAATATCTGGACCATAAAGTAGCAGTTTGTATTTTTAGCTACATTTATTTCTGACTTCTTTACTCATGATTTTTTTCCCCTCAATTAATTGTACGTCCTGTTCTCCTTTTCTTCCTCCTGTTCTTCTCCTTTTCCTATTTTCGCACCCATTTTTTTTAGTAGAAGGTTTTGCTTGCAAATGTTACTTGGTGGATAATGGATGTAATTTTTACAAAGTTCAGGGTTTTTTTTTTTAAGTCTCTGAGAACAATTCATAAAGCCATATCTGTCAACTTATGTACTACTAAAATACAGGATGAACTTTCCAACAAATGTTGTTATAATACTTGTGGTTCCATTCCCAATTCAGCCATTATAGATGCCCCGAGGAAACAAACACAGGGGAAAAATAAGATACGATCAAATTCATTATGATTTCACTTTTGTGGTTAAATAGATTTCTAGCTAGAGCTGGAGTTGCTTCTTAATTAAACAGATATTTCTGGAGGACCTGAAATCTGCCAAACACTATGCTAGTCTGTGACTTGATTTCACCTGTTGATTGGGTGAATAGCTCCTTTTCTGCTTTGAGTTGGTTTAAAAAATTCTTAGCAGCAGCTCTCAGCATAATTTATTAGGCAAGAGTTTAGGAATGTTATTCCATGAAAGCTACTTTCCTGCATGCTTGACGGGTAGCACCATGTCTGCCTGACTGTCTCGTCTGTCTGAGTAGTCTGTCTGGGTAGTGTGTCTTTTGGATTCTCTCTTATTCGTCCTCCTTTCTCCTTCTTTATTTTCTTGACTAGGTAGAAATAGTACTAAAGTTTACTTTTAAAAATGTTGAATAGATCAGTGTTTCCCATCAAATTTCCTCTAGACCATCAGCATTATAATCAGTTGTGCTTGTTAAAGACGCATAATCTTGTTCCCTGACCCAGAATCTGAATTTGAGAATTGCTGAATTACAGTTACCTGTGGTCACTGTGTTACTTTTAAACTATCAGTAGAATGTTCTGTTTCTCTCTGAATCAAAAGATAATCTCATTTTCCCCCTGAGTTAATGTACTCTGATTTAAAAAAAAACAGAAACAAAAACAAAAAAACAGTTCCAAATAATCCTGGAATTAGGTTTCAGAGTTTGAGAAACTTTCATTAGACTTTTATTGAAACAAGGGTTGGTGTTTCATACACTGTGGATATCCTCAAGTTATTGTTAGTAAAATGTCAAATTACTTGACGTTTAAAAATAAACTTTAATGATGACCAAACCCATTAATTTTAAGTCTTTGTTCAAACTACTTATGATTTAAATGAGTCACAGAGTTGGATCGGGTGGCTACGCTGGGTAGAACTGGGTACTGACCTCTGCCAGTCAGCTGTGTAACTCCAGGCCCTAGGGTGCCCCCTCTGTCCAGCCAGGGATTGCATGGATATGCTGTGATCTCCCTTTTGGTTCTGATTGAGTTGGACCTTGTGGGAGGGGAAACATAGATGTTGACACATGAGCACGTATGTTGGAGAGAGAAAGTTTCATCTTGGCATAGGACTTTTAAAACACAAGGTAATTTTTAATCAGTTTTGGGACCAAAAAACACTGAATATGGGAAAAATCCAAATTCTGCCAAAATGTCTAAAGAGGTTTATTCTGAACCAGTATAAGTGACAGTGGTCTAGGTTACACAATCTCGAGAGATCCTGATAAAGTGTGCATGAGAGGGTTGGGCTACAGCTTGGTTTTACACATTTCAGGGAGACAGGAATTGTAGGGTAAAATTATGGCACGGGACTTTTAAAATGAAGATGTGAAAGTTTACAGTCCATAGAGAATAAAAATCTAGAAGTTTAAAAGAAATAATTGGTAGTTTCTTTACTCATTCAGAAAAACAATGCCATATTTCCCCAAATTCCTGGTTATGGAAACGCAACCAGGAAACGGACTTCCTTAAGGCAAGGACCATCCTTTGTTGGAGACATTTGATTGGTTGTACTATTGCCAGGTACATTTGTGTTATTTTACAAATTCTAGTAGAAGCGGGTATAATGGTAGGAGCTGGGCAGAGCAGTGTTTCCAGTCATTTTTCCTATTAGAAGCCGTCTCTATTGGAGGAAAGAAAACAAGGCCTCCTGCCTCCAAAGGTTAATCAGTAATGAAATAATTCAAACAGCTGGAGAACTGGGGAGAAATTGGAGTTTAGCAGATGATTTCTTGCATGTGCAATTGTGTTCCATTTCTCTCCATTCATTTATGGAGAGAATGATAAATGTATCAAGAGTGGTGAAGTATATAAAGAGCATTGTTTCTTAAATCTCAGTAATTTATGGACCTCTATTTAAAGGAAAAATTTCTCACAAATCCTCAGTAATAAATATTTTTATTATGAAGGAGCTTCAATATAAACTAGGTATAAACTCCTTATGCTTCTAGCTCTTACTTAACTGTAAAGCAGTGATAGATTTATAGAGCAAATTCAAACAAAACTACAAAACCAATAAAATTCAAATTAATATTAATTTATCATGACAGATAATTTTGTTTCACTAAAATTAAACCCCTCCTCGAAAATGTGATTATGTTTCTGACAGCCGGAGTGCCAGTTCTTTTTAGATCTGCATGAAACTCAATTCCTCCACTTTCCTGTATTCTATGCTTCTTTCATATTAAAGCTCCTTCATTTAATAAGAATGCAGGATTTAGGGTTTAATTCTGCCTCATTTATCTTGACTTGGTCTTGAAGATTAAGATTGTACTACTAGGTGCCAAGATCAGAAACATAAATGGAAACCTACTTTTGATCGGTAAGATTTCTGGACTTGTTGCCTAGTTACAGATGAGATAGTAGAGGAAAGAGAAGGGTCACTGGTACCTGTAATTTTGGGTTGCAGATTTGGGTGAGAGTGAATGGTGCCATTTAGCAAAATGTGTAACAAAGGAGGAAAAGTAGGTTTCGGGAGGAGATGATTAGTTTAAGACTAATACTGCTTAGGTTCCTAGCAGTACGGTAGACTGAATAACACACTTTTCCACTAAAGCATTATATTCTGGATAAAACATTTTTTAATGTACTTCTGAGACCACAAGAACTAAGACATCTCCAAAGTCTCTCACTTCAAGTAGTTCAACCACGTATCAAAGAGTAAGGTAAAACCCAAGCTTTATGTGTAAATAAACACAAAAGATAGCTTACCTGAAGAGCAAATGCTACAGGTTGAACATCCCTAATCTGAAAATCTAAAATTGAAAATACTCTACAATTTGAAGCTTTTGGGGCACGGGCACGAAACTCAAAGGAAAATGCTCATGATTTTTGGATTAGGAAGGCATAGCATCGCTTCTCAGCCTTTTGGCTAAGATCAAGTGTGGAAGGCATAGCAAGTATATATTCTGCAGAATATTCCAAAATTTGAAAATGTCTGAAATCCAAAACACTTCTGGTCCCAAGCATTGTGGATAAGGAATACTCCACCTGTAATATCACCATTGTGGTTAGGGACTAAGTCTTGGGTCAGTGGCAAGGTATAAGAGCCTGCATTCCACCAGTACTTATTTGTAAGAGGAGCTAAAGTGGCTCTAGGAAGATAGTGCCCTTTGGCTTCTGGCAGAAGCAAGTGCAAATCCTTTCAGGAGGAAGGCATCTTCACTTTAGACTTTAGGATTTTCCTGACTAACATCAATCAAATCGGCATTCAGAATCAAAGATCTCCAGTCCTACAAGAAAACAAGCCATCAGCAGTGCGAGTCATCAGAAACAAGTGAAGGCTGGGCGCGGTGGCTCATGCCTGTAATCCCAGCACTTTGGGAGGCCGAGGTGGGCAGATCATGAGGTCAGGAGATCGAGACCATCCTGGCTAACACGGTGAAACCCCGTCTCCACTAAAAATACAAAAAAAATTAGCCGGACGTGGTGGTGGGTGCCTGCAGTCTCAGCTACTTGGGAGGCTGAGGCAGGTGAATGGTGTGAATGTGGGAGGCGGAGCTTGCAGTGAGCGGAGATTGCGCCCCTGTACTCCAGCCTGGGCGACACAGTGAGACTCTATCTCAAAAAAAAAAAAAAAAGAGAAACAAGTGAAAAACAATAGATTTAGAACCCTAAGGACTTTAGATACTATAATTATCTGATACAGAATATAAAATAACTAGGTATGAAATCTTTTAAGAAAGAAAACATGTAATCACAACTAAGTGCAAAATTGACCAGGCAGATTTGGAAAACCAAGACCTAAGGAAATATTAGAACTGTTGAAATAAAAACTAAATAAATTAGATTAGAAATAGGTGAACTAGAAAAATGAACTAGAAAAAAAGTTTGAAGAAATTAACCAGAAAGCATAGGGGAGAAGAAAAACATGAAAGTAGTTGAAGGATATAACAGTCATGATGAGATCTCTTCTGAGTTCCAGAAAGATAATATGAGTAAATGGTTAGGAGTACTATTTGAAGCTCTAATGTATATATAATTTCCAGAGAGAGTTTATGAATGACATAAATGGCCAGTGTTCCTTAAATCTAAGTAATTTATGGGCAGATAAGGGAAGCACAACATATAAATAAAAAAATTCATACTAGACATAAAGAAACTTTAATTCACTTAAAAAAAAATAAGAAGACCATCTTTAAGAACAGCCAGAAAAAAAGGCAGACTGTTTATCAGACTGAGAGCTGACTTCCCAACAGCAACAATGAAAGCTGGAAATTAGTGGAAAAATATCTTCAAAACGCTAAAAGAAAATATTGATTGTATATGCCAAAAAAGCTGTCATTCAAGGAAAAAATAAAATATGCTTTCAGAAAAACCTAAACCTGATTTTACCACAGAAGATCTTTTCTAAGAAACTTCTTAAAGGGTATACTGTAGGAAGGAGAGATTCCAGGAGGAAGGGCTGAGATGCAAAAAGGAATGATGAAGAAATAAACTGGTAAACATGTAGATAAATCTCATTAATTAAAATTAAATAAAGTTAAAAATTTAGCTCCTCAGTCATGCTAGTTAGCTACATTTCAAGGCATGTGTGCCTAGTAGCTATTGTATTGAACAAACAAATATGGAACATTTCCATAATTGAAGAAAGTTCTGTTGAACAGCACTGTTGCAGAGCAGCAGAAGGGAAGATGCACTAAGATAGTCTCTGCAATGTGTTGACTGTAAGATGGCATCTTTGTAAGAGCCACCATTATATGCTAACAATTTTGAGATAAACATTGCCCCACATCTTTAAGATGCCATTAAAAAAAGACATACCTCAAGATTACCTATATGAAAATGTAAAGAAATGTGTGTCTTGAGCATGGATGCAGTATGAAGTTAGAATGTTAGGGGCACAGAAGTCCAAGAGTTGTGGTGCAGTAGATTAGGAGAGGTCTGGGCCAGCACTTTGAGAGGCCAAGGCGGGTGGATCACCTGAGGTCAGGAGTTCAAGACCAACCTGGCCAAATAGTGAAACTGCGTCCCTCCAGAAATACAAAAATTGGCCTGGCATGATGGTGGTTGCCTGTATCCCAGCTACTCAGGAGGCTGAGGCAGGAGAATCGCTTGAACCTGGTAGGTGGAGGTTGCAGTAAGCTGAAATCGGGCCAGGACAACAGAATGAGACTCCGTCTCAAGAACAAACAAACAAACAAACAAAAAATGGTGAGGAGGTGAGATGTTGTAGAGATTCTTTCAGGATAAGGCATATATATTACTGAAATGAACATCAGCCTGCTATGTGTATGATAGGAGAAGCAATGAAAATTGCAAAGCCTTCGGGAATTATTTCTGTCGCTATATTGGGGAAGGCTTCATGAGGGCAGTAATATTTGGGCTGGACCTTGAGGAATGAAGAATTGACAGAGTAGTAGGGCAGGGCAGTATAGATAGAAGGAATGACACTAATGACAGCATGGAATTGTGAAAAGGTGTTCGCTTTGGCAATAATTCCTAATGATCTAGACTTCACTATTTCCAGCTTCTTTCTAGGTAGTCTAGTTTTGATGAAGGAACATTTATTCCCTGAGACCGGAAGCATGCCTTTTACTAATCTTAAGTTGGAAGTTAATCAAAATAACTAGACACCTAACCTGCTACTTCCCCAATGCTCTAAATAGACAACACTTAATACATGTTTTTCACATCCTCTTGAATTACACAATTTATTGGTAAATTTGGGGATTTAAGTTCGGAAAACGTTAATGCCTGTGGTATATTAATAAGATGAGTAGTCGTATAACTTCCTTAGACTAGAGTGGAAGAAAGACTGTTAGCTTGCTAAAGTTCACCAGATCAGAATGCTAAGAAAATATAGGACGGATAAGACGTGGATTAAAACCCCAGGCCCTTGATTTAAAAGCTGTGTAACACCAGTCAAGTTATTTGACCTTTTCATGCTCAAGTTTCTCCTTTTAAAAGAAGGCAAATAACACTTCCTACCTCAGGATGGGTGTGAAGATTAATGAAAAGCACTTAGCAAAACAGTTGCCCATTATTATAATAAAAATATTCCAGTGCTTTTTCTCATTAAGTGAATACAGTAAATCAGTGGTTCCCAACCATGGCTGTATTAGCATCATCTGGGAACAGTTGAAAAATGATGCAGAGTACTTGGGCTTTGTATTTTATGTAAGAATCCCAGTGTATTAGTCCATTTTCATACTGGTATGAAGAAATACCCGAGACTGGGTAATTTATAAGGAGAAAGAAGTTTAATGGACTCACAGTTCCACATGGCTGGGGAGGCCTCACAGTCATGGTGGAAAGCAAAGGAGGAGCTAAGGCACATCTTACATGGTGTCAGGAAAGAGCATGTGTGCAGGGGAATTGCTCTTTATAAAACCATCAGATCTCGGGAGACTTACTATCATGAGAACAGCACGGGAAAAACTTGCCCCCATGATTCAGTGATTCAGTTACCTCCCACTGGGTCCCTGCCATGACACATGGGGATTATGAGAGCTACAATTCAAGATGAGATTTGGGTGGGGACACAGTCAAATCATATTACTCCAGGTTTGCGAACCCTTGCTCTGGAGTTGAGTAACATCTTGGTCACTTTTACTTGGATATTCATCCTTTTTATGCAATATTTTGAACATTGGCTTTTAGTATTGTTGAGTGCATGGATTTTCAGGTTATTAGAGATTAATGTGTAGATCTTAACATCTATGCCTTCCCTTCTCTTTCTTTCTCCCCCCTTTCCTCAGCCCTTTCCCCTCCATCCCATATTGAATTTTTTGTACAGCAGGGCTGACATGTCCTGCACAGCTTAGTTCTCAGGACTTTTAATTAAATAAAACATTTTTTTTTTAAAAAGAAACTTTGCTAAGACAGACTTTTGGCGTGTTAAAGTTGAACTTGAGTTTAGTTTCTAAAATAATTTAATTTTTTTTTTTACTCTTTAAAATAATGACTACAGGAAATACTTCTAAAATAATTGATATTCCCTGTGTTAAAACTGGGGTTATTACTGGATGAATTTCAGCATGTGTTCTTTTTTCCTGGGGTAAAAAAAAGTGTCGGGGAGTGTTCCATTGTATGCCAAAACACATAAATTGTAATCCCTCAAACCTCAGAACGCCCTTCATATGGTGGTAGTTATTTGGTATATTGTAAAATGTGGCCTGGAGATTAAAATAAGAAATAAAATATTTTACTATATACGGATCAGTTAGAATATTCCTTTTAACACTTTTGCATGGATACTTTGGTTAAAAAAAACCATTGTATTGAAGCAGACGTAGCATTGTTGCTTGTTTCTATTTCCTATATGTATTTTATATTTCCTACAGATGAAGAATGACCAAAATGTCAGCACCATTAAAGCAGAAATTTTTTTTTAGTGCCAATCTCTATCACCTAGAATGGTACTTGATACATAGTGATTGCTCGCTAAAAAAATGTACTAAATGAATGAGCCAACAAGCAACCAAAATTAAAAATGACAGTATCACTCTTCACTGAAAACTTCCTTCCAGAAGTATTGGGAACGTCACAATACCTGGTGTTTGTCTAGAATTCCGATTAGGTGCCACCTGCATGTTCCTTTAGCCCCCTGAGCCTTCCCACAGATCACAGCTTCCCTTAGAGTCAGTCCATGCAGAAAGAGCTGTGTCTTAGTGTTCACGGTTGTATTGGTAATGCCACATCTAGCAGCATAGTGGTTTCTTAGTAAACATTTGTTGGATGAATATAGTGCTTTTTAGTTTCAATAATGCTTTCATGTTCAGTTTGAACAGTTGACAGCCCCATGAGGTTGGCTAATAGTATCATCCTAGTTTTATAGATGATGGAACAGAGGTTAAAGAGGCTGTTAGTTATCCTTGGGTCATAAGTAGCAGACCTGGAACCACAACTTCTAAATCTGTTAATTTCTTCATCCCTTGTTTCAGAACAGCTTTAAAAACATTAGTGAACCTATTAATTAATTAATATTCCCCTTCCCCTAGTTGAAATCCTACAGGGAAAGTTACTACATGAACCTTTTTTCCAAACTGCCCTAATGTTATCAGTCACAGACTTTGTTGGATGCCAGTTTCAGTTTTCATAATAGTTCTTTTTTGGTTACCTGTGATAGATTCCTTTTGAAAGAAAAAAATTTTTTAACGAGCCCTCATTCTTTCAAACAATTTATATTCTTCTTTCCCAGACATTTTAACCTGTAAATTTATCAATACTGTAAATCTAAGTTTTATAATAAAAATATTCCAATACTTTTTTTTTAAGTAAGTTAATGCAGTAAATCAATGGTTCCCCAAATTAGACAAATTTTCACAGCCCCAGAGGAGTGGGCTCCAGTGTGTTCCTTCTTGCCTTGTCTGACTGGTCATTTTGACATAGAAATTTCAGCTGTGTTGAATTGGCTTGGTGGATATTTCTGGAATCAGGCTTGAGAAGGAGAGACCTTCCCTGTGACATTAGTAAAAACAAAAAGGCTGAGGCGGGTGGATCACCTGAGGTCAGGAGTTTGAGGCCAGCCTGGCCAACATGGTGAAACCTGTCTCTACTAAAAGTACAAAATTAGCCGGGTGTGGTGGCACGCGCCTGTAATCCCAGCTACTTGGGTGGCTGAGGCAGGAGAATTGCTTGAACCCGGGAGGGGGAGGTTACAGTGAGTTGAGATTGCAACACTGCACTCCAGCCTGGGAGACAAGAGGGAAACTCTGTCTCAAAAAAAAAAAAAAAAAAAAAAATGGCCAAACATTGAAGATCCTCAAATGGTGGCAGTGTCTGGGTGCACATTTTGCCAGATCCATTTACAGAGGCCAAAGACCAACTGACATATGACCAAGGTTTTGAATAAAAAAGGATTTCACAATCTATGAATCAAATCTAGTTCTCATTTCTGTTTAGTCTTCTGTTGAGAAAAATAATTTGGTGACTTCAGTAAGCTTTAATCTACTTTGTGATTCTTGGGTTAGAGGTTATTTTATCAGACTGCTACATTTAAACTTACCCTCATTATCTTACAAATGTCTTTAAGGTGTTACTGGAACAATACTCACCACAAAGCTATGATTTCATTGTGAAATACCAACAAGACCCTGATTCCGTTTGCCTGCTGCGGACATTAATGTTTACTGTTAGAACTGAGGCATCAAAGGGAATAAATAAACTGCTGACATTGTGTTGCCTTCAGGATCCAGTCATGGGAATATATGGTAGGGATTTGAGAAGTGGTTTTGGGTGGAGAAAAAGCATTTTCTTTTTTCACCCAGTGCCTGACTTCTCAGTTGAGGCGGGACAGCCATTGTGTTTGTTCGGGCTCTCACAAAGCCAGATCACATCAGCCCAGGCTGCGGCTTTATGAGCAGCCTCACAGTTCATGCCTTTGTTGCCCTGGTGCACAGTCGGGAAAGGATGACGAGAAGGGAGCTCAATAAAGACCTTTCAGGGATTGTTTCTGAGTTTGTCATTGCCATCTGTCCTCCTCTGTCCCCTGGCTTTCGAGGCTATTCCCATTTTGTGAGACTCCTGGATTTCTGATTGGTGTGGTGTGGATACCATAGGTAGATGTTACGCAGAAAGTGGAAGTAAGCAATGTTTCAAAGAAATAATCTTGAAGAAAAGAGAAAAAAGCCTGCTCTTTCTCCAAGGCTGTGTGGACATAAGCGGTGAAGGATTAGGATTATTTTAATTATTAATGACTGTATTGTTTTCTTTCTTTGTTTTTTTTCTGAGACAGGGTCTTGTTCTCTTGCCCAGGCTGGAGTGCAGTGGTGAGACCTCAGCTCACTGCAGCCTCAACCGTCCAGGATCAAGTAATCCTCCCGCTTCAGCCTCCTGAATAGCTGGACCACAGGCGTGTGCCATCATGCCCAGCTTTTTTTTTTTTTTTTTTTTGAGACAGTCTTACTCTGTTGTCCAGGCTGGAGTACGGTGGTGCTATCTTAGCTCACTGTAATCTCCTCCTCCTGGGTTCAAGTGATTCTCCTGCCTCACCCACCTGAGTAGCTGGAATTACAGGCGTGTGCCACCATGCCTGGCTAGTTTTTGTATTTTTAGTAGAGACAGGGTTTTGCCATGTTGGCCAGGCTGGTCTTGAACTCCCTCAAGTTATCTGCCTGCTTCAGCCTCCCAGAGTGCTAGGATTACAGGCATGAGTCACCATGCTGGACTAATGTTTAAAATTTTTTGTAGAGATAGGGTCTCACTATGTTGCCTAGGCTGGTCTCGAACTCCTGGGCTCAAGCAATCCACTTGTCTTGGCCTCCCAAAGTGCTGGGATTACAGGTATGGTCACTGTGCCTGGCATCTCTTAATTTTTGAAACCACTAATGTCTTTCCCTTAAGACTTGGGTCATTTTGGAACTAAGAGGCCAGACTTGATGCCTTCAGACATTTATTATTTCTAACACTGGTGCATGCATCTTTCCTGTCTCTCACAGGTGGCTTGGTGCAGGTGTAGTTTTATCTTGTTGAAAGCCTTTTGTTCTTCTTTGAACAGTGGGACTGTAGTGTTATCAACAGGGCCAGTGCTAGGACCAGAAAGCTTTCGGTATGATAGGCAGTTTCTGTTCAGGACACCTGCTGCCCAAACACAGTGCACTCATTGTTTCTTCAGTTGAACATGTTCTAGGCAGAGCTGTGTCTTTTTTAGCCTAGGATTGAGTCTTCACTTTTTCTCCTGCATGCGTTTCATTTTTGGTAGAATAAATTTCTGTCTTGTTCTTCTGGTTTTGCTGGTATGAATTTAATACCTGCACGTGATTTGTACAAATTTTATTTCCAAGGTGCATGCTGAAATGTCACAGTGGTGGAAAGAGCACTTCAAAGCGGAGGCAAATGATCTGGACTGTCATGCCTGCTTTGCTGGCTGTGCGGCTGAGGGAAAGACATTTTACCTCTCTGGGCACTGGCTTCTTGGAGCAATGGGTTGCCAAGGGCCCTAGTGTAAAGATTCCACTGTTGTGTCTTGTGTTTTTCAGGATGCTAAGAGCATCAGAAATGAGTGTGCCAGGAGTCATTAAGGGCCCTGCTCCTGTGTGTAGGTAACACCAGGAGGCATTCTTTTATTTATTTAATTTATGTATGTATTTGAGACAAGGTCTCACTCTGTCTCCCCGACTGGAGTATAGTGACGTGAACATGGCTCACTGCAGCCCTGACTTCCCAGGCTGTAGTGACCTTTCCACCACAGCCTCCTAAATAGCTGGGCCCACAGGCATGTGCCAACATGCCCGGCTAATTTTTTAAATTTTTGTAGAGACAAGGCCTCTCTTTGTTGCCCAGGCTGGTCTCGAACGCCTGGGCTCAAGTGATCCTCTGGCCTTAGCCTCCCAAAGTGCTGGGATTACAGGCCATGAGCCACCGTGCCCAGCCTGTTCTTTTAACTAAGTGACAGTTTTATGGCATGGCCAGTGATAGAGAAGTTTGGATGCGATAGGTAAGGGAGGGAAACAGCTATGGTTCTCTGTCTGTGGCAAGTTTGCAGAGTAAAAAAGAATTTTTTATTTCTAGGAAAGTGTTGTTCATCACTGGAAGTGTTACTGGACACTTGGGTTTTGAACGTGTAAATTAAGAACTTCTGTGATCAGATAAATACTTCCTCATTTGTTAACTCTGTTCAGATAAGAGGCAGACCAAAGATCAGGCTAATATAGCATAGATACCCCATTTCTGATTTGTATTCCTGCAGTCTTAAAAGAAACCCCTTATTTAAAAATATCTTAAAATATATGTCAATTGTAGAAAATTTGGAAAATACCAGAAAGAAAATACAAATAGCTTCCCATTCCATAACCCAAAAGTGCTGTTGTTCACACTTAGGTGTCTTTACATTGTATGCACTCAGTTTGTAGAACAAAATTGGGACCATACCATACATATATAACTTGATATCTTGCTTTTTTTCTGCAGTTCCTTTCGAGATGATTTTTGGGACTGAGGTTTCAACTGAAGGTAGAGATTAATGTAATATGCTTAGCACACTTGTGACGAGGACTGTTTTGATTTACAGAAATAGAACTGTGGACCCAGTATCTGAAAATAACATTTGTCCTGTCCTCTCTTGAATAGACTTTCAATATTTGGCATATATAGATGTTGTCATAACTGTTACTATAATTAACAAATGAAGACTTCTTAATCTATTAGCTCTTATTGTTCACTAATTGCTTTCATAAGATTCTTTCATTGAGTTTTCTGTGCCAGAATTGCTAGCTGCACCACCAGTGAGCATAAGTTATTTCAACACTGTTTTTCCTTAAGCCCTGATTTCTCTAGCTAAAGCATGGTAGCGCCTGTGGGCTAGGCCACATGTTTGGCAGCAGGATAGTTAAGGGATTCCTTTTGCCCAGTTATATTATACGTTTGATAATATTTATGATTTACTTGTTGAATGTTGGTTTCATATATAATTTCCTTTATAGGAATTTTCCTCTAGGAAATGAAAGATTATTCGTTTCCCCTTTGGATTATGTAGCCTATAAAATTTTCTATTACACCATTCACATTGCAGTGTAAATATATTCTAAATCCTGAACCACATTAGAATTTTTTTATAGCCCCCACTTATGTGTCTTTTTGTGGTGCCCTTTGAAGTCCTGTAATGTTTTATGTTTGAGATTAAATCTGGGTTTCACTTTACTTTTTAAAGCATATTGAGCAAGTTAATTTTCTGTTCGAGTTCCTAAGGGGAATGATTCCAGCCCTCTGTGTCCCAAGAATTCAGACTGAGCCCTGCCAGAACATTCCTGTGGTTTTCCACGGGGCAGATCAGTATGTTCATGAAATTTTAGTTGTAGCTTGTGTTTTCCGTGGTTAATTAAAACATCTGGCTTTTCAGTTTCCCACAAACAGAGCATAATCACTAGGCCAAACCTTTTCAATAAATGATTAAATATTTCAATCCTCCCCTCAGAATAGCCCACACTTGTCTTTAGGATACCTTGTAAGCTGTTACCTCTGTTTATAATGATTTTGAACGTTGGGAACATGTTTGAGGTTATCCTGCCAAATATCTGCCCTTGAGAGAGAGAAGGTTGGTGACTTTGAGTCCTTATAATGGCTTCTGGCCTTTGCCCCCCCAGGTTGGAGTTGCTGTGGGTGAGCTGCTGTGGTCTGTAGCCAAGCATGCTGTGGTCGGATCTGCCCAGCCGTGGAACAGAAACATTTGCTGGATGGAAAATCCATAAAAGAAAGCTCCTGTGAAAAGCTGAGGCTGACAATAATTTAAGCAAAATCAGGTTGGTATAAGTAAGAGAGGCTGGATAAAGCGGATTGGGCCGGATAGGGAAAAGTTTTTTGTTCCTTCCAGACACATTTTGGAGACCACCCCAAATGATTATTTTCAGTTATTTGTGAGAGTCCCAACATGTGTAAATGGCAGATATATGCTGGCAGCCTTTTGTGTATAGTATAATGTTGTCTTCCTTTCCTTCTCTTCCTTTTCCTCTCCTCTGTCCTATCCTCTCTCTCATCTTCCTCTCCTCTCTCAGAAAAGAGAGGAGGACGTTGGCACAAATATTGGAAGAAGCCACAACTAGAAGCCACCTATGCCAACTTCAGTGGTCTTGGCTTTATTTTGGGGAGAAAGCGGCGTCCAGCCTCGTGGAGTCGCATTTGGAGTTTCAAAGACTTGCACTCATTTGTGTTTTAAAACTTTGAAGGGTGGGGCATGGAGGCCTGCCATTTCTATTGGGATAATTCTGGCTGTGAGCCTCCAGTCTGCTTGGCCAGATTTTATATACTCTAATCTTTTCCCCAAACAAAAGCCACCAACACATTTCATTTTCTGCAGTGTGTGCATTTGGCATTAAGATACTTATATATGACAGGGGAAGAGAAATGTCCTGAAAAACATAGTTGTTTAAATAAATGCAAAATACTCTCACTGTGGGCCAGGTGAACGAAACAGCATGGATAACCCCATATGAGGCAGTAAAGTGAAATAATTAATTTTGAAAACATATATTATACAGGGACAGACATTGCAGACCATTTCTATTGGACATTCAGTGGGTAAGTCAGCTTTCTACATAAGCAGCTAATAAATACTCCCTAGAAAGGAGTGAGTCACAGTCTTTCAGAATCTGTGAAGCAGTGAATGTCTGTTGACTTTGTCCACCCAGCATCCTTTTCCTCCATCTTTTTTTTTTTTTTGAGACGGAGTCTCACTGTCGCCCAGGCTGGAGTGCAGTGGCATGATCTCAGCTCACTGCAGGCTCCGCCCCCCCCCCCCCCCCCCCCCAGGGTTCACACCATTCTCCTGCCTCAGCCTCCCGCGTAGCTGGGACTACAGGCGCCCGCCACCTCGCCTGGCTAATTTTTTGTATTTTTAGTAGAGACGGGGTTTCACCATGTTAGGCAGGATGGTCTCGATCTCCTGACCTCGTGATCCACCTGCCTCGGCCTCCCTAAGTGCTGGGATTACAGGCATGAGCCACCATGCCTGGCCTTTCCTCCATCTTTTAATAAATCATCCAGATTTTCCCTGGACAATTTCCCCTGCCTCATTTTCACCCTATGTAGTTAGAGGAGGTGACCCTGCTGACTCAGTTATGGGCATGTAACATAAGTGTGGCCAGTGATATGGTTTGGCTGTGTCCCCACCCAAATCTCATCTAGAATTGTAACTCCCATAATTCCCACATGTCATGGGAGGAGCCTGGTGGGAGGTGATTGAATTATGGGGGCAGGGTTTTGCTGTGCTGTTCTTGTGATAGGGAATGAGTCTTATGAGATCTGATGGTTTTAAAACCGTGGTTTCCCTGCACAAGCTCTGTCTTTTTTTGCCTGCTGCCATCCATGCAAGACATGACTAGCTCCGCCTTGCCTTCCACCATGATTGTGAGGCTTCCCCAGCCACGTGGAACTTAAGTCCATTAAACCTCTTTCTTTTGTAAACTGCCCAGTCTCAGGTACAGCATGAAAATGGACTAAAGGGTCACAACTGTCTTTGGAAGGGCCATAGTATTCTTATTGCAACTATTTAAGAAGTTTTGCTTTCTGTGAGTTTGTTAAGCTGGAGCTGCTAGTGGCAGTTTTTGCTATGACTTAGGGAAAACCATACTGAAAATTAAGACAACACAGGAGAAATCAAAGCAGGGAGATGGAGGAAAAGAGATTGGTAGGAAGGAAAGGGAAGGGACACTCGTATGCGCGCACACACATGCACACGCACACATGTGCACACCTGCACACACACACACGCATACACACACACACACACACATATATTTTTGGCCTGCAATTCAGCAGTGCCTAAACCCAGCATCTCCTGTTTCACTTCCGTGGCAAGTTAGCTAGTTCATCTGAGTTAGATGTCTGTCTCTTACATCCAAAACATCCCAATTGGTGATATCTTCTAGGAGTGAGGTCTTAGGGTAAAATGACTATGGCATAGTCCCTGTCTTTAGGGGCTCATGGTATAGGGCAGCAGTCCCCAACCTGTTTGGTATGAGGGACTAGTTTTGTGGAAGACAATTTTTCCAAACGACGGGTGGGGTGACAGGGATGGTTTCAGGATGATTCAAGCACGTTACATTTATTGTACACTTTATTTCTATTATTATTACTACATTGTGGTCTATAATGAAATAATTTTGCAACTCACTATAATGTAGAATCAGTGGGAGCCCTGAGCTTGTTTTCCTGCAGCTAGATGGTCCCATCTGGGGATGATGGGAGACAGTGGCAGATCATGAGGCATTAGATTCTCAGAGGAAGCATGCAACCTAGATCCCTGGCATGTGCAGTTCACAATAGCGTTTGCGTTCCTATGAGAATCTAATGCTGCCACTGATCTGTCAGGGGGCGGAGCCCAGTAGGTAATGTGAGCGATGGAGACCGGCTGTAAATACAAATGAAGCTGTGCTCATTAGCCCACTGCTCACCTCCTCCTTTGCAGCCTGGTTCCTAACAGGCCACAGACTGGTCCCAGGGACCCCTGGTGTAGGGGATAGGCCAGATAAGTATTCACATGACTGACATGCAGTGTGAAATGTATCTCTAGAGGTAAGGACAGTTTTGTGGGAACAGAGATGGAATTAGGAATTCTGCTGGGTGGTAGACTAGCAGGGAGGGCTATTACTTAACAAGGTAGAAGAGGATTAAGTCTTAGGAACATTAAAAAACATTAAAAAGATTTTAAAAATAGATTTAATTCAATTACTTGCTTTTTGAGTCTAAAAGAAGGGAAGGCTTTCCAGAGCCTATAGTTAAAGTAAATTGCAGATAACGAAGATAATTTCAGAGGTTAGTAATGGTAGAATCTTGTTTATTTACTCTGAATACAATTGTTTAAGGCCTAGCCAAATGAGAGGTTATCAGAAAGCTGTCTGGAGTTAGTTTTAACACGACAAGGTAACAGCTGCTGTTCTCACCAGAACCTCAGTCAGCTTTCTGTTTTAAGGAGAATTAAATGAATTTAAAGATTTATTTCCTCTTTTTAATGATAGAGTTTTCATTAATATTATATTTTGTAATTACACTGTTTTTTGGGGGAAATTTATGCAGCAAGTACAGAGAGTTTCCATGTGACTCCTACTGCCAGTTTCCTATATCATTAATATCTTGCATTAGTGTGGTATATTATAATTGATGAGCCAATATTGATATATTATCATTACTAAAATCTATAGTTTATATTAGGTTCACTCTTTGCGTTGTATGTTCTATGAGCTTTCATAAGTATATAAGTTGTATTTCCATTACAGTATCATACAAAATAGTTTCACTGCCCTAAAAGAATTGCATGTTCTACCTGTTCGTTTCTTCTTCCTGAACCCCTGGCCACTACTTATCTTTTGCCCCATAGTTCTATTTTTTCCACAGTGTCATATAGTTAGAATTATACAATAGATAGACTTTTCAGATTGGCTTTTTCACTTACCAACGTGCATTTAAGTTTCATCCATGTCTTTTCATGAATTGATAGTTCATTTTTTTAAAACACTGAATAATATTCCATTATATCGTTGTTCCACACTTTATCCATTCACCTATTGAAGGACATCTTGGTTGCTTCCAAGTTTTGGCAGTTATGAATAATGCTGCTGGAAACATTCATTTGCAGGTTTTTATATAGATATGTGGATAAGTTTTTAACTCATTTGGGTTTCTCATCATTAAATATGATGTCAGTTTTAGGTTTTTCGTAAATGTTCTTTATCAAGTTGACAAATTTCCCCTCTATTTCTGGTTGCTGAGAGTTTTTATTATGAAAGAGTGTTGGATTTTTGTCGGGTGCTTTTTCTGCAACTATTGATATGGTCATGATTTTCTTCTTTAACTTATTCATAGGATGGATGATACTGATTTTTGAATGTTGAGCTAGCCTTTTGATAGGGATTATGTTGACTTTCTAGATCAATATTAAGAGCTCTTATGTTGACTTGCAGATCAATATTAAGAGCTCTGATACATGAACATGGGATGTGTTTCCATTTCTTTCAGGCTTCTTTAATATCTTTCAACAGTGTTATATTGCTTTCAGGGTACAAGTCTAATACTTCCATATTAAATTTATTCCTAAGTATTTTTTTCTTTTTGATGCCTTTATAGATTAAGAAAGTAATTATTTTCAAAGTATTTGTAGCTAGTGTATAGAAATGCAGTTGGTTTCTGTATAATGATCTTGTTTCCTGCAACCATGTTGAACCTGTTTATCAGTACTGATAGTTTTTTATGTGTATGACTTTCCTAGTATTTTCTATATACCAGATTATGTCATCTGCAGATATAGTTTTATTTCTTGTCCAATCTGGATGTTATTATTATTTATTTTTGCAGTGATTTGAAAACTTGAGTGTGATGTGAGAAATACAAAGTTATGTGCTTTGGAGTTTCTAGTGAAATCATTCTGTTACGTAGCTTTTTGATAAGGATAAAAGATGATAATTATGAAATTTATCTTCTCACAGTTGACTTAGTTATTCAGTCATTACGCTTCTTAGTCACTCCTATATCTTCTTTGGAGAAATGCCTATTCAAATCCTTTGCCCATTTTTATATTGGGTTGTCTCTTTTTGTATATAGTCTGATATAAGCTCTTGATTGGATATATGATTTGCACATATTTTCTTCTAGTCTCTGGCTTGTTTAATGGTGTCTTTCCCCCCAACAATGAAATACTGTAAATTTAAATCATTGATAAATTGCATCAATATGGGAAACTGTGTGTGTGTATAAACTTATTTTCTTAACAGTGTTGTTTGGTGCTCAGAAGCTTTTAATTGTAACAAAATTCAGTTTATTAGTTTTTTCTTTCAAAGCTTATGATTTTGATGTTTCTTTAACTCTTTGGCTGGCTGATCAAAGCTCATGAAAAGTTTCTGTGTTTCTTTCTAAAACTTAGTTTTTTGGTTTTTTTTTTTATGCAGTCTCACTCTGTCACTAGGCTGGAGTGCAGTGACGTGATCTCGGCTCACAGCAACCGCTGCCTGCCGAGTTCAAGTGATTCTTCTGCCTCAGCCTCTCGAGTAGCTGGGACTACAGGTGCCCGCCACCCACCTGGCTAATTTTTTGTATTTTTGGTAGAGATGGGGTTTTACCGTGTTAGCTAGGATGGTCTTGATCTCCTGACTTCATTATCCACCTGCCTCAGTGCGCCTGGGCTCTTTCTAAAACTTTTGTTGCTCTACCCTTTACATTTTAGTCTTTAATTCATTTGGTGTCAATTTTTATGTATGGTGTGAGGTTTGGGTCTATTTTTATTTTATTTTGTTGATTTTTTATTTTTATTTTTTTGCATATAGGTCTTAGCACCATTTGCAGAAAAGGCTAACCAGTGACTTGACTTTTTTTGTAGAAAATCAATTGACCACAAATGTAAGGGCTTGCTTTCTGTACTCTCAATTCTGTGCCTTTGGTTTACCATCTGTCCTTATGTACCACACTGTGTGTGTGTGTACCTGTACCACACTGGTTTTGCAATGCAATTTTTCTATGAAAAAAGTTAGTTCAAGAATTGGACTTAACATGCAGTGTCTTCACTAAAAAACACTGTTGTACCTTTGCTACTTTTCCTCTCTGTTCTTTATGAGTCACTGTGTTAGAGTACTAGTATCTGGTGTTTTCTCTTTGGGGTAATTATGGAAATCTAATATGGTAGATGACAATGTGGAATCAATCAAGGTGCATCTTCCAGATTACTATATATATGACTTTAAGCAGTGCTTTGTTTTTCATAAAGGTGGTAATCATTTTTATGCCTGTTCTGCATTTGAAAAAAACAGATTAAGTTTTTCATTACCTCTGTCTTAATCATTGCCAATAACTACTGAATGAAGGATTTACAAGGCTGGCATATTATTTCAAGTATTTTCATTAATGGCAACATGAATTGGGTCTCATATCACAAAACTATTATTTTACTAAATAGAAAACCTATGAATTAAAATGTCTTGCGTGTGTTTGGTAACATAGTGTAGTTCTATATGTTTTATGAAAATTGGACATTTTTCATAGTATAAAATGCTAGCTGTATTTTTGTATTTACCTATTCTGTTTTTATGTTTGTATTAGTATGATTCTGAATAGCTAAGTGTGAAGACATTAAAATAATTATATTAGAAATGTGAAGATTGCAAATATATATATCTTTAGTTACATCTGCATTATGAATGCATAAGCATTGAAAAGGAAATTTTTTAAAAGTCAGTGCTTTATTGTGACGTTTGGAATCTAGTTGATCATTTTCTCTTTTCTAATAAAATCATAATTTTGTTTGGGACATGACTAATTTTTAATGTGAAAAAAATTTAAATGTAAGTCTTGGTGAAATGCAGAGACATTTCCCTTCTCTGGCACATAGCTGAGCTGACTGTTGCTGCTGGGCTTTAATTGGAGATTACAGTCATGCTATTAGATTTGGAAACTGTTTTCTGCAGTGCCATTAGTAGGTCAAGCCATGCATCCTGGCTCCTGGAGGGCTCAGTTCTCAGGATGGCTTATCTGCTTCCTGCTTTCTTCGTAATCTTCCCATTTCAACCTGAGTAGACCAGCTTGATGGCAACTGACATGTGTGTTACCTGGCCCTTTTACTTTCCTGGGAAGTCCTTTAACTGATAATATCACCTCCTAAAAACATATCCATAGAGCAACATGGAATTATCTTTTTTATTGTTCATTTAAAGTCAGAGCCATAAGTAAGTTTTCATTTATAACTCAAGTCCCTGGAAATAGGTGTTATGAAACTTTTAACCCAGTCACTTCTTTAAATCTTTTCTTGCTCTCTGTTGCCCCTTTAAACATTTTTGTGACCTATTCACAGAATGACTCCATGAGGAGTGTATAATGTTCTGGAAAGATAAGGTCTTCTTATTCTTGTTTTCTTTTGGGAGCTGAATCAAAGTATGGCTGGGTTAGAGTAACCTCTTAACCATCGTTTACTTTGAATAGAGCCTTTTTGCCAGCTGAATTTGGGATTCAAAATGATTGAATCACTGAAGTTTGAGTTGTAGTACAATTACATTCATGAAGACTCTGGCCTATCTATGATCATTTGCTTGCAGATGAAGCAAAATCAGATCAACCTAGTCCCATTCACTGAGTCAACACCAGAATGAAGAGAGTGTCAGGGAACTGGGTGTGGTGGCATGTATCTGTAGTCCCAGCTATTCAGGAGGTTGAGGCAAGAGAATTGCTTGAGCCCAGGAGCTTGAGACCAGCATGGGCAACATAGCAGGACCAAGATCCTGTCTCGAAAAGAAAAGAGTGCCTGGAACTTGCTTCTTTAGTACAGCCACAATTTTGTATACATCTGTAATGAGGATGTTTATGATAAATACATTAACAGAGTTTGGAATAATATATGTTTTGATATTTTACTTGTCTTTTTTTATGTTGAATAATCTGTGAAGTATAGATTTCCTTTAACAGCTTTCAAAGATACTATATGTGAGTGACATACAGTCATTTATTTTAATGTAATTACTGATACAAGAACAAACAGTACTTTCTCAGTTTCATACTGATCTGTGATGCATAAAATATTTAATTTGATTATATTGTCCAAGTAAGATCTATACGCACGACATGATAACTATTCAAAGTTTCTGAAATTTCCAAATTGATTATTATCTATTCAAATAAGCATTGATCATTGATCCTTGGCTTCATTCATAAACAAAAATAGTCTACTGGTTTGGATAGTGTCTATGAAAAAACATATAATTATAATAAACAAGTATCAACATTGGTCTGGCTTGCATTAAAAAATCTTTCTGTGCAGTTTGCTAGTGTACTACTCTCTTTAAGGATGAAAGAATATAGTTTTGAATGTAATCATCATTCATCTGAGGCCCTTTGAGGACAGGTTTTAGAATCATAGTAACCATGCTATGCTTGGGTTTGTAAGGGTGATTTTTTTTTTTTTTTTTTTTGAGGGCTCAAGGATATAGAGAGTTTGTTACTGCTGTGGCTTTTTTTCTGGTGTCTGGTTAAAATGTCACAGAGCCTATGAAAAAGTAAGACAGTAATTAGTGACTTATTTCTCTTAGAAATAAGAAGTCTGGAGTTCCAGTCAGGACTTTAGATCCTTGATTATTCTAAAATAGGATTGAAAATGACCACTGGTCTTGAGCAGTCATTAACATATGAGTGATAAGGAATGTTGAATTTGTGTTACTTCAGTGCAAATCAGTTAAATTCCAAGTGAACTAGTTAGCAGTGTACTGTAAGGAAGGCAGTGTGGTAGTTTGCTGGAGGGAACAGAATGAAGTATTATTGAGGGAAACAGCCAAAACGCAAGCCCTTCTGGGGAGAGGCTGCATGTGCAGTTTGCCAAGTACTAAGCATTTTCTCAGTATCTTGTGGGAATGGGTCAAGGCGGGGGCAGACTTCATTTGATCTTCACAACAGTTCTTTGAAAGAGACAGTGTTATCCAGTTTTAGAGAAGCTCAGTATTGGAGAGATCAAATGATTTTTGTTCAAGTCTTACACCCACTAATTTAAATTTGAATCCAGATGTTCTGAAACTCCATAATGTACTTGTATAAATCAAAGCACTGCCTATGAAGTGGTTTACCCAGAGCAAACTCTCTTTATATATTTTCTTTCTTTATTTTGAGGGGCGGGGTGTGGGCTGGGACTACAGGCACCCGCCACCACACCTGGCTAATGTTTTTTTGGTATTTTTAGTAGAGATGGGGTTTCACCGTGTTAGCCAGGATGGTCTCCATCTCCTGACCTTGTGATCCGCCCGCCTTGGCCTCCCAAAGTGCTGGGATTACAGGCGTGAGCCACCGTGCCCGGCCCTAAAAAGTTTGTCCTGGCTGGGCACGATGGCCCACACCTGTGGGGCCTTTGAGGGGCTGAGGCAGGAGGATCACTTGAGACCAGGAGTTCCAGACCAGCCTGGATAACATAGGAGAACCTATCTCTACAAAAAATAAATTAATTAAAAAAAAAATTAGCTAGGTATGGTGGCACATGCCTATAAACCTAGCTACTCAAGAGGCTGAGGTGGGAGGACCACTTGAGCCCAGGAGGTCAAGGTTTTAGTGAGCAGTGATGGAGCCACTGTATTCCAGCCTGGGTGACAGAGCAAGACTGTCTAAAAGAAAAAAGGAAAGTGTGTCCTAGGTTTTATAGCTAGGTATGTGGCCCAGCCATCTACTCCATGAACTTGCTGTGAATTACTGAGAGGTATTTTGGTGGCTGGGGGAATCAGATACTCCTAAGCAGCTGCTTAGAGAAGGAAGGAAGAAGATAAGCCTTGGACATTCCTGGCTTCCCCTCCCCCTTACTCTGCACTCCTTGTTTGGGAGCTGCCTAGAATTTTTCAGTGGGGAGAGAGGGACGGAGGCATTTACCTTTATGATGGTTTGAGACTCTGGTCAATCTGTTGCTTTCCTACTATTCTCACCTGGTAGCATTCTTAGTTAAGTACCTAGTAGATGTTAATCCCTTTCTGCCTTTTCCTGTCGCTGTGTCTGCCTCTTAGACACAAAGTACAGAAACTAACAAACGGAAAGGTTAAGCTATACAGAACCCTTTCCAAAGCTGTGATTGCCAACCTCCAGCTTTTTAGAGACATTTCGGGTTTGATTCACCGAGTCTGTGTTGTCTAGAAGAGCTTGACTTGGTCGGCTAGGGGTTGATTGTCTAGCAGTTCTGAGATGCAGTTTGAGGCACAGCAGGTCAGTTGTGATACTTACAACACATGCAAAAAAGGGACTTCTGTTTGAGATTAAATTATCTTCTGAAATAGACACAATTCAAAAGCAATTTGGTGATATATTTCAGAACTTAAAATCACCAGCAATTTCATAAAGATGTTCACTTAAAACTATGCCAAGATATTTATATGATATATTGTAGCATATTTGTAAAGAATGAAGTAGTTCTGTATATGTGCTCCTTTGGAAAGATTTATAAGATATATATACACACTCACGTATACATATATATAAAAAATGAAAAAAATGTGGAATCGTGATTACCATTCCCTTTTATATAATTTTTTTAAAAAAGGTATATATGCTGGTGTATGCATTTTTTTCCCTGAAAAAGATGTACAGTACAACTGTTAATAAACTGGAAAACTTTTTCTTCCTTTTCTGTATTATTTGAATTTTCTAACTATGTTCACTTATTTTTCTTTCCTTTAAAAAAAAATCAGAGGATAGCTGAGCAGTATGATTATGTATCATTTTGCTTTAGTTTTAATGTATTTTATAAAACCTTACTAAATGTTTTTAAAAAATATTGCAATTTTTTTTCTAATGTTCATTTGTCAGTTTTTCTTGTCCTCTGGGAGTTCATAGGAAGTAAGCAATTTTTATGGGAAGAGTGGTAAAGCATATAGATAACAAATGTTCTCAGGAAAGCTTATTAATTAAAACATGGAGTTGAAAAATAGAAAGGAAAAAGATATTTCCTAAATGTAATTTGAAGGACAATGAATTCAATCTTGCTGAAGTGTGTTTGAAGGTGTACCTTTATGCTTAGTTTGTTTGCTTTCAAAGGAGCTTTGGACTGAATTGTATTTGCTTTTCAGGCTGCAGGGCTGGAGGTGGCCATGGAAGCCTCCAGAATCTGATTGCTAATCAGGAAAGCTGTTTGCTAAGAAAGGCCTGCCTGTTTGGACTTGAAGTAATGACTGATGCACAGATAAAGCCAGGATGACTTTTTAAATATCTTTTGACTTCTGTGTCCAGATTTTGGTTTTCTCTTAATTAAAACCCTTAGACAAAGGTCACAGGTCAAAGGAGATGACTCCTCTAAACTCTTCTGGTAGCAATAGCTGCTTAACTCTTCAACTCGTGATAGGATTGTCTGGAAACTGTTGTGTTCATTTTTCTATGATGTGATTTACCTCCTTTGGCTTAGTTTGAATGCTGAAACGTAATAATAGATACGAAGATGGAAATTTTTTTTTACAATGTAGATGATGGTAGTCTGGAGAAGAAAGGCATTGTGCTAACCTTTATCCATATTTCATATGGAATACTTGAAGTTTTATTTTTATTATTTATTTATTTATTTATTTTTGAGACAGAGTCTTGCTCTGTTGCCCAGGCTGGCATGCAGTGGTGCAATCTTGACTCACTGCAACCTCCGCCTCCTGGGTTCAAGAGATTCTCCTGCCTCAGCCTCCCGAGTAGCTGGGACTACAGGTGTGTGCCATCATGTCTGGCTAATTTTTGTATTTTTAGTAGAGACAGGGTTTTGCCATGTGGCCCAGGCTGGTCTTGAACTCCTGGTCTCAGGTGATCCATCCGCTTTGGCCTCCCAAAGTGCTGGGATTACAGACGTGAGATCCACTGCGCCCGGCCGAAGTTTTATTTTTAAAAATCAGTAAACAATGTTATTTTTCTAATTTCATAAGAATTTTAGAAACGTATTTTCCTAAAATGGTTTGTTAAATACCTCATCCAACTCAGTAGTGTTTATTTTTACCGTATCTTCTTCTCTTTATAACTTCTGTACTGATATCTAACCTTAAACTTAGTCATGCCAGGAATCATAACCCCTATATTTCAAGGTATGTGAACCATAGTATAGGAATTTTAATCTATTAGGGAGATTAAGGGGACAGTTTCTAAAATACATATATATGTATGTATATGTATGTGTTTGTATGTCATTGATTATATTTATAATATAGAAAAGTCTAAAACACCACCATTGTCAGTTAATATCATAAATGAGGAAAAACTGATAATATCTTCCGTACATACTCACTTCCCAAAAGAATCTGATAACTTAAAAATTCAGGGTAATCAATACCTAATACAAGGATAGCAAACTCAAATGCCGACAAGACAGGGACCCAACAGAAAGTAAACCAGTGAACTTGGGCATAGAGTGGAGAAAAAGGGCACAGCTACTGCTCAGCTTCCCGCTTCTGCTGTTCAGGAATGAGGCTCCAGTGTAGCATGATCTGCTGATACATCAAGAGAAGGCAGAAGTGTAGAGCTTTGTGAGTGCCCCCATACTTTTAATGTGTTGGAAACACATTAAAAAATTAAAACATTGTACTCTCGCATGTTTTGCTATGATGTTCCTTGTCAGTACGTCAGGGCCTAAGAAGCATAAGGGATGGCGCTTGTTCTTTGGTGACGTACAGTCTAGTTGGGTGCTTCTGATGTGGAGCAGTTGAAGGGCTGAGATAAATGGTGTGGGTGCTGAAGGCCCCAGGATCCTAAGGAGGTAGAAATCGGTGTGAGTCAGACCATCCTAGGAAGCTTCATAGAGGAAGGGGATCTGTCCTACAAGGCCTTAACATTTAGGGCCATGGAGAGAAGGGAGGGCAGATGGGGAGAAGTGGGGAGGGCGTGGTCTTGGGGCATCGGTAGGCACTCGAGGAGACTGGCCTCAGTAGAAGGCCTCACAGTGGGTCTGTGCTCTGAAGAGCTCCTCACAGAGCTAGAGGAGAGTTAGCTATGGGGAGAATATGAGATGGAGTTACAGAGGAAAGGAGGGGGCCACCCTCTGGGGCCCTCTAGGCAATCATAAGGACTTCATGTTTTACTGTGGGGACAGAGAAGACTCATTGCAAGTTCTGATAGCAGAAGTGCTGTGGTGTCACTTGAGTTTTAACAGGATTCCTCTGTTGAGAATAGAGCGTAGAGGGCAAGGATAGAATTAGGGCAAGCAGCAAGGAGGTCACTGGAATAATCCAGGCCAGATGAATTAGGGCTTGGGTAAGGGGAAGCGATGGATCTACGCTGAAGGTCGAGTCAGCACTGTTTTCTGGTGGAATGGACCTTGGAAACATGTCCACATTCCTTTCTTTTCATTGATAATGACCAAGCCTCAGCTTAGACCCTTCTCCTCATTCCTAGATAACTGTGAAATTCTAGAAATTTTCCTTCTTGTTCTCAATTTTCTCTTTTCGTCGTATAGCTACAGCAGGATTGATGTTGGAGTGCTGGCCCCATCACAGCCTCCCTGGCTTTTGAACACAGTGGGCGGATTTCTGCCTCAGGGCCGTTGCATTGGCTGGTTCTTCTTGTATTCTCTTCCCCAGATATCCTCCTGGATAATGTCCTCTCTCATTTAATTCTTGCTCAAATGTTAGTCTCTCGGTGAAACCTACCCTGATCGATGTTTTAAAAATTGCAAACCTTCCTGTCACTCCTCCCCAAATCCCTCTTAACCTTTTAATTTTTTTCCTTGTAGATCTTAGCCCCTTCTAACATACCTGCATACTTTACTTACGTTTTAAGTTATTGTCTCTCTCTTCTTACTGGAATATAAATGCCAAGAGGAATTTATATATATAAATATATATATATAAAGTTATAAATATATTTATAAATTTAAAAAAATATATACAACTATATATATATATATACATATATTTTATATATATAAATTCTAAAAGGCAGGGATTTTTGTTTTTGTTCACTGATAACATCCCTGTCACCTAGAATAGTGTCTGGTGGGGACTGGGTACTTGATAAATATTTGTTGAAGGAATGAATAAGTGGCTTTCAAGAGGCACTTAAGATATACCACATGTCAGACACTGAGAATTAAAAACAAACAAAGCAAAGACACAAGCCCTCCCCCAGAGCACATGGTTCAGTGGGGCATAACAGCAGGAGAACAAAGCCTATTGATCTAATACAATGTGTCCAAACTTCTACGCAAACAAAAGTAAAAAAGCAAGTAATTTTTCCCTTTTCAGCCAAGTCTAGACTGTTGATTTGGACTTCCCAAGGCACACAGGTAGGGGAGAGGTGGTGATGTTTCAGGGAGAGGGAACAGTGTGAGAGGGGACATGGAGGCAGCAATGTGCCATGTGTGTAGTCAGGAGGGTGTTGGTGGTGGAGAGTGACTGAAGATGAGGCAAGAAAATGGAAAGTGGAGCCAGTTGAGAGGGGACTTGAATACCCTGCACAGGAGTCTTGAGTCCCCAAATTTATTGGGCTCCCGTTGTGTGCCAAGAACAGTGCTAGGTGCTTGGGATTCAAAGGTGAGTAGATGGCTCTTCCTACTTTATGGGTTTCATCTTCTAGAGAGAGGCTGCGGTGTTAAGTGAGAAGAAAAATGGCCAGGATTGTGGTGGGAATGGAGAGGCCAGGAGAGACAGAGGAGGGACACTGGGGTAGGATTAATAGGATTTGGTCAAAGACACGGTGTGTGATGGAGGGAGTAGGAAGTAGAGTCTTCTGGCTCGTCACTGGGGCTTAGGGGTAGATAAATGGTGACAGTGTTGTCTGTAGTAGGAAAGGCAGGTAGAGGATCAAGGGTCTGGAAATGCCAATCAGAGATCTCAGGAGGGATGTGAAGGAAAATTAAAAATATATAATAGCCCCTTAGTTTTGTCTTTGGGAAGCCAGGAGACTGGAGATACAGGTGCCCCAACCAGGAAAGTTGGAAGGGGAAATGTGTTTGTAGGACAGTAGGGAAGTGATGTGTGTATCTTACCAGAATGTCATTTCCATGAGGGCACGGGTTTGGTTTGTTCACTGCTGTATATCCAGCCCCCAGAACACTGCCTGGTACAGCGTATAATCTCAGCCAATGTTTGTGGAATTAATGAATAACATAGTTGAATTTGGAGGACAAAACTGGAGTCATAAGTTATTAGAAGGCTTAAAATGAGATTAAAGTGATTAAAATGATATTATTTTAGATATTCTTTTACAGGGCTTTGGTGATCAGTTAGATTTTTTAGAAATTTAAAAATGTTACCTTTTACTGATGATATTCCTGGTCACATACTTGCTTTGGATATATACCCAATAATGGGATTGCTGGGTTGAATGGCAGTCCTAAGTTCTTTGAGAAGTCTCCAAACTGCTTTCCTCAGTGGCTGAACTAATTTACATTCCCATCAACAGCATAGAAGTGTTCCTTTGCTCCAAACCCTCACCAGCATCTGTTGTTTTTTGACTTTTTAATAATAACCACTCTGGCTGGTATAAGACAGTATATCATTGTGGTTTTGAATTGCATTTCTCTGATGATTAGTGAGGTTGAACATTTTTTCATGTTTGTTGGCTGCTTATGTGTCTTGTTTTGAGAAGTGTCTCCTCATGTCTTTTGCTCACTTTTTTTTTTTTTCTGAGATGGAGTCTCGCTCTGTTACCCAGGCCGGAGTGCAGTGGTGCAATCTTGGCTTACTGCAATCTCTGCCTCCTGGGTTCAAGCGATTCTCATGCTTCAGCCTCCCAAGTAGCTGGGATTACAGGTGCCTGCCACCACACCTGGCTAATTATTATATTTTTGGTAGAGATGGGGTTGCATCAAGTTGGCCAGGCTGGTCTTGAACTCCTGACCTCAGGTAATCCACCTGCCTCCGCCTCCCAAAGTGCTGGGATTACAGGCAGGAGCCATCGCCCCTGGCCTTTTGGCCAGGCTGGTCTCAAACTCCTAACCTCAGGTAATCCACCTACCTCGGCCTCCCAAAGTGCTGGGATTACAGGCATGAGCCATTGTGCCTGGCCTTTTGCCCACTTTTTAATGGAGTTATTTGGTTTTTTTGCTTATTGAATTGTTTAAGTTCCTCATAGATTCTGGATATTAGATCTTTGTCAGATGCATGGTTTGTGAATATTTTCTCCCATTCTGTAGTACATACCTGGTTTGAATAGAAATCTTAATATCCGATAATGTTATCATTTGCTGAACCCAGTTTGATGTTGGAAGCAGGTAGTCTAGATTAACACAGCAGTAGGCGACCTTTCGTGCAAAGAAGTGAATGGCTACAAGAAAAGGCACATGTGAAATGAGTGAGAATGAAATTTTTTTTCAATTGCCTTCTATTGATGTGGAATATCAAGTGAACGCTTTGATTTTTTTTTCCTTGTGTTGTATTGTCGCAGTACAAATGCTTATAAAATGTGGACTGGCAACTGGTGCTTAGAAATCTTTGGGTTTCCCCAAAAGACTTTTCATTATGGTTGGATTTGGTGTGTGTCTTTATGAAGTATTTCATAAAGACAGTGAAAAAGATAATGTTGCCTTTTGTTTTGTAATCAAAGTCAGGGTGTCATTGGGACATTGTAGAATGTAATATCCTTTCATTATATTAGAAAGGTAGCTAATTTTTAAGTAAGTGAGAATTGAATTGTGAGTTTATTGAGTCTAGCCTCATGGCACTGGTGAGAATAAACGGAAATAGAACCTTGCCATGTTAGTGATTGATTCTAACAGTGTTATGGACTGAATTGTGTCTCTCCAAAATTCGTATGTTAAAATGTGGGTGTATTTGGAGACAGAGTCTTTAAAGAAGTAGTTAAGATAAATTTAAGGGTTATTAAGGAGGGTCCTAGTGCAGTCTGATTGGTGCCTTATAAGAAGAAGAAATCAGCCATAGACACGTTCAGTGGGAGGATGCTGTGAAGACATAGGGAGAAGACGGCTGTCTACAAGCCAAGGAGAGAGGCCTCAGAATAAACCAGTGCTGCTGACACCTTGATTTCACATTTCTAGCCTCCAGAAATGTGAGAAAATAACTTTCTATTGTTTAAACCACCCAGTCGTGGTACTTTGTTATGGCAGCCCTATCAAACTACTACAAGCAGGAAGCCCAGGCTATTTCAGCATCACAGTCTCCCTGGAAGTCAGGAAGAGGGAGACTCAGTAGTGCCCTGGGTATTCCAAGACGGATTTTTCTGTTTGAATGCTCACAGGGTCGCTAGGTAACTGGTGTTGTCTGTTGTTCCTTAGTCATTCATTTCTGATCATTTTCTTCTGTTGTTTATTCATTTACTTATTTATTGACAGGGTCTTGCTCTGCCGCCCAGACTGGAGTGCAGAGGTGTGAAACAGCTTACTGTAGCCTTGACTTCCTGGTCTCAAGCGATCCTCCTGCTTCAGCCTCCCAAGTAGCTGGGACCACAGGCATGCACCACCATGCCCATCTAATTTTTTTTTTTTTTTTTTTTTTTGTAGAGACAGGATCTCACTATATTGCCCAGGCTGGTCTTGAACTCCTGGATTCAAGCATTCCCCTGGTCTCCACCTCCCACAGCGCTGGGATTACAGCTGTGAACCACTGTGCCTGGCCTTTCTGATCATTTTTGTTGGAAGCTGCATACCTTGTCAGCATTTTTATTTCCTTCCAAAACTCCAATTAAAGGTGTGAGATGAAGCTGAGGTGCTTATCTTACAACTTTCTGTGATTGGAGTCCTCGGGTTTCATTTATGTGGATAGTCCCAAGCTCAGCTGACTAGATGAGATTCTTGCTGAGGCAGGACAGCTTTGTGGATGGCTGTCTTTGGTGTGAATTGGACCATGTGCATGGGATGCCAGGGTTTCAAGCCAAGGCTGCTTTCTCAAAAGACTGTCTCCGGCAGCTTGGAATTTAAGTGAAGCTTAATTTAATCCCTGGTTTTCACAGTAAATGTGTAGGGTGTATGTTACTTACAGTAGGAGTTGGAAAGCCATTGGCTTCCTCTGGCCTATTTATTTGAATTTGATTTACTTGGAAATTTTCCAAGTGGCAGAGCACTTAGAGGTCGTCCAAAGAACTTAAAAAAATTTTATTTCACATTCCAATAGATCTGTTTTCAAAATGGGTAGGGCAAGTGGAGTCTGTGATTGATTAGGTTATAGTAAATTTTGTTTTTTTTCCATGTATCCTAGGTTTGAAGAAAATGAGAGGCATAAATATTGAGAACTATCTTCTTGAATTCCTTCTTGATTGGGTTGCTGGGACACCCAACCTCAGGATATTTAAAATACCTGGAGACCTAAAGTGAAGTATTCTCATTCTCTATTGTGTATCTAGGGCCACATAGATGTGTTTGATGTTAATCACATCTCTTCATTATGTGTGGCCGACTCTTCTGAGTAATACCATGAAAAGTGCTTCTTCAAATTCCATATCTTCACATATTGCTATTATGTAAGAGGAATGAGACTATTATAATTGAGTGAAATTTAAAATCTTGTGCTTTAAGTTATGAAACAACATGCTTTTGGCTATGCCATCATGCAACCTGGCTTTTTCAGCAAATTTTATAGCTTGTGGGGACAGATGACCCTGAATTCCAGCAGCACCTGCAATCAAAATAGTTCTCATTCCAGGGCCCACACAACAGGGTGTGTTTGAAAGTACTTAAAAGGAAAGTGTAGGCAACGCATTGTACCCTTAGTCATAAAACATTATCCTGGAATTTGCCTTGCCCCAAAGCTTGGGAAGCCACCCTTTTCTCCCTATCCCAAAGTTTTCATTGTAATTCCCATTTCTGAAAAGGAAGAAAGAGTACGATGGAATTTCTTCACTAGGATGGCAGATTGAAGGTACTTAGGTGAGGAAAGAGATGCTAACAGAGCTTGTGTGAGAAGATGACCAAAATCTGGGTGGAAAGATAGTTTTAGAAGAGTGATTTAGTGATGTTTATTTACCCAAATAAACTATTTTTCAAGCCAATTATAACAAATGCATTTATTCCATGTTTAATTAGTTGTAGAATATCCAACAGATTCATGAGGTAGAATGTATTTTATCAAGACAAAAATAGCCAGCTTGAGAAATGATTTAAACCAGAGATCAGCAAACTACAGCTTGGAGGCCAAATCCAGCTTGCCACCTGTTTTTTTTAGATGGCCCATGAGCCTAGAATGGTTTTTACATTTTTAAATGCTTGAAGAGGCCGGGCGCGGTGGCTCACGCCTGTAATCCTGGCACTTTGGGAGGGTGAGGCGGGCGGATCACGAGGTCAAGAGATCGACCATCCTGGCTAACACGGTGAAACCCCATCTCTACTAAAAATACAAAAAATTAGCCGGGCATGGTGATGGGCACCTGTAGTCCCAGCTACTCAGGAGGCTGAGGCAGGAGAATGGTGTGAACGCCGGAGGCGGAGCTTGCAGTGAGCCGGAGATCGCGCCACTGCACTCCAGCCTGGGCAACAGAGTGAGACTCCGTCTCAAAAAATAAAATAAATAAGATAAGATAAGATAAAATAAAATAAAAGCCTGAAGAAAAGTCAAAGGTAGAAGAATTTTGTGACAGCTGAAAATTATAGAAATTTATATTTCATTGTTTATAATAAAGTTTTATTGGAACACGGCTGTGTTCATCCATGTATGAGGATATTCCACACTGTATATCAAAGCTCTGTGGGCAAGCTTCTTCCTGCTGAGGCAGCACATCTTTCTGGATGGCCATGAAAAGCAACTTTAATGGTACAGCAGCAGAGTTGAGTATTGTCACAGAGACTCTAGTCCACACAGTGTTCAGTTATTTACTGTCTGGTCCTTTACAGATGTCTCTGTCCTTCCCTGCTAGTTTAAGCAATCGTTTAAATTTACTTGTGTGTGTTTTTTTTTGTTTTTTTTGTTTTTTTTGTTTTTTTTTTGTGAGACAGAGTCTTGCTGTCGCCCAGGCTGGAGTGCACTGGCGCCATCTCGGCTCACTGCAACCTCCACCTCCCAACTTCAAGCAATTCTACTGCCTCAGCCTCCGGAGTAGCTGGTACTGCAGGCGCACGCCACCATACCCAGTTAATTTTTGTATTTTTAATAGAGATGGGGTTTCGCCATGTTGACCAGGCTGGTCACAAACTCCTGACCTCAAGTGATCCACCCGCCTTGGCCTCCCAAAGTGCTGGGATTACAGGCGTGAGCCCACCACACTCAGCCTCTGAATTTACATTTGATCATATTTTTGATTGTTTACTGTGCGGTGTGCTGGTTTTGATATGCAGGGTGGAATATCCTCATGTTGGATGGCAGGTTATCCCATAAGCTCATCTTTTAATGGAAACAGAATCCCTTCAATGTAATCTGCAAAAGATAACCACTGAGCATCTCCTTGGTCACTGGAAATTGAGCCACAACCATTAAGAAAGTGGACCAGCTGTTCTTTCTTTTCCCTCTCTGACCGACCGAATCATTCATTTATTCAACAAATATTTAGTGAGTGCCGGCTGTCTGCTTGCCACTGTTCCAGGCAGTGATGATGAATGGTGAGCCTAACAAAGTCCCTCCTTGGGGACTCTACATTCTCATGGGAGGAGATGGATCATAAGCACATAAATATAAACTGGGGGAAGAAGCACCAGGAAGAAAAGACAAAGGGTGAGAGAGAGAGAGAGAGCTGGGGCAAGAGAGGGCTGCTGGAGATGTGGTGCTGGGCCAAGGCTTTTGGCCACAAGAATCAGATGAGTAGGAATTCGTGACATGAAGACTCAGGAGGTGGCATTCCAGGTGGAGGGAACTGCAGGGGCATAGGCCCCCAGGTGGAGCCAGTGCGGTGTGTTTGAAGAATGGGAATGCTGTCCTGGAGGCCAGGGCAGAGGTGAAGACAGAAAAATACTGGTGGGGCGAGGGACAGGATTCAGAGGGCATGGCACAGCAGGGCAGAATAAGGACTTAAAACATTTTTAATTCTGGGAGAGACGAAAAGGCTTTGAGCAAAGAACTGACTTGATCTGGTAATGTTTTTTAAAAAAATCACTGAAATTACAAGATATATCCTCTGCCTTGTGATTTATTGCAGATAATGGCATTTTGTGGATTAAAAGAAAAACCTTTCAGTTCACCAGCCACAACAGTTAGCTTTAAGAGTGTCATAAAAGTAGGATCAAAACAATAGTAATTACAGGCCAGTATCTTCTTAGGGGAGTGTTCAAAGCTTCAGGTATCCATATCAGGCCAGGTCCCATAAGAAAACAGGTGGCATATGGTAGGTAATGGGAAGACAATGGACTCTAGTGTGGAGGGAAATGCCACTCCTACCTAGGTGCTTCAGGACAATTAATCTGCTAGTGTTGTTTAGAATGGATTGAAGAACAGAGAGGAAGAAGATAGGGAGACCAAATTGTTTCATTAAATTATATAAAAACTTAATTATTTTCAAAAAAAGTCAGCTTCTAATGTGGAGGAAAATTATTGTACAGACCTCAGTCAGAACAGTGAAGATACTTGTACTGTCCTCAAGTGTCATTGTACTTGTCGAGACTACAGTGAGCCAAGATGGGGCCACTGCACTCCAGCTTTGGCGACAGTGTGAGACCCTGTTTCAGACACACACACACACACACACACACACACACACACACAACCAAAACAGGAAGCCATATATTAAAAATGTTGCCATAAAATATATTGGGGACAGGGTATATAGGAGCCACAAAGAAGTGGCTGCATCCTGGGGCTAGTAATTGCCAAGCTCCTCCCACTCCTAGGCCTGAGGGGTGAGGGAGGAAGCAGTTTCCAGGGGACCCTATATAGAGAGCCACCTGACAAGACCCAGGGAATCTGGCAGGAAAGGATTTGGCTGAACCAAAATGGGAGCCAGTGGGCAAGACAGCCTGTTGTTACATGGGTCAGCTTCCCAGAACACACAACACGGTGGCAGAGTAGAGGGCAGGTGGAGGATTTCCATCCTAGGGGACACCTCAGGAGTCTTAGCTGCATCCCAACTCTGTCGCTTTCCCTCACTCCCACCCGCAGCCACACCACAGATGTGCACGCATCAGCGTGTACACACACACGCTCCCAAGTACCCTCTGGTATTCTTCCGTTGCTTTTCTGACCAGGAGAGAGGAACTGTTTATTAACTGTGAAATTTGAGGACATTTCTCATTATTTCTGTGGTGTTTGATGCTATAATATTTGCAAGACAAGGAAGATGTGGATAGCTCTACGCATTCCATTTTCCATTCCTGATAAAAACTCAAAGCACATATGTTACTGATGCTAGAGTTAAACATTTTATTTTTTTAAAGTATCATTTCTAATTGGCTGCAGAAGGAAAAATACAGTAAGCAGGACATTAAAAATCTTGGGGAACTATATTCAGTTTTGGTTATTCTGGTTAAAAACGAAGCAAGCATTGAATTTTAGCCACTTCAAACAGTTTTCGTTTTCCACCGTTGAGCATGTTAAAACTGTGAAGACACAGAAGTACCATTCAGTGAACTGCTTCTTTTCAGCAGCTTCTGTGATATCCCGGTACTTTGGAAGCCTTCCATTTTCTTTCAGGTACAAGAAGTTAACACCCTGAATTAGTCACTATCTGTGTATATAATGCCAGGAGCTTTATATTTTGTACTGAGGCAGAGCTGAAGTTTTTAAATAATTTGATCTTTTAAAAATATTTGACTTTTCACTTGATTTAGGTTCTGAGAATCAAAGGTTCTAATAACAAAATGGTCAACTTGGCAAAGAGAAATATGCAGAAGTCAATTTTAGGCCTTATTTTGCAAGAGCGTGGTGCCTGTGAAAGCAGCCCAAGCTGTACGGATGGTAAAACTCATTTTTCTCCCCTACTTTTTCTGGAATCTGGCCAGAAATCAAGTATCGTGGCACATTTTCTCAACAATCTTGGCCCAAAATTGGAGGGCTGGCTGAGGGCCCCAGGGGGAAAGAAAACTCCCTTTTCCGTTTATGATTATCAGCCATGTTATAAAACTTAAACATTATTTTAAGGTCAAGGAAAATAAGTCACCTTGAATTTCCCATAAGTTTTGAAGCACTGGAACGAAGTCTGTTTTTATTTCTTGGCTTTTGCTCATGTGTCAGTTTTGTAGCACAGGATCAGTCATGTGGTTGTGGGGCCTTTGGGGTTGAGGAGCTTCCACTGCGTGCGAAGCACTTTGTTAACACAGCGGGACCTGGGTGAGTGAGCCAGGTCCTAGGCCTGAGTCGGTTTATATAATTCTGCTCAGGAGATTGGAGGCATGAACAGATAGGTGGCCTGCAGAGAAAGAGAGAACCTCCACGGATGACAGGAGGACTGTGGAAAATTATTAAAAAATGAGAGGGATCCTGTCTTTCTAGCTGGAGAGAGTGAAAACACAGCTGGCATGGAGCCAGGCCTTGAAGGATCCTGAGGAACAGAGTCACTAGTCGTGGATTTGAATGAGTTCTGTGTCTTGACTTCAATTCGTAAGCCTCCGTTTTCCTCATCTATTTAATGGTGATGACATCTTTACCACTCGTATCACGGTATTTTTATGAGGCTAAATTACAGCATGGAACACAAACCATAAAATACCCGAATGCTGTTACTTATTATTGTCATGAATATTCAAATAGCATCTGTTAAATATTTATGTATTTGTGATGCTTGTTATCACATGTGTAGTTTTCCAGGAGTTTGATCTAAAAAACTCAGTTGCTGCCACTGACGGTGATTTCTTAGGCCAGCTCCACATAGGAAGGTTTTTATATGTGGTAGACTTTTTATATGTGCAAATCTCACAAATGCAGTGTGGAGTCTGTTGTTACAGTTGAGAGGAGTCTCTGGACAGGGTATGTGAAAGGCTGAACTCCCTTCTTTAGGCAGGAATCGGATATAGTATGGTGGAGCATGTTAATGTACAGACAGACGCTTGAAGTTCTGGGTTTAAGATTGTCTATAGAACTTGGGAATTGGGACTGCGATTTTTAAGCAAAAAAAAATTGCCAATCTTTTTTTTTTTTTTTTTAATGGAACTTCCCAGAGCCTTTCTGGGACTTACTTTACTTGTTAGAGGAGTAGGAGGTGTGGTAAATTCCTTCCTGGGTATGTTAATTAAAACGTAGTGAATTAAGCTGGAGAACTTGGAGCCTGAAACATGTTAGTATATAAAAGGAGGAATATAAATGCATGAGATTAAGTTTAAAAAACACGTGCCGCACATTTAGCTAGAGATCCGAGTTCAAACTTATTCCCCCAGTCGGCCCCATTCACATGTTTCAGTGCCACCTTCTTTGTTAAAGACAACAGGACTACACTTCTTTGGAATTAGTTTAAGAGGTAGTTTATAAGCCAATCAAGAAAACTGACCTCATGTTCATGCTCTTAAAAAAAAAACCAATTATTTTTGAGACAGGCCTCACTCTGTCACCCAGGCTGGAGTGCAGTGACATGATCTCCGTTCGCCACAGCCTCCACCTCCAGGGCTCAAACCATCTTCCTGCCCCTTCCTCCTGAGTAGCTGGGACCACAGGTGTGCACTACAACGCCTGGCTAATTTTTGTATTTTTGTAAAGATGGGGTTTCACTGTATTGCCGAGGCTGGTCTCGAACTCCTGAGCTTAAGCATTTCTCCTACTTTAGCCTGGGAAAGTGCTAGGATTACAGGCGTGAGCCACCGTGCCCGGCCAGTCTTAATTTTTTTTAAAGCATTTTTAGATTTACAGAAAAACTGAGCAGATAGTACAGAGTATCTCAATACTCCCTCACCTCCCTTTCTCTTTTTTTGTATCTTAATATGGTATGCTTGTTATAATTAAGCTATATTGATACATTTTTATTAACTAAAGGCTATCAGATTTATTCAGCACATATAAAAAGTACCACATGTAAAAACCTTCCTATATGAAGCTGGCCTAATAAATCACCATCAGTGGTAGTAACTCTTTTTGAGATCAAACTCCTGGAAAACTACAGATGTGATAACAAGCATCACAGACACATAAATATTTAATAGATGCCATTTGATAATATTAATGACAATAATTAACAGCATTTGGTTATTTTACGGTTTCTGTTGCATGCTGTAATTTAGCCTCATAAAAATACCATGATATGGGTGGTAAAGGTGTCATCACCATTTTATAGATGACGAAAACGGAGGCTTAGAAATTGAAGTCAAGACACAGAACTCATTCAAATCCACGACTAGTGACTCTGTTCCTCAAGACCCTTCAAGGCCTGGCTCCATGTCAGCTCATTCAAATCCACGACTAGTGGCTAATTAGATCAGATTTCCTTAGGGTTTTTTTTTTTTTTTTTTGATAGGAACTTGCTCCATCACCCAGGCTGGAGTGCAGTGGTACAATCATGGCTCACTGCAGCCTTGATCTCCCAGGCTCAATTGATCTTCCTTCCTCAGCCTCCTGAATAGCCGGGACCACAGGTGTGCCCACTGCTCCTGGCTAATTTTTTTTTTTTTTTTTTTTTTGTAGATACAGTTTCTCCGTGTTGCCCAGGCTGGTCTTGAACTCCAGGGCTCATGTGAGTCTCTCCCCACTTAGCTTCTCAAAGTGCTGGGATTACAGGTATGAGCCACTGCCCTCAGCTAGATTTCCTTAGTTTTGACCTGAGTCAAATACTGTCCTTTTTCATTTGCCACTTTATCCCATCATGTAGAACAGTTGCCTGACACATAGTGACTTTGCACAGATGTTGTTGAAATAAGATGCTCTGCCTGCCCTTGAGTTGGTATAATAGAGTAGGGAAGGATCAAGCCATGGTGCAAATGACACCACACTAGCGCTTAGGAATTTGGAAGCAGATGGGGCTGAGTAGGAATGAACCCTGGCCCTACCATCCACCAATCCTATGACTTGAGCAAGTCACCCAGCCTCTCAACCTGTTTTCTCACCTGTGAAAAGAAGATGATAATAATTCCTAGGCCAAGCATGGTGCCTCACGCCTGTAATCTGAGCACTTTGGGAGGCCAAGGCGGGTGGATCACAAGGTTGGGAGTTGAAGACCAGCCTGGCCAAGATGGTGAAGCCCCATCTCTATTAAAAATAAAAAATTAGCTGGGTGTGGTGGTGGGCACCTGTAATCCCAGCTATTCGAGAGGCTGAGGCAGGAGAATTGCTTGAACCTGGGAGGTGGAGGTTGCAGTGAGCTGAGATTGCGCCACTGCACTCCAGCCTGGGTGACAGAGTGAGACTTCATCTCAATAATAATGATAATAATAATAATAATAATAATTCCTACCTAATTGAGGTAGGGATTAAATGAAAGAACACATGTGAGAGTTTCCAGACTCTGGCCTCATCCATGAGAAACTCTTTTTTTTTTTTTTTTTTTGAGACGGAGTCTCGCTCTGTCGCCCAGGCTGGAGTGCAGTGGCGCAGTCTCGGCTCACTGCAAGCTCCGCCTCCCAGGTTCACACCATTCTCCTGCCTCAGCCTCTCCAAGTAGCTGGGACTACAGGCGCCCGCCACCACGCCCGGCTAATTTTTTTTTTGTATTTTTAGTAGAGACGGGGTTTCACCGTGGTCTCGATCTCCTGACCTCGTGATCCGCCTGCCTCGGCCTCCCAAAGTGGATTACAAGCGTGAGCCACCGCACCCGGCCCGAGAACCTCTTAGTAAATGTCTTCTTAAAGACCATGCAGGACAGAATATGATACCTGTGATGTGAGCTGCAGAGTGTCACTGAGAGTCAGAAAAGAGGGGATCGCCTAAAGTTGGGATGGGGGGTTAGGAAAGCTTTCCTAGAGAAGGCAGCATTTGTGATGGACCCAAAAGAATGGGTCTGTTCTTACCTGAGGGACAGTGATGGGAGAATAAAACACCAGGTTGAGAGACTGTATCTCACAAAGCTACAGAGGTGGGAACATGTGAGAATGTCTTTTGGAGGAAAGAAAATCACCCAATGTAAGTGGACTATAATTTAATTTGGCAAGACAACAGGATGAGAGAGAGAAAGGTGTAAGGCCATAAATGCTTTTGACAGATATATATTTCAGCTTTTCTAAAAGTTTTCAAGTATAGAAAAAAGAACAGTACAATGAACACCCATATAACCCCCCTCATTTATACAATTATTAACATTTTTTATTTGCTTTCTGTATAGAAATCAATATATATTATTTTTTGCCATATCATTAAAAATTAATTATAGCTAGCATGACTTTATTTTTTTGAGACAGAGTTTTGCTCTTGTCGCCCAGGTTGGAAAGCAGTGACGCGATCTTGGGTCACTGCAACCTCTGCCTCCCAGGTTCAAGTGATTGTCCTGCCTCAGCCTCCCGAGTAGCTGGGATTACAGGCACCCGCCACCATGCCCAGCTCATTTTTGTATTTTTTAAAATTATACTTTAAGTTCTGGGATACATGTGTGGAACGTGCAGGTTTGCCACATAGGTATACACTTGCCATGTTGGCTTGCTGCACCCATCAACCTGCCATCTACATTAGGTATTTCTCCTAATGCTATCCCTCCCCTGGCCCCCCACCCACCGACGGGCCCCGGTGTATGATTTTCCCCTCCCTGTGTCCATGTGTTCCCATTGTTCAACTCCCACCCATGAGTGAGAACATGCAGTGTTTGGTTTTCTGTTCCTGTGTTAGTTGCTAAGAATGATGGTTTCCAGCTTCATCCATGTTCCTGCAAAGGACATGACCTCATCCTTTTTTATATCTACATAGTATTTCATGGTGTATATGTGCCACATTTGCTTTATCCAGGCCATCATTGATGGGCATTTGGGTTGTTTCCAAGTCTCTGCTATTGTAAACAGTGCTGCAATAAACATACGTGTGTACGTGTCTTTATAGTACAATGATTTATAATCTTTTTGGTATATACCCAGTAATGGGATTGCTGGGTCAAAGGGTATTTCTGGTTCTAGATCCTCGAGGAATCGCCACACTGTCTTCCACAATGGTTGAACTAATTTACACTCTCACCAACAGTGTAATAGTGTTCCTATTTCTCCACATCCTCTCTAGCATCTGTTGTTTCCTGACTTGTTAATGATCGCCATTCTAACTGGCATGAGGTGGTATCTCATTGTGGTTTTGATTTGCATTTATCTAATGACCAGTGATGATGAGCATTTTTTCATATGTTTGTTGGCTGCATAAATGTTTTCTTTTGAGAAGTGTCTGTTCATATCCTTCGCCCACTTTTTGATGAGTCTTTTCTCGGAAATTTTTTTAAGCTCCTTTTAGATTTTGAATATTAGCCCTTTGTCAGATGGATAGATTGCAAAAATTTTCTCCCATTCTGTAGGTTGCCTGTTCACTCTGATGATAGTTTCCCTTGCTGTGCAGAAGCTCTTTAGTTTTAATTAGATCCCATTTGTCAATTTTGGTTTTTGTTGCCATTGCTTTTGGTGTTTTAGTCATGAAGTCTTTGTCTATGCCTATGTCCTGAATGGTATTGTCTAGGTTTTCTTCTAGGGTTTTTATGATTTTAGGTCTACGTTTAAGTCTTTAATCCATCATGAGTTAATTTTTGTATAAGTTTTAAGGAAGGGGTCCAGTTTCAGTTTTCTGCATATGGCTAGCCAGTTTTTCCAGCACCATTTATTAAATAGGGAATCCTTTCCCCATTGCTTGTTTTTGTCAGGTTTGTCAAAGATCAGATGGTTGTAGATGTGTGGCATTATTTCTGATGCCTTTGTTCTGTTCCATTGGTCTGTATATATGTTTTGGTACCAGTACCATGCTCTTTTGGTTACTGTAGCCTTGTAGTATAGTTTGAAGTCAGGTAGCATGATGCCTCCAGCTTTGTTCTTTTTGCTTAGGATTGTCTTGGGTATACGGGCTCTTTTTTGGTTCCATGTGAAATTTAAAGTAGTATTTTCTAATTCTGTGAAGAAAGTCAATGGTAGCTTGATGGGGATAGCATTGAATCTATAAATTACTTTGGGCAGTATGGCCATTTTAACAATATTGATTCTTCCTATCCGTGAGAATGGAATGTTTTTCCATTTGTTTGTGTCCTCTCTTATTTCCTTGAGCAGTGGTTTGTAGTTCTCCTTGAGGGGGTCCTTCACATCCCTTGTAAGTTGGATTCCTAGGTATTTTATTCTCTTTGTAGCAATTGTCAATGGGAGTTCACTTATGATTTGGCTCTCTGTTCGTCTATTATTGGTGTATAGGAATGCTTGTGATTTTTGCACATTGATTTTGTATCCTGAGACTTTGCCGAAGTTGCTTATCAGTTTAAGGAGATTTTGGGCTGAGACGATGGGGTTTTCTAAATACACAATCATGTCATCTATAAACAGAGACAATTTGACTTCCCTTTTTATTTGAATACTCTTTATTTCTTCCTCTTGCCTGATTGCCCTGGCCAGAACTTTCAATACTATGTTGAATACGAGTGAGAGAGGGCATCCTTGTCTTGTGCCAGTTTTCAAAGGGAATGCTTCCAGCTTTTACCCATTCAGTATGATATTGGCTGTGGGTTTGTCATAAATAACTCTTATTATTTTGAAATACGTTCCATCGATACCTAGTTTATTGAATTTTTAGCATGAAGGGCTGTTGAATTTTATTGAACGCCTTTTCTGCATCTATTAAGATAATTGTGGTTTTTGTCATTGGTTCTGTTTATGTGATGGATTACGTTTATTGATTTGTGTATGTTGAACCAGCCTTGCTTCTCAGGGATGAAGCCAACTTGATCGTGGTGGATAAGCTTTTTGATGTGCTGCCAGATTGGGTTTGCCAGTATTTTATTGAGGATTTTTGCATTGATGTTCATGAGAAAAATATGGAACGCTTCACGAATTTGTGTGTCATCCTTGCGCAGGGGCCATACTAATCTTCTCTGTGTCGTTGCAGTTGTAGTATATGTGTGTTGAAGTGAGCACTGATTTTTGTATTTTTAGTAGAGACAGGATTCACCATGTTGGCCAGGCTGGTCTCAAACTCCTGACCTCAGGAGATGTACCCACCTCTGCCTCCCAAAGTACTGGGATTACAGGCATGAGCCACTGCACCCGGCCTGTCATGACATTTTAACCCTCAATACTTTAGCATCCATCTCCAAAAAATAAGGAAGCCTCTTTATAAAAGTACACCCCCATTATCATACCAACCAAAATTAACAATAGTCCCCAAATATTACTTAATATCAGTCCATAGTCAAATTTTCTAAATTCATTTCCGAGACCTTTAGTGTTTTAACAAAATTTTAAACCAGAATCCAGGCAAAAAAGGCTGTGTATTGTATTAAATACACAATCGTGTCATCTGCAAACAGAGACAATTTGACTTCCTCTCTTTTTATTTGAATACTCTTTATTTCTTTCTCTTGCCTGATTGCCCTGGCCAGAACTTTCAATACTGTGTTGAATAGATGAGTGACAGCTTAGTCAAATTGTCTCTGCTTACAGATGACATGATTGTGTATTGCATTGTTATGCCTCTTACATCTCTTTAAATCTAAAATTCCAGCTATGATATTGATATTTTTAGGCTTTGGAACTTTGAAAAGATTATGGAGCTTTCCCCCAACTCAGATATCCCTATCTAACACCAAAATAATTCAAAAAAGAAACAATACTGAATTTCAAAGTAAATATAAGGAAGTCCATATAAATTCAGATATTTTTTCTCTCATCAGGTTGGTGACTTTGATACTAGTTTTGCAATTTCAGGTAATCACATTTTTAAACTCAGCATATGCTTGCTTTCCTTGAGTTAAATAACCCAGCCCTGGACTCACAGAATTCAATAAACATACAGTGGCTCGTTGTTTTCTGTTGAGCTGAATGTCTGGTGTGTCTAACCGTCACAGATATGAAACCACATTTTTTTTTTTTTTTGAGACAGAGTCTTGCTCTGTCGCCCAGGTTGGAGTGCCGTTGCACAATCTCTGCTCACTGCAACCTCCGCCTCCCAGATTCGAGCAATTCTCCTGCCTCAGCCTCCTGAGTAGCTGGGATTACAGGTGCGTGCCACCACACCCAGCTAATTTTTGTATTTTTAGTAGAGATGGGGTTTCACCATGTTGGTCAGGCTGGTCTCGAACTCCTGACCTCATGATCCACCCATCTTGGCCTCCCAAAGTGCTGGGATTACAGGCATGAGCCACCACGCCCGGCCTGAAACCACATTCTTAATAATGCTGTGTAGACCCACAGAAGTGATTTTTGGCTTCATTGTATTTAGAGGTTTTTTGAACCCTAGGTTCCAACCTTAGTGGAATTTCATACAGAATTTCACAATTTTTCTTTAAGGAAAAACATCAGGTAGGACTGTGGGCAGAACCATAGTATGAAAACCCATATCCTCCGATGAGAAACTCTTACCTGGAAGCGGGAAGGGAGTAGAACGCAGAGTGTGCAGGGCGCTGCCAGGCCTGCTATAACCAGGAGGGCCCTGCATAGGCCATGGGATGGTTGGGTGCTTTCTTTTTGGCCCTGCCTGTATCCCAGACACCTGTGGCCAAGCAAGTCCCTGGAATTGTTGCAGGCATTGCAGTGGGAGTGAAATGCCCACTAGCTGGGGCTGCATCTTCTACACCTGAGGGAATATAACTTGGTATTCATTGGAACTCCACTGAAGAGAGGTCAGGTGCTTTGGGAGTGTTTTCTTGCAAATATGTGCCCTCTAATTGCCTTTTCCTAATGATCTCTCCTCGTTCTGCTTTGGAGGTGGCGCTCCTCCAAGGATCATTTCTTTTCCACCTCTCCTGCGGGTGCACAGTGAGTGATGCTTTAATTTATTTCATTTCACCTTGCTGCGGAACTCGGCCCATCCCACCTCTGCTGTGAGAAAAGCATTTCCATCTCTGTTTCAACTTTCCTGTGGTTCTGTTGACCCACTTGGAAGAGCTCCAGTGTAGTGCCTGCTTGTTTTTTTCTATCTGCCCTTAATTTGGTTTGCTTTTTATTGTATTCCAACTGAATGGATTCTTTCTTTCTTTTAAGGGAAAGGACCTGAGAAAAACAATACTTGTAATGGCGACTGCTTGTTAAGGGTAATTGCTGTTTCATGTTAATTTGCATGTTAAAATAGAATATAGGGAATTGCTAAATTCACCAACCTGTTCTATCCCAAGGCTAGTCCTTTTAAGTGTATTTGTTGCTTAAATAAAGATGGAGCTATGCAGAATGGAAATGTCCAAATATGCAGTTTTTTTGTGCATGTATATATATAGAGAGCATTTAAAATTTTTATTTCCATCAGCAAGAGTCATTATACAATACATGGAAATTATAGAAAAGCAGAAAGAAGAAACCCGGAGACAACTAGCATTAACATTCTGTGAAATTATGTCTAGTCATTTCAGTCTACATGTTATATACTCTTTAAATGGGCATACTTTCACTATAACTGTCTAGAACTTTTTGCTACTCCAAAGAATGTTCTGTGGATCAGCAGCATTGCTATCTCTTGGGAACTTGATAGAAATGCAGAATCTTAGGCTCCACCACAGACATACTGAATCATAATTTGTATTGATTGCTATTACATATACATTAAAATTTGGAAGCACTGTTCTGCAAATGGGGTCCCCAACCCCCAAGTTTTGGAGTGGTACCATTCCGTGGTCTGTTAGGAACAGGGCTGCACAGCAGGAGGTGAGTGGCAGGTGAGTGAGGAAAGCTTCACCTATATTTACAGCTGCTCCTTATCTCTTGCATTACTGCCTGAGCTCCGCCTCCTGTCAGATCAGCAGCAGCATTAGATTCTCATAGGAGCACAAGCCCTTTTGTGACCTGTGCATGCGAGGGATCTAGGTTGCCCACTCCTTATGAGAATCTAATGCCTGATGATCTGTTACTGTCTCCCATCACCCCCAGATGGGACTGTCTAGTTGCAGGAAAACAAACTCAGGGTTCCCACTGATTCTACATTACAGTGAGCTGTATAGTTATTTCATTATATATTGCAATGTAATAATAGAAATAAAGTGTACCATAAACGTCATGCATTTGAATCATCCCAAACCCCTCCAACCTCCCCTCACCCTATTGGGGAAAAATTGTCTTTCATGAAACCAGTTCCTGGTGCCAAAAAGGCTGGGGACCGCTGCTCTAGAACATACTATACCCAGGGCAGCATGTAGAGAGAACACAAAGTGGAGGGGATGCAAAGGGGCTCAGACCTGTATTCTCTTCTCCATTTTCTGGCAGTCTTGCCTAAAATAATTTTCATCAGTACATGATAAGGATAAAAATGAGGTCAATTTTTTTTTTTGAGACAGAGTCTTACTCTGATGCCCAGGCTGGAGTGCAGTGGTGCGATCTCGGCTCACTGCAACCTCCGCCTCCGGGGCTCAAGCGATTCTCCTGCCTCAGCCTCCTGAGTAGCTGGGATTACAGGCGCCCGCCACCACACCCAGCTGATTTTTATATTTTTAGTAGAGATGGGGTTTCACTGTGTTGGCCAGGCTGGTCTCGAACTCCTGACCTTGTGATCTACCCGCCTCGGCCTCCCAAAGTGCTGGGATTATAAGCGTGAGCCACCGTGCCCGGCTAAGGTCAAATTTTTTAACAGGGTACGACAACCTTATTGAGAAACCCGACTGTGCCATGCGTAATCATTTCACTTAGTAAACACTAAGTGCCTCCTGCGTGCCAGGCACGTGTGGCAGCCACAGGCCTTGCATTCCGGCTTGCATGTGCTGCATTGGAAACATACAGAGGCCAAGGAGGAGGGAGTGGTTGCTTCTGCAGGGATGGGGGCTGGAAATTAGAAAGAAAGGTGGTCTCTGGGTAGAGTCTTGATGGATAAATCAGTTCATAAGTTATGAGTATTACCAGGTTCTGGAGGGAACACAAAGATGATAAAATTTGTCTCATCCTTCAAAGACCTTATGCTTGGTTAAAGGACAGGAGACAGTGTTTAAAACTAGATAATACAGAGCACCTTGGTATTAGGGTAGAACCCAAAGACAAGGGTCTGAACATTAATTTTTTAGCTCCGTGACCTTTGACAAATTATTCCACATGTTGGAACATCCGATTCTTCTGTAAAATAGGGATAAAATGATATAAACACCTTTGTAAAATCACAGTGTTTTCTTGGCCAGGCGCAGTGGCTCACGCCTGTAATCCCAGCATTTTGGGAGGCCGAGGGGGGCAGATCATGAGGTCAGGAGATAGAGACCATCCTGGCTAACATGGTGAAACCCCATCTCAACCAAAAATATAAAAAATTAGCCCAGTGTAGTGGTGGGTGCCTGTAATCCCAGCTATTCGGGAGGCTGAGGCAGGAGAATGGCGTGAACCCAGGAGGCAGAGGTTGCAGTGAGCCGAGATCGCGCCACTGCACTCCAGTCTGGGCGACAGAGCGAGACTCCATCTCAAAAACAAACAAACAAACAAAAAACAAAACAAAAACCAAAAATTAGCTGAGCGTGGTGGCATGCCCCTTAAGTCCCAGCTACTTGGGAGGCTGAGGCAGGAGAATTGCTTGAACCCGGGAGGTGGAAGTTGCAGTGAGCCGAGATGGCGACACTGCACTCCAGCCTGGTGACAGAGCAAGACTCCATCTAAAAAAAAAAAAAAAAAAAAATTATAGTGATTTTTTTTTTTAATGTAGAGAGATAGGGTCTTGCCCTGTCGCCTAGGCTGGAGTGCAGTGGCACAATTGTAGCCCATTGCAGCCTAGAACTCCTGGCCTCAAAGGATCCCCCCACCTCAGCCTCCTAGAGTGTTGGGATTACAGCCAAGAACCATGGTGCGGGACCTGTAGTGCTTTTTAAAGTGAAAACATAGCAAAGCACTGGCTTGCAGTGGGTGTGGAATCAATGCTGTGTGGCAAAGATATTTAAAAAGTGCCAACTGAGCACCATAGATGGAAAATTGAGGAATAACAGAGAAAAGAGAGGGTGTTTTGACTTGGAGTGTGTGAGGCCCTGTGGCCTGTGTGGCCTTGAGGATGCTGATGAGGCAGAGAAGGTATGAAGAATGGGCCAGTGGGAAGAGAAGCAAAAGATGAAGCTGCAATTTTGAGACTGGATAGACCAAGAAAAGAGATAGGAGAAACAAGGGGTTGGGTTTGTTGGGGTGATGTCTGTCTTAGACATGTCAGGTTTCAGGGACTGCTGAAGGCTGTAGGCCTGGGATGCGTGTGTCAGACATTGCCCTTGATGCAGGCTCAGCCAGGGGTGGGTGAGGAATGAGGTCCTTGGCCCTCCCTGGGCAGGGTGTTTGGTCGGTGTAAATCTGGAAAAGGGAATCTTTCTGGTTTGTTGGAAATGTCCGCACCTGCACAGCGTTTCTCACCAGGATGGGAAACACAGGCAGAATGTTTTAAACCTTGAAGACCTACCTCCTCTTCAGACTGGGTAGAGGAGAACTGAACTTTTCTGTGTAATTTTTACCCACTGTCATCCTCTTCCACGAGTCTCTTTTTTTTTTCTTCTCAACGTTCTTCCTCCCAGCTGAGAACCATTAATTGCTTCAGAAAAGAAATAGAATTGGATTTTTTCTTTTCTTTTCTTTTTTTTTTTTTTTAAGAAATGGACTAAATGCTCTAACAGTGAAGAACTATATTCCTATGTGCGTCAGTTTCTTTTCAACCATTAGCTCCTTTATGATCTCTTTATACAGGGTAGGTATAGCCCATAAGTAACTACGGTTACTAGTTTTTATAGGTTGTGACTAGTCTGCTGTATAAGGTGTTAACATTTTGCCCAATCTGCCTTATCTCCATCTCTTCTGTTTTTTTGTGTCTGTGTCTCTTTACATGCACACACTTAAAACTTGTTTGCTGAACCATCTGAATTAGTTGTAGAGACTATGACCCTTTAGCCCTAAATACTTCAACATGTATTTCTCAAGCACAAGGATATTTTCCCACATAGCCTATAATATGATGATCACCAATAAATGTTATCTGATATATAAATAATAGTTGAATACATGTTCAGATTTCACCTGTTATCCTAATACTGTCTTTTATACCCCCCTCCCAATCCAGGATGAGTCAACAGTCATTCATTGAATTTTGTCTCTTTAGTTTCCTTTAATCTAAAACAGTCACCCTGTTTTTGTTTTCTTTTTGTGGTTCATGGCATTGGTGTCTTGAAAGATACCTTTGTTTTGTAGAATGTGTCACAATCTGGTTTTGTCTGATTGTTACCTTATGATTAGATACAGATTAAGCACGTTTGGCAAAAATGCTACATAGTGACTGTGGCGATACCTACTATTCCGTTGTCCTGGAATTGATTATGCCGAGCACCACTTGGATGAGCTGGTCTGCCGGAACTCTCCATTTGTAAAGATGCCTTTTCTCTTAGGTAATCTGTGGGGTGCTATTCTGAGACTGTGCGTGAGTGTTCTGTCCTACAACAACCCTTTCTAGAATGGTTTTAGCATCTATTAATGATTGTTGACTGAATCAGTGATTGCATTGGTAGTTGCAAAGTGGGATTTTCTTCTTCTCTTCCTTTGATATTTATTAGCTGGCATCCTCTATAAAGAAGAGTTTCCCCCATTATTTTTTCAATGAATATTTGTGGGTTTATGGCTTCTTTTTTAACCCAATGTATTATAGTTCATCAACATCATTTTTTTTTTTTGAGAAAAGGTCTCACTGTGTTGCCCAGACTGGAGTGCAGTGGTGCGATCTCAGCTCACTGTAACCTCTGCCTCCCAGGTTCAAGAGATTTTCCCACCTCAGTCTCTCAAGTAGCTGGGACTACAGGCACGTGCCACCATACCTGGCTAATTTTCATATTTTTTTGTAGAGATGGGGTTTTACTATGTTGGTCAGGCTGATCTCAGAAACACCTGACTTCAAGTGATCCTCCTGCCTTGGCCTCCCAAAGTGCTAAGATGATACGCATGTGCTACTGTGCCTGGCCAACATCTTCTTTTTTGTTCAAACTGCCCCGCTTTTGGCTATCAGGAGCCCCTTTAAAGCATCTCCTCCTATGTCCTTTTGTCATGTCTGCATTAGCATTTGAGCACTCCCTTGCTTTTTGGCACAGTAAGATTTTCTGGACTTATCTTGTACTTTCTCTACCCAGACCCAACTATTTCTCCAGTGAGCACAAGTATTTAGAAACCAAGATCTAGGTACTTGGGATTTTCTTTAAAAATGTACCTAATCTAGAAAAAGTTAAAAGTCATTAATCATTTAAGTTCACCCACCCATTTCCCAAGATTATTCCCATAGTGGCATTAAGAGTTTTAGATGTTCACCAATGAAGGGAGAAGGGCATCCAAAGTGAAGGTCTTTGGGCTAGAGGTTAAAGAGGAATGCACAAAGGGAAATGAGATAGTGCCAAAGGTTAACTTAGATAACATTGGAATTCTGCCCCAGAAGTGACTTAGAGAGCCTGAGAAAATACTTTGTGTGTGTTTTCCAGGTAGATTCTGAAAATTGGTTACTCTTTTTTATATCCATTAATGGTAAGATAATTTATTCCCTTGGGCTACGCATATGCTAATTCTTAAAGCAATTTAAGATGTATAGTTTCCATGCCAAGAGTTCCTAACTGCTCTGTATTTTCAGAGTCAGTGTAAGGTATGTATATGTGAATGTATATCTCAGCATGTCTTTGAAAAATTAAGATTCATAGTTTTTATTTTGAATACTTATAATTGGACACAGTCTGTGGATTTGCTTGTTGATTTTAATAGTTGGTTAATTTTTTTTTTGAGACGGGATCTCGCTCTGTCACCCAGGCTGGAGTGCAGTGGCACTATCTCGGCTCACTGCAAGCTCCGCCTCCCAGGTTCACACCATTCTCCTGCCTCAGCCTCCCGAGTAGCTGGGACTACAGGCGCCTGCTACCACGCCTGGCTAATTTTTTTTGTATTTTTAGTAGAGACGGGGTTTCACTGTGTTAGCCAGGATGGTCTCCATCTCCTGACCTCATGATCTGCGCGCCTCGGCCTCCTAGAGTGCTGGGATTACAGGCGTGAGCCTCTGTGCCTGGCCAATATTTGGTTAATTATTAAAGGTGCATATGCGCAGCATTTTAGGCAGCAACTTGTGGGACACAGAAGCCAGGAATTTCAAAATTTCCAAAACAATCATTGTGCATTTGATACAATGATAGAGTCTCTGAGGAGGCTCTAAACCTTAAACTGACTGATTTGTCTGGAGCTCCATATTTCTTCCATGATATTTTTATATATAATAGCATAATTAAAATGTTTATTTTGCCTTTTCTATTTGCTAAAATGAAACAAAACATGTAGTAATTTGGTAGAGAACCTATACAAAAATGCCAAAAAATACAAAAGCACATTTGAAGCATAAGGGTTTGTTTTTGTTTTTCATCTGTGTCAGCATTTTTGGAAGTAAAAAACAAAACAAAACAAAAATAGACGACTCACTACATCTATGCATTGTATATCAGGGATATGGTTATTATTCAGCTGTGTATGCTGAATGTTAACTGCTTTATATTTTATAAAACAAAACTACCACCCACTCCTACACATACAACCACTGACTTTCAATCCTCAGCACATTCTTGAGAGTGGGAGTCCTATTAAAGTAACTGCCCTATACGAAGTAGTTACTGGGTGTGCAGGTATGCCAGGAAAGCTAAACTGAAAGTGAAAAGGGACACATCACTTAAATATGCTGCTAGTGCACTACTCACAATAGCAAAGACATGGAATCAACTCACGTGCCCCTTGACAGTGGACTGGAGAAAGAAAATGTGGTACATACACACGCTAGAATACTATGCAGCCATAAAAAAGAACTAAATCACATCCTTTGCAGCAACATGGATGGAGCTGGAGGCCATTATCCTAAGAGAATTAGTACAGGAACAGAAAACCAAATACCACACATTCTCGCTTGTAAGTGGGAGCTAAACATTGAGTATGTATGGACACAAAGATGGAAACAGTAGATACTGGGACCCACTTGAGGGAGGAGAGTGGGAGGGCCAAGGGTGGGAGGAGGGTGAGGATTGCAAAACTGCCTATTGGGTACTATGCTTATTACCTGTGTACAAAGTAATCTGCATACCAAACCCCCGCGACACACAATTTATCCAGGTAACAAACCTGCGTTATGTGCCTCTGAACCTAAAATAATAGTTAGAAAAAAAAATGAATAGATTAAAAATAAAATAAATGTACTCCTAGCCAAGCATGGGTGAGTGAACTCAGATGTGTGGTGGCCAAGTTGTCCCAAATTGGCCCTTGATTTCTGTATATCCTCAACCTTCAGTTCTTACGCGGTATCAGTGTGTAGGATTAAACTAAGCACAATCATGACTAAAAGAGTCACTGTTTTTGGCAAGTTTTTAAAGTCAAGTTTTGTTATTGGGAAAATTTTAATATAGCCACATTCTTTTGGAGGTTATGAGGATCAATCTCTGTTTTCTTACTTGCTATTTAAAACTCCTCAAACTGGAAGTTTATCCCCATGCCCAAATGCATCCCTCTTTGTATTTGTTTAATCTTGATCTTGTTTGAAAGGAGCTTTATCCAGAATACAATTTCTTTATTCAGAATGAAATTTCTTTCAGATATTAGGACAGCTTAGATACAATTATATAATTAAAAATCTTTCAACTGGATTTTACTAAATCCATGACTGTATTAGCCTGTAAAAAGCAAATTATATTTTGGCCTCTGTAATGGGTTTATAAACTTTAAACATCCCTATTGGGATGGACTGTATTTGTCCTTGAATTATGAGATAGAAAACACTTTCAGAGGTCCAGCCACATGACTGGACCTATTAATACTTGTGATTGACGAGGAAGCTCCTGATGTTCTTGTTCTTCGGCTAGCCTTCATTCTATTGGCTGGATTCACATGTGACGTTAAAGTGGGGGTAAAAAGGATGTGCCCACTGATGCAAAATATAAAGAAAGTAAAAATTACTCTGTTGTAATTCTACAATTTGTAACTAGCAGTTTTTCAAATGTTGGCTTTTTTTTTTCTTTCTAATCTTTTTTCTTATAAACAAAACTGGGGTGATGAGTATATTACATTATAGTCTACTTTCTCAATACTGCTTAAGAGCATTTTCTCCTTTTATTAAATATTCTACAGATTTTAAAAAACTATCCATTGTTGAGTATTGTGTTTTAAAAATTATTTACAAGAGTATTACTTATAATAGAAAAATTCCTTGTATATATCTTTATGCCTATTTTGAACTCTTTAAAAGAAAATTTAGAGTCTTTTTAACTTATCGGTTTTTAAGAATGAAAAGTAATTCCATTCAGTTTGTCCTTTCCAGCAATTACGGTTAAGCTGTCTTGTCTGCAAGAATCTATCTTTATAACACCGTCATCTTGATCTGTCCAAAATGGTCCTGTAATAACCCTCCTTTAACAACGTTAGGCAATCTTACATAAATAAATTTATCATGTAACTGAAGCTGACCCTTAAGTGTCTATGGTTGGTAATTGTAAACATTGTGAAAGACAATCTTTTTAAAATTGCATTACAATATGTTGCTGTCCTCTTAAATATAATGACAAAATATGAAAATCACAATTTCACCCCTTCTGGATAAGTAACAAGCATCTTTTATAAACACTAGTTATTATATAGTCAATTCTGATAAAATGATACATGTGTTCCTAAAAACCACATTATGCAGAATCCTGCAGTAAAACTCACAGTGCTTAGGAGAGGAATGCCGTTGGGGACACAATACTCAAAAAACTATCAGTGACACATTAAAAAGGGATGGGAACTGAATAAATACTGTTGCACAAATTTTTCACATATTAAATGGTTAAATACATAGTGCAATAAATATGGTACTTCAACTTGAAAACGTCCTGACATTTGCTTGTGAACTGGTGCTTTAGAAGGGTTGCCACTTACGAGTTATTGTGAAGTGGTGGCAGATGGATTACCTGAAATCAGATGGAGTTGGGATACCAGATATGGATTGGTGTGGCTCATAGCACACTGGTGGAAACCAAAGTCACCGGTAGATGTTTGAGGCATGGACTGTGTTCATTCGGTGTAACCGTATGCAGCTGGGTTCGGCCAGAGTGCAGCCTTCTGCGATAACCTAGTATTTCTTGCAGTGAAATCATGCATAAAGAAACATGAAATTCGAGTTACACTCAAATTGTTCTCTTGAAACAAACACAAGCGTTATAGCAGAACTGAGTGTGCTGTATGGTAATACAATGATGCCCAGGGGATAAGTGAAATGTGAAATTCTGCTTGTCCCTATCTGAAGTAGAGTTAATACATGTAAGACACAGAGAAGAACCTGGCATAAGAGTCAACAGTATATAAATGTTGACAGTAACAATGGCAATAGTAATAAATGATGCTTATGGTGTTTGTAGGGTTCTGATTTTTAGTTACAACTACTTGCTGTAGCTGTGCCCTCTTTCTAACTGATTTCGCAATCTCCTGTGGCTTGTAAATGAGTGTATCACGCTTCTTAGAATTACATCTAGTATAAGTCCTGTAATAGGAGAGCCGGAGGGGTATGCAGACTTTAGGTTATAGGTTACATATGGCATCTGTTTTGCCTACTTAAACTATTTTATCTTATTAATGATTTTATTGCCTTAGAATCCATTTGCACGATTGTTGGGGAAGTAACATGTTTTTCTTTTTCTTTTCTTTTTTTTTTTTTTTTTGAGATGGAATCTCGCACTGTCACCCAGGCTGGAGTGCAGTGGCATGATCTTGGCTCACTGCAACCTCCGCCTCACGGGTTCAAACGATTCTCCTGCCTCAGGCTCCCGAGTAGCTGGGATTACAGGCACATGCCATCACGCCTGGCTAATTTTTTGTATTTTTAATAGAGATGGGGTTTCACTGTGTTGGCCAGGCTAGCCTTGAACTCCTGACCTTGTGATCTGCCCGCCTGGGCCTCCCAAAGTGCTGGGATTACAGGCGTGAGCCACTGCGCCTGGCCTGGAAGTAACATGTTGTAAGTGAGTTTAGAATTGTCAGATTTTCTGTTTTATTAGGAAAAAATGAACACAGCTCTCTCTTCCCATTCTTACCTGCAGAAATTAAGGTGTGCTTAATACATTTGAAGAGTATTTAAGAGTTGTTGATAACTTTCCTTAAGTTGTTGTGATTCACTTCTGTTTACAACTACTTCTGTGTTTATAAGATGAGCTCATGTTTGGAAGTGAGAACTGGCAAGTGTGATTTCGGAAGACCTTCCTTCCCAAGTCACAATATAATTAGAAGTCCAGATTCTCCCTCGATTCCTTTTTATGACTCCCTGAGAAAGACATCTTTAACAGGAGTGGTTGCCAAGAAGCCTCACTAGTTCCTGCTTTTGAAACTTTAATAAGGCGACAGATCGAACTGCCGTCTAGATTTAGAAAGCCTTGTTAGTATATTATGAAAGAAAAATAGCTTACATTTCTCATCATTTAAGGATCCCAATGACATCTTTATTTTATTGATGCAGAGATACTCTGAATTGCAGTGGGGTATTTTGATTTTTCATTTCTGATATGATTTTGAATTTAAAATTTTTGTCTCTACACAATTTCTAGATCGATCTCTTTGGGCTACCTGACCTCCTGGGGTGCTTGCTATTAATTAACAGACTTTGTGGGGAAGAAAAGGAGCTCGCCTTCTGAGCTTTGTACCAAAGACCTGGGAAAAGTAAGTACTTTTAAACTTGCTTTTAAAAAATCCTGTTATACCTCTCTCAGAAAGTTAACAATAGGTCCATGGCTTTTTACTTTCTTTCATTCCTGGCTTAATAAATTTTATATGTTTTTATGGATTTGTAACATGGAAGGGGACTCAGGAAACCTCTTTGTGTAAAAAAAAAACTTGGAAGAGATTAAGATGATGTTCTACATGGTGCCATTTCCTTTGGGTTTCATAAACTGAGTCCTCAAGGTTGTGACAAAACTTTTATCAGATTTGCAAGTGATTAAACGTCAAATACAAGGCAATGTAATATGTGACAGAAAAGTGAGTCCAGTTGTCTGAGCTTCAGGTGTTTTAGGCTTTTAGATATTTGGGATAGGCTTTTTGGTTCTGAATTTTTAGAGTAAGGATGAAATCGACTTGATTCTTTTCTTGTCTAGAAAGGAAAGCAAAATGTGGAATTGCTTGTCCAATAAATTCTTCATGTAGCTTTGTCTTGGAAGAATTGATGATGCACCTCCCAGTTTTATTTTAGAATTTTTTTGAGGGCACTGTAAGACATTCTAATTGAGACACTTGTTGAATGTTTTTGCTGTCTTTTAGAAAAAATTGCTTGGAACCAGAAAATTCAGTTTTATTCTCTTATCTTTTTGAAAAATGGACCTTACAGATATATAAAGTCGATCTGTTTTTTTAATGGATACTACTTGGAATTATGAATGACCAAATGCCCGTAAGAATATATGCAAAATAAAATATGCACATGCACGCACAGAAACATACACAAATATCCTCTCTAGCATGCTCCAGAAACATTATCGACAATAGGAACTGTTTTTACACTAAATTACTAGATAGCTTTCTAAACTTCCTATGCTTTGTGTCTTACAGCTCCTCTCTATTTCTGGCAGTACAAATGAGCTAGTTGAAACATGTTTAAAATAAAACAAGACAGAACAGAACTTTGCTTTAGTTCTATGAAAGCATTAAATAGTAAGATCGGATTTTATAGCGCTATTGTTGTATTTACTATAAATTTAATTATTAAATTGGGTATTATTTTGTAATAATTATAATAAGGTAAGGGTCTTGAGTTTTGAAGCTTATTTGAAGTTAAATATTTGTACTGAAAAAATACATACTTATTTGTACTGAAAAAATACATACTTTGGGAGGCCGAGGTGAGCGGTTCACCTGAGGTTGGGAGTTCGAGACCAGCCTGACCAACATGGAGAAACCCCATCTCTGCTAAAAATACAAAAAAATTAGCTGGGTATGGTGGTGCATGCCTGTAATCCCAGCTACTCGGGAGCCTGAGGCAGGAGAATCGCTTGAACCTGGGAGGCGGAGGTTGCAGTGAGCCAAGATTGCGCCACTGCACTCCAGCCTGGGCAACAAGAGCGAAACTCCATCTCAAAAAAAAAAAAAAAAAAAACATATACGTGTATGTGCAGCACACAAACACACATACACACAGACATAGACACTGCACATACACACATAATTTCTGAGGGCTGTCAAGTCTCTGCTAAAATATGAATTAGTTGAAAGTAAGGAAAATCTCACCCAAAATATTTTTTTGGTTACAGTGAAATATTTGTAATAGTGAAATATTATTGTCAGTGGAATTTAAAAAAAATAGAAGTTTGTAGGTTGAATTTTGTTGTCTTGTAATCACGTTAATCTTAAAAGAAATATTTTATGTTGTAGTTGTGTGTTGTAGTTGTTATTCCATTTTGGAAGGATATTTGAAAAAGGATTATGTTGGAGGCCACCCAGTCTGTCTACAGAAATAGAACGAAAAGGTCAAATGATTGATTCTCTGGGCTTCAGGGTCTAGATATTTGCAGTGGTGTTTAGATTGGAAATATAACTTAGCTTCAGAAAGTAAGCTACTTAAGCTGCCTTTCAAATAAGCTATCTTTTCAAATGGTTATTTCAAAGAAATAAGCATTTCTTTAAAATTTCACATAGTCTCTAGTGCAATATTTTCTTTACATTATACCAAAATATTCCCTTTTGGGATACATTGTGGCATTGTTGTAAAAGTTGTGTTTCCATTTTGTAGAGGGAAGGCATCTGTGGGACTTCTGTGTTTACAGTAAGCTAAAGACAACCCTGTGTTACTACAGGGACTGTGACAAAAAGATCTCTGTGTACTAAACTTGATGTTAAGGCCAGACGCCGTGGCTCACCCCTGTAATCCCAACACTTTGGGGGACAGAGGTGGGATGATTGCTTGAGCCCGAGTTCAAGACCAGCCTGGACAACGAAAGGGACCCTGTCTCCACAAAAAATAAAAAAGTAGCTGGGCTTAGTGGTAAGTGCCTATAGTCCCAGCTAATCCAGAGGCTGAGGTGGGAAGGTCATTTGAGCCCAGGAGTTTGAGGTTGCAGTGAGCTATGATCACACCATAGCCCTACAGCCTGACACTTGAGTGAGACCCTGACTCTAAAAAAAAATTAGTAAAAATAAAGTTGATGTTACAAGTGAATATTTATATATGCAGAAGGATGTTTACAATGTACCCTTAAGGTTAAAAAAAGAGGTTACAATGCAGAAGTGTACTGCACATAAATCTGATTTTGAAGAACTAGTTAAGTTATATGGAAGTTAATGGGAGGGAATGGGAGGGGAGAGGGGAGGTGTCTTTTCTGATATTTATTAAAGTCATAAGAAAATGTTTCTGACTGCTCTTTGAAAACTGTAAGGGATACTTAAATGTCCTGGTTGTTTCTTTTTGGAAAAGCAAACACACAATTTTAGAGAAAATTCAGAACCCTAGACAACCTCCACACTTCTTTTTAACCTCTGTCCTTTACTTTCACTTTTTTCTTAATTGCATGTGTCTTCAAAAGTCTTCCTGTTTCAAGCATTTCAAGTAATTCAGAAAATTGATTATTTGAGGTAGATTTTTGGAAACTTGAGTCTATAATGGTGATAAAATATAAATGTACCTTCAAAAAAATTAGCCATGGATTGTTTTAAAGGAAGTAAAAAGTTTGTATTTTATTATCCTACTAATGCATGTCCATGTTTGGTTTCATGTTAACCCTAAATGAGTACGCAGCAAGTTTTTCGGTAACTTACTTTTTCCACTTAACAATAAATAATGCATATCCATGCTAATAAGTATTTACCTACAGCATCATTTTTAGTGAAAGGGAAACAACTGGATCTTAGCCTTTTGTTTAATTTTGGGCTCTCCTGGCTTTCAGTTCGAAAGGAGTGTAAATATGTGGAACATATGGCGTAGGTTTTTCTTTTTTTTTTTTTTTTTTTTTTTGAGACGGAGTCTCGCTCTGTCACCCAGGCCGGAGTGCAGTGGCGCAATCTCGGCTCACTGCAAGCTCCTCCTCCCGGATTTCCGCCATTCTCCTGCCTCAGCCTCTCCGAGTAGCTGGGACTACAGGCGCCCGCCACCACGCCCGGCTAATTTTTTTTTTTTTTGTATTTTTAGTAGAGACGGGGTTTCACTGTGGTCTCGATCTCCTGACCTCGTGATCCGCCCGCCTCGGCCTCCCAAAGTGCTGGGATTACAAGCGTGAGCCACCGCGCCCGGCCTGGCGTAGGTTTTTCATGTGAGAACAGAACAGAAAAGGATTCCCCGTCTAGAATCTTCATGGTGTTTACTGTAGCCAGACATATTCTGAATAGGAGGTTCATGGGTCTGAATATGTGCTCAAAGTGGTAAGTGTCACTGGCTGACAGGTGCTGTGTATAAAGCTTTGTGTCTTCTTTGGTCCCTTTGTTATATTATACAAGAGTGCAGGTGACATATTCCTCCTGCCGAGCTGTCTTAATCAATATTTCTGTGCCTAAGGGAGGATTTTACCTACGTATTTCTTTCTCCAAAGAAACTCCAAATAGCTCAGATGAAATGATGGTTACAGAAGGAACACTGATAGATTTTGGAATATAATTTATTTATGGAGCAAATTGCAGTCCAGGTTAATTGGAGATCCAGAATGTTTTATAAACCTTTGTATGCGTTCTTAATTTTTAGTTCATTTATTGAGCTAACATTTGTTGAGCAACTATTGTGTGCCAGGAGCTCATTATTCAAAGATGAATGAGATATGTCCTTCCTTTTAGGGAACTTAATTTGAGTTTCAAAATTAGATTTAAATAACCTTTATGTAGCATGTACCATGTGAAAAGCAGTGGAATGAACATTATATTCTTAGACGAGATGTTCAATGACTACAATTCAATAATGATATTTATTGACCTATACCTTTCAAAATAAGTTAGGAATATAGTTTTCTAATTTTTAAGGGTTTTTTCCTCCCATTATGATTTTGGTACCTGCTGCTACTTTTTAAGTTAAATTAAGAAATGGAAAAAGGAAAGTTAAACAAATTACAAACGTTTAATTGGTAAATGTAGAGACTGGTTTTGAAAACATGGATGTGTGTGTGTACACACACATTTTATAGTTGGAAGCCTATATGCATATAGTGTCATAATTTTTTTTCTAGTAGAACATTTCTTAGTTCACATGATACAATTAAATATATCTATCAAGATTTCTTGGTATTTTGCCCTTAGAGTGACTCTGTCGCCCAAGTAAGTTTGGAGGCCATACCATTAAGCACTTGATGTCCACAGGAATTCTAGGGGTGGGTGTTATTGAAACTCGAGGGAAAAGTAACTTGCTACCTTCATACAGTTAGAACATGTTTGAGTCAGCCTTCCAATTATGATGCATCTCGCTACAAAGCTCTGCAATATCTTCCTGACTCCCCTGAGCTGGTGGTGAAAGCTGATTCGAGAATGCTGTAGGTATGCAAAGGACGAGCAGTCATTTCAGCTGAGAAATCAGGAAGTGTGTTGACTGCATTGCAGAGCTGGAACTGAAGTATGACTTGAGGGCTGAGTGAGAAGACAGGAAGTAGGGAGATAATTGGGGCTGTAGAAAAAGCATATGCCAAGGCATGGAGGAATGGGAACTCATGGCATATCCAGAGAGTGGCAAGAACTCCACCGTGGCTGGGGTATGGAGCGTGGAGAACAGAGTGAACCCTGAGATCGAAAAGGTGCCAGAGTGAGAAAGGTCACACGTGTGCCATGCTAGAGACTTGGAGTTTCTAAACAATAAATAGCCATCCAGAGTTTTAAAAGGAGAAATAATTAGATGGGAGTTTTATAAAGATCACTTGGGCAGTAGTGTGGAATATTGTCTGGAAAAGAGAAAACCGGAGGCTGGAGACCCAGGGCCACCATGTGAGGTTGTGTAGATTGTTCACTGCAGAAGTGTAGGTGTGAGCAGCAGATGGGAGGACTTAGAACCACCCAGCACACTTGTCATCAAGCTGTGCACTCATGGGGCTGGGCCTGCCTAGAGAGAGTACCTTTTATAATTTACACAATGGGATGATCTACTTGTTTTTAATTGTTTTAAAAATAATAGGTAGGATTAGATAAGATAAAACATTGTACTCTAGGGCCTAAGAGTCTGGAAGTGGGCATACTAAGCTATTGGCTGTATGTCAATGGGCATGTTCCCTATCCTCTGAAAGCCTATTTCCTCATCTTTAAAGGAGAGTTAATAATAGGTTCTGACAGGGCCCTGGACAGACTAGTTAGGAGAAGGGGTGAAATATGAGAGATGGAGAAATGATAGATCTGGGACTGCAGGCTGCTGCTAGCCGTTGTTTAGCCCTAAGAGTGTGCTGGGAACTGTACTAAGAACTTTGCCTGTTTTATTTTATTTAATCTTGTATCTGCTTTCAGCAGTGGATGTTATTACCCCATTTTCAAGATTTTGAAACTGAGCCCTTGGCAGGTAAAATAACTTGTCTAATGTCACACAGCCAAGGAGTGGCATTGTCAGTACTTGAACCCCCACCACCGTGACTGTCATGTTTATGCTCTTAACCATTTTGCCACATTTATAAGTGATCTTTTCTGTTTCACTCCTTTAATATCCTCCTTGCATCCTGTGTTGTTTTTAACTTGAATTGAGTCATATATATGTAACATTTTATTTAATTCGCTATAAGATCCTGAGGGCTGGGGTCAGGTCTCATTAATTTTTTTGTCTTTCATAGCACCTTGCTTAATAAAATATGACTGATAAGACTCAATAAAATGTGGTTGACAGAGGGTGGGTGCGGTGGCTCATCCCTATAATCCCAGCACTTTGGGAGGCCAAAGCAGGCATATCAGTTGAGGTTAGGAGTTCGAGTCCAGCCTAGCCAACATAGCGAAACCCCGTCTCTACTAAAAATACAAAAATTAGCTGGGCGAGGTGGCACGTGCCTGTAATCCCAGCTACTCGGGATGCTGAGGCAGGAGAATCGCTTGAACCCGGGAGACAGAGGTCGTGGTGAGCCAAGATCGTACCACTGCTCTCCAGCCTGGGCGACAAAGGGAGACTCCCTCTTAAAAAAAAAAAAAAAATGGTTGATAGAATTAATAATCTCTAAGACACCTTCTGTCTTCTAAAGTTAAATAATTTTTCATTCTATAGGTAAAGCTCAAGTTGCAGTTATACAGTTAAAGTCCAGTAGAACTTAAAAAGGTCTTCTAGGATGTTAGTTTGGTATTTGGACTGATGGTTAAAGTTTCAAGAAATTCCTAATTGCCATTTTATCTGAAAAATAATTTGTGACTTGCTGTCAAAGACTGAAGCCAAGACTAAAGCGTACTTCTTGCAAGCCCTTTTTGGAGGCTATAAATTTATGCTTGCTGCTTCATTGCTGCAACAGGTATAAAACTCCAATGTCATAAATGATATTTTTGAGTTCATAAAAAATATTACATTGTCATTCATATTAGTAAGGACCTCAGTTTCTAAACTCATGTGGAGCCCCTTGGGCCAATGGTCACTTGTTTTTTTTCTTCTTCTTATTTTTATTGACAAATAAAAATTATATACATTTATAGTATACAACATGATGTTTTGAAATATGTATACATTGTGTCAATCCTAAATTAAGTGAATTAGCATATGCATTACCTCACATAGCTGACAGTCACTCTTGTTTGGGGCCTGCTGGAATTAGATTTAGACAACCAAGTGACAGTTAAGGGCAAGTGACTATCAGACACCCTGGAGTCAGACTGAATGTATGGGTTTGGATTCCATCTCTTCTGCTTATGAACTGTTTTTTTTTTTTTTTTGAGATGGAGTTTCGCTCTTGTTGCCCAGGCTGGAGTGCAATGGCACAATCTTGGCTCACCGCAACCTCCCCCTCCCAGATTCAAGGGATTCTCCTGCCTCAGGCTCCGAAGTAGCTGGGATTACAGGCATGCACCACCACGCCCGGCTAATTTTGTATTTTTAGTAGAGGTGGGGTTTCTCCATGTTGGTCAGGCTGGTCTTGAACTCCTGAACTCAGGTGATCTGCACCCCTTGGCCTCCCAAAGTGCTGGGATTACAGGCATGAGCCACTGTGCCCGGCCGTACTTATGAACTTTTTAACCCTTGGCAAGAAAAAAATCTGAGAAATGAGGATGGGTAAGAAAACAGGTTGTGATCATAGGTTCATGTACCTGGTTCATTAGGAACTTAGGAAAAAAAAAAATCCTTATCCACTTGGAAGTCACTTTTTGCTCAGATACCCTTAAAAGGAAGCCAAAATTGTGAACTTGTAAGACAGAATTTAGCACTTCAGTATTATAGCCTATGTTTATCTCAGGATGACCCTTTGCTGTTTTTAAACCAGAGTTCACGTGCTCTTGTAACTACTGACTGCATCTACTCTCATGAGCCCTAAGGAGGTAGTTTAGGCTTTGCTTCATGCTGTGTGCCTGAGTAAAGTAGGAAATGATGGCTTTTAAGAAAATGGAAAATATTACTTGAGATCAACATTTCATCTGGGCTTTGAAAAACTCTGGGGTTTCTTTCATCTTCCAGGAGAGCAGCACTACTGAGCTGTGAGAAAGGAAACCAAACCCTAGGGAAAGTTTTATAGCTTGTTTCTGCTGATGTTACTGGAAAAGAGGAAGGTAAGGGCCTCTAAATAGCTCTCGTAGCCTCAGTCGACAGTAAGTTCAGGTGTTCTGGAAATAGAACACAGGGGAGCTCTTTATTCCCACTGGCCTCTGCTTGGCCTGAAGGAGAGGGTCAAACAGCAGCAGAATGGATCTCTTAGAACATTGTTGTACAGCAAAAACAAATGTATTCCTGCAACACAGTTTCATATTTTCTTTGATGAATTTAAAGTTGAACAGAGGCCGGTGATATTTTTCTCTTTTGAAGTTTTACATCTTAGATTGCTGGAAGAGCGAGCACAGTTGAATGAAAACTACTCAGACCAAAATTTTTTTTTTTTTTTTTTTTTTTTTGAGAGGGAGTCTCACTCTGTTGTCCAGGCTGGAGTGCAGTGGCGCAATCTCGGCTCACCACAACCTCCGCCTCTCCAGTTCAAGCGATTATCCTGCCTCAGCCTCCCAAGTAGCTGCGACTACACGCACGCGCCACCATGCCTGGCTAATTTTTGTATTTTTAGTGGAGACGGGGTTTCACTATGTTGGCCAGGCTGGTCTCGAACTCAGACCAGATCTTACTCTTGTTGTCTGTAGCTGCTTAATTCTGCGCTTTAAACTAAGGGCAAACTTGGCTCATGCATTCTTGACAGTGAAAAGCAGGAGCTAGGAATGCCAACTTTAAAAACCCATTTCCAGGTTTGCCTGCACCCATTATGTGATCCCTGCAAGAAAGCTTCAGTCTGCTGTAAGCTGGTAATCCCTTAATACTTTGATACTTTGGTAAAGCAAATAAGATCGGATTATATAACTTTTCCTTTTACTTGTGAACTAATTATTGTTTTCCTGCATTTAAAAGCAGATGTTAAACTCCTCCTTTGATGTTCAACAGCAGACAAGACTCTAGTTGTGCCTTATAGCCCTTGATTCATATCTGTTGTTTGAATGAAGATCAGCTTTGGCAAATTAGATTTTGATGGCTGCATTTTGATCTGGACCACAGAAGAGAATGGCAATTTATTCTTTTATTCAACATTTATTGGATTCCTGCCTGGCCCTTTATATAAATTGCGTTCAGATCTCACAAATACCAGAAAACCTTGCAAAACATGTCTATTTTATAGATAAGAAAAAATAGGGCATACAGAGTGGTTAGAAAACTTGCTCAAGGTTACCTTGCTGTTAAGTTGCTGGGTATTTGGTCGGGTTTTTTGGCTGACCTCAAACCTGTTAACTGTATAGGGGCTGCCTTTTAAGAGGATATAATCAATGGAGCAAAGATCTTGAGGAGCTGGGATTAAGAAAAAAGTATTTAATATATAATCACAGTGTTGTGGAAGAAAGAAAGAATCATGAGCCCCTCATTCATTCATTTACTCCGCAGATATTTATGGAGTGCCTGTGTTGTGCTAGGTAACTCTGCAAGGTGTAGGTGATTCAGTGATGGGAAAGACACAATCCCTCACCAACTTCAAGAAGGAAGTGGGGATGCAAGAAGGCGTACATGATATGTTGCTCCCCTAAAAGGCCACAGTGTCTTGTTTGGGAGAGCTTTTATGAAGTTTTTCAAGATGTAAAAATGTTGACATCTTCACAAATGTTACTTTTTTATTCTTTTGCTTCATTATGTATACAAAATTACCTGCAAATAAATGGGGTGACTTCGCTAGCATACTTTGTAGCTGTACTCCTTGTTTGGGCTGCTTTGGACATGCAGAAGTGGAGGTTGGAGCAAAAACTGTATTGCATTTTAAACGAAGTCTTGCAAACAAAAATTTTGGACAATTACCTCTCAAGGACTATATCTAATTCAGCTTTGGATCCCCCTTTTTATGGAGAAGATAGCATAGTGCCTAGTACCACTCTGATTGGTTGGCTCAGTGATGGGAAATAAAATACCAAAGCACGGGGAGAGGAACCTCATAGATGGGGGATGAGTTCAGATGGTATCTAGGGAGAGTGTGAGGGTGACAATAAAATAAGCCGACAAATATACCAGGGGATCAGATCACATGGCATATGATGGACTTAATTCACACTTACAGACTGTTTCAGTGACCAGAGAGGAAGAGCAGTGTCTAGGTAGTCTGGAGATGACATTAGGCTTTGGTGCTTGAGAGAGACCGCAGTCTTCCTTTGACTTCTGACTCTTCTTTCTGCTCACATATGAGCCCTCTATGCCTTCTTCCCCACCATCGTCTTTATTTCATTTTTTCAGACTTTCAGATTTTATATGCAGTAATTGTTTCCTTAATAAGTTAGGTGACCATACGTACTAACTTAATGGGACAATCCTAGCTATGCCTGCTGTTCTGGCATAATTTTTGATACTGACCCCTTTCAATATCAAAAATGTCCTGGTTTCGATAATTTAAATAACCACCCTACTAATAAAGGAATGTTGTAGCATTCTATATCTTTTTAAAAAATCTTTACAGCATTCAGACTACTTTGATGAACTAAATGTGGATGTAGTATCAGTAATATTATGTAGCAGACTAGTGTCTGATGTCTTACAAGTAGAAAAAAGAAAATATGAGCAGTAGCTGAAAAGGCTCCAATGTACTGTAGAGAGAAATTAATTGATTTCAACAAAATGAGCTTTTATTACAACCAGTTGTTGGCATACCCATAGGAGAGAGGGCACTTAAAGGTTGTCATGATGATGGGTAGTGTTTAGGGAATCTAGCATCCTTTTGAGAGGTGACAGCATGCTAGCAGTCCTCACAGCCCTCGCTTGCTCTCGGTGCCTCCTCTGCCTGGGCTCCCACTTTGGCGGCACTTGAGGAGCCCTTCAGCCCACTGCTGCACTGTGGGAGCCCCTTTCTGGGCTGGCCAAGGCCGGAGCCTGCTCCCTCATCTTGCAGGAGGTGTGGAGGGAGAGACAGCGAGCGGGAACCGGGACTGCGTGCGGCGCTTGCGGGCCGGCTGGAGTTCCGGGTGGGCGTGGGCTTGGCGGGCCCCTCACTCAGAGCAGCCGGCAGGCCCTGCCGGCCGGCAGGGCAATGAGGGGCTTAGCACCCGGGCCAGCGGCTGCGGAGGGTGTACTGGGTCCCCCAGCAGTGCCAGCCCACCGGCGCTACGGTCGATTTCTCACCGGGCCTTAGCTGCCTTCCCATGGGGCAGGGCTCGGGACCTGCAGCCCGCCATACCTGAGCCTCCCACCCGCTCCATGGGCTCCTGTGCGGCCCAAGCCTCCCCAACGAGCACCACCCCCTGCTCCACGGCGCCCAGTCCCATCGACCACCCAAGGGCTGAGGAGTGCAAGCACACGGCGCAGGACTGGCAGGCAGCTCCACCTGCGGCCCCGGTGCAGGATCCGCTGGGTGAAGCCAGCTGGACTCCTGAGTCTGGTGGAGATGTGGAGAACCTTTATGTCTAGCTCAGGGATTGTAAATACACCAGTCAGCACCCTGTGTCTAGCTCAGGGTCTGTGAATGCACCAATCGACACTCTGTATCTAGCTGCTGTGGTGGGGCCTTGGAGAACCTTTATGTCTAGCTCGGGGATTGTAATACACCAATCAGCACCCTGTGTCTAGCTCAGGGTCTGTGAATGCACCAGTTGACACTCTGTATCTAGCTGCTCTGGTGGGGCCTTGGGGAACCTTTATGTCTAGCTCAAGGACTGTAAATACATCAATCGGCACTCTGTATCTAGCTCAAGGTTTGCAGACACACCAATCAGCACCCTGTGTCTAGCTCAGGGTTTGTGAGTGCACCAATGGACACTCTGTAGCTGCTCTGGTGGGGCCTTGGAGAACCTTTGTGTGGATACTCTGTATCTAACTGATCTGATGGGGACGTGGAGAACTTTTATGTCTAGCTCAGGGATGGTAAACGCACCAATCAGTGCCCTGTCAGAACAGACCACTCGGCTCTACCAATCAGCAGGACGTGGGTGGGGCCAGATAAGAGAATAAAAGCAGGCTGCCCGAGCCAGCAGCGGCAACCCGCTCGGGTCCCGTTCTACACTGTGGAAGCTTTGTTCTTTCGCTCTTTGCAATCAATCTTGCTACTGCTCACTCTTTGGGTCCATGCTGCTTTTATGAGCTGTAACACTCACCGCAAAGGTCTGCAGCTTCGCTCCTGAAGCCAGCGAGACTATGAGCCCACCAGGAGGAACGAACAACTCCAGACGCGCCGCCTTAAGAGCTGTAACACTCACCGTGGAGGTCTGCAGCTTCACTCCTGAGCCAGCGAGACCACGAACCCCCCAGAAGGAAGAAACTCCGAACACATCCGAACATCAGAAGGAACAAACTCCAGACGCGCCATCTTAAGAGCTGTAACACCGCGAGGGTCCGTGGCTTCATTCTTGAAGTCAGTGAGACCAAGAACCCACCAATTTCGGACACACTTTGAGAAAATCTTACCATAGCTTGTTTTGATTTAGAGTTTCAGTGTTTCTATCGCAGTGATAATTTAATTCAGATGCATTTTCATTTATTTCTTAAGTAGAAAGTAAAAGAATATAACTTCTTAGAACAAAGAGTCTGTCAGAGATTTATAGAAATGACTGGAGGGGAAGTCGTTAAATTCAAAATTTTCCCTTAAATCTTCTGTTAAATTATGTCTTCTGATGAAAATGGTGGTGTTTTAATCAAAGGAGATACTCATGTAGGGACTCAATGGGACGCCATATAATTTATGTCTGGGTTTTTTTATTTAATAAGTAGGGTTAAATTGCCATTATAGTTCATAGACATGGATTTGAAGAAACAAACTAGTGTTTCATTATACATGTAAAATAAAAGCTTTTGGTGTTCAGGTAATGCTTGAAAATAATTGCAGTAGGAGACATGGGCGTAGGATCAAAACATGCTTATGACCACGCTTTTCCATATCAATATTTTATGAAATAGTGATGCAGTTACCTTCAGGTCCCATAGTAACTTGTACCCTGCAGTATTATCTTTTCAAGTAGGGTAGATTTACAGAGTAGAGGGACTGATACTATATAATCTGGAAATTCTGTTTATCTTTGAATTAAATTTTGACTCTTCCACTGGCTGTCTGTGAATGAGTTTTTTTTTTCTTTGAGCCACAACTTTCTAGCCTATAAAAATGGGAATACTAATATCTGCTGCTTAGCTTATTAATAGAATTTTTGTTAACTCCTGAATCTGGGATAAACATGAAGTGTATAACACAAAGATTGGTGTTCTTCCAGGCTCAGTAGTTAATACCAGATACTGAGGATGGAAAACGTGTGATTGTTGGAAGGGTGAGACTCAAAACATAGGTTGAGCTTCCCTAAAAAAACCAAAGTCCAAAATACGAAAATATCCAACACTTTTTGAGCGCTAACATGATGCTCAAAGGAAATGTTCATTGGAGCATTTTGGATTTCAGATTTTCAGATTAGGGATGCTTAACTGGTAAGTATATAATGCAAATATTCCAAAATCCCAAAAATCTGAAGTTCAAAACCCTTCTCTTCCCAAGCATTTTGGGTAAGGAATATTTAGCCTATAGTTAGTGAGCAGTTTCTGGCCACTCAAAGATGCTGACTGTAGATGTTCTGGATGATCATCCTGACACCCACCCACCGGATATCAGCCTCGGTTGTCAGTGTCCAGAAATCTGTGTTTAACCTGCGATGGTTTGCAAGGAAACCCACTGGATCTCTTAGTTAAATTAATGCCCCTTCTCTCAGCTTTGTTACCTAGAAAAAAAAAATTAATGCCCCTTTCTCTGAGATGATCTGGAAGATAAACCATTTTCATATGGTGAGGTGAGCCTGGACATCATGCCTTGATTGCTTTCTCAAAGATTCCCATTTTCATTGCACACTCTGCTAAGCATTACTGCCAGCACTGTGGGACCCGCTCTTTAGGGACTCTGTTTTCCCATTTTCCATTCCATCCCTCATCTGGAAACATGTCCTTAATTCCCTAGAGAAGATAGAAGTTGAGTTTATGACTTAAAAATAAAACAAAACCTGCTAGTTATGGCAAGCCTAGACCCATTCCTCACTGGGCCCTCTACCAGGCTGCCTCTCTGGTTTAGACCATCCAATCCCTACCTTCAGAAGTGACTGTCAGCACAGCTAGGTGTAGAATCTAGGCATCAAAGAGAATGAGGCCCGGAAGAGGGAGGGTTTCCTCCTTCCTTCTCCCAAGTCTTTCCTTGCTAGTTTCCATTTCTTATCTCAGGATCTGCTTCTTCCCAGGATAATTGACAATGGGAAGTCCACCTTTCACAGTGCAGATCCTAACCCCTTTCCACAGAGCTGGGATGGCAATAGCCACAGCTGTCAAAAAGTCTAGTATCAGTACAGAAGCTCCCCACATAATCCTAGGAGATTCCTTTGCTAGGGCAGGGGTGAGCTGATTAACCATAGTGGGTGTATATTGATGTGGTCAAGAGTCTTTGAGAAACCACTTTGTGGTGACCTTTTCACCAACAGACTAAGGTAATACTCCTGACCTTTAGCTCAGGAGTTTGATTAGAGAAGATAGAGGAACACAGGAAGCCTGAGTTACAGTCATGGTTGTGCCACCTCCTTATGTGACCTTGGAGACATCAAGTACCTCTTCTGCAGTCCTCATTTTCTTATCCATTAAATGGTTTCACATGTAACATGATTTTTAAGGTCCTTGTCAATCACGAATTCTATAAATCTATAATAACTCCTAAAAGTACCTCATACAAGTTTTGAATAGATTCAACTTGTCTGTATCTGATGATGACAGTTACCATTCTTAACACTGCCTTGGTTTGTGACTGCAGCTGTTTTGTGGAGGCCCACGCATCTATTGCTGGAAAAGGCTATACCCCCATTATTTGATATTATACCGCTCTCTTGGTATGCTTTTGAAGTACAATGGCAGACTTGTTTTCTGATGATTATGATAAGTTCAACAAGTCTCCCCTGTGATTGTCTTATGTAAAATGTCCCACTCTAGGCCTGAATATTAGTGATGATACCACTTTGTTTAAAATACTGGATTCTGGCTGGCCACAGTGGCCCATACCTGTAATTCCAGCACTGTGGGAGGCTGAGGCGGGCAGATCACTTGAGGTCAGGAGTTTAAGACCAGCCTGGCCATCATGGTGAAACCCCATCTCTACTAAAAAATACACACACACACACACACACAAATTTTAGCCAGGCATGATGGTGCATGCTTGTAATCCCAGCAATGTGGGAGGCTGAGTTGGAAGGATCACTTGAACCTGGAAGGTGGAGGTTGCAGTGAGCTAAGATCGTGCCACTGTACTCCAGTCTGGGTGAGAGAGCAAGACTCTATCTCAAAAGAAAAGAAAAAAAATTTATTGGTTCCTCTGTATCTGAATGGATTTAATAGCTTCTGATTTGTGATGTTGAATATACTTTATAGATTAAATACAGGTGATTGTTGGTAACTTTCAAGGTATATTTTAAAAGAGAATAAATGCTGATTTTTCCGTTTTTACAGAAAACATCATTAGGGTTTTAATAGGAATTGCATTGCTTTAAGTAGTATAGATGACTTAATGATACTAAGTGTTCTAATCTATGAACACAGGATGTCTTTTCATTCATTTTTATTTAATCAATATTTATTTATTTATTTTTTAGAGAAAGGGCCTCAGTCTGTCTCCCGGACTGGAGTGCAGTGGTGTGATCGCAATTCTTTATAGCTTTTAACTCCTGGGCTCAAGTGATCCTCCCGCCTTAGCCTCCTGAGTAGCTAAGACTATAGATACATGCCACCATGCCTAGCCTTTTCCATTTATTTGACTTTTATCTTATTCTAACAGGTTTGTGTGTGTGTGTATGTGTGTGTGGAATTTTTAAGGTTTTCTACCCGTGAGATTATGTCATCTTCAAACAAAGATAATTTTACTGTTTCCTTTCCAATTTAGGTGAATTTTTTTTCTAGCCAAATTGCTCTGGCTAGGACTTCTACTACTATGTTGATAAGAAGTGGTGAAAGTGGACATTCTTTTATTCCTCTTGATCTTACAGGAAAAGCTTTCAGTCATTTACCATTGAGTATGCTATTAGCTGTGGGCTTTTCATATATGACCTTTATTATGCTGAGATAGTTTCCTTCTATTCCTAATTTGTTGAGTGTTTTTTATCATGAAAGTTTGCTGAATTTTGTCAAATGCTCTTTCTGTATCAAATGAGATGATGATGTGTTTTTTCCTCTTTGTTCTGTTAATGTGCTGCATTTCATTCATCAATTTTCATATGTTGAACTATCCTTGCATTGCAGGGATAAGTCCCACTTGATCATGGTGTATAATCCTTTCAATAAGCTGTTGAATTTGGTTTAGTAGTCTTTTGTTAACGATTTTTGCATCAATTTTCATAAGAAATAATGGCTTGTGGTTTTCTTATTTTAAAAGTGTAATTGTTTTTCTTTGGTATCAGGGTAATACTGGTCTGATAGGAGTTTGAAATTGTTCCTTCTTCAGTTCTTTGGAGGAGTTGAGAAGGATTGATGTTAATTCTTCTTTAAACATTTGATAGAATTCAGCTGTGAAGCCGTCTACTCTTTGGCTTTTGTTTGTTGGGAGGTTTTTGATTACTAATCAATGTCTCTACTAGTTATAGGTCTGTTCAAGTTTTTCATTTCTTCATGATTCAGTTTTGGTAAGTTTTGTGTTTAGGAATTTGTTCTTTTCATATAGGTTATCTAATTTGTTGGTAATTATACTCCTATAATCCTTTTGATTGCTGTAGAAACAGTAGTAATGTCCCCTTTTTTACTTCTGATTTTAGTTAGTCTTCTTTTTCTTAGTCAATCTACCTAAAAGAATGTCAATTTTGTCAGTCTTTTCAAAGAACCACCTCTTGGTTTTGTTGATTTTTCTTGGAGGTTGGCTTTTATGACTTTCATTTATAAATTATTATTATACAAATCATTATAGATTATTTCAGTATTATACTTCTTTTTTTTGTTTTTGTAGTTTGGCAACGAAAAAGGCACCTTTGCCTTACATATTTAGATACATGAAGGGTTTAAATAATCAGCACTTTAAAATAATGAACTTGAATGTCTCTCACTACTCATTGTAGTTTGTTCTTATTATTTGCTGCATTACTGTGGTTACTCTCTTATGGATAGTTAAGGTAGTGTCCATGATTTGATAACCAACTGGAAAGTTTCCTTATGTTTTCTTCATGCTGAACTGCTAAAAATTTAGGTGAGATTAATTAATCGTCATTATTATATTAAATGAAAAGCCAAAGATTGAACTTACGGAGGAAAGCTTAGAGGACCAGTGGTCTGAAAATTTCAAATTTTAATTCTAATTTTCTGAATCATGATGTTCCATTAAACATGTAGATTCATTACCTCTCTATACCCTATTCCCCCATGTAAAAAATTTGATGTTATTGTAATTCAATGAGTGACCTTCTCTGTGATTATGTGCCATAGGCAGTTTCAGTCTTTTTTTTTTTCTTTTTTTTGAGACGGAGTCTCACTCCATCACCCAGTCTGGAGTGCAGTGGTGCAATTTTGGCTCACTGCAAGCTCCACTTCCCGGGTTCACGCCATTCTCCCGCCTCAGCCTCCCAAGTAGCTGGGACTACAGGCATGCATCACCATACCCAGCTAATTTTTTTGTATTTTTAGTAGAGACGGAGTTTCACTGTGTTAGCCAGGATTGTCTCGATCTCCTGACCTTGTGATCCGCCTGCCTTGGCCTCCCAAAGTGCTGGGATTACAGGCATGAGCCACCATGGCTGGCCAGCAGTTTCAGTCTTATTTTCAAGGAAATGCCACTCAAACAAATCATTTAATGACTTACTTTATACTGAAGCTGAGAATCTTGTTCAGCCTTCTTGGCTTACTTTATTTTCTCCCTCCCTTCCTTCATTTCTTCCCTGCTCCTCAGAAATCAAGAATTTTCTAGTTACGTTTTCTTTTTAAAAAAAAATTAACAAAGGTTATATATATTCAAGGAGTAAAACATAATTGTTTGATATATGTATATGTACTGATTAAAAATATGGAATGCTTCACAAATTTGCATGTCATCCTTGTGCAGGGACCATGCTAATCTTCTCTGTATTATTCTGATTTTAGTATATGTGCTGTCAAAGCAAGCAATTTAATTTCTTTTTGATAATTCATTTACTCAATTCTTTTGGACCAGAAACATTTTATCTCAGGGGCATGATGAACACTTGTCCTCTGTAGTGCAATGTCTTGTGTATTTTATTATCGAAATTCTTACTTAAAACTTATATTTGTGAATCAAGTCATTTCTTTCTTTCTTTTTTTTTTTTTTTGAGACTGAGTTTCACTCTTGTTGCCCAGGCTGGAATGCAATGATGCGATCTCTGCTCACTGCAACCTCTGCCACCTGGGTTCAAGTGAGTCTCCTACCTCACTCAGCCTCCTAATTAGCTGGGATTACAGGCATGTGCCACCACGCCTGGTTAATTTTGTATTTTCAGTAGAAACAGGGTTTCTCCATGTTGGTCAGGCTGGTCTCGAACTCCCGACCTCAGGTGACCCGCCTGTCTCGGCCTTCTGAAGTGCTGGGATTACAGGTGTGAGCCACTGCGCCCAGCCTATTTCTTTAAGAGATTTCTATCAAAGTTTTCATAGATTTATTAGTTTCTTATCTAGTCACTATTGATGATCACTTTTTTACCAATAAATTATTTTTATATTGCACCTTTATAATACATATTTTATTGATTCTAAGATACAGATCTTTTCACATTTTAATATCTTTAAAATTTGATATATCTTACAATCACTGACATTTTGCAGCTATGATTCGCAGCATTTTTATTTTTATTATTTTTTAAGGCCTATGAATGTAACATAACTTTTATATTTATTCTTAGTACAGAAAATACTGGTGTATCTTCTAGTCAATAGCAGTTAGATGTGATGAAATAAGTTACTGTTAATGATCACTGTAATAATTACTGTTAGAAACTTACTGTGAAACTTCTACCTTTACAACAGGACCTATAAATGGCAATGTAACATTTTTTTTTTTTTTTTTGAGATGGAGTCAGTCTGCCTCCAGGCTGGAGTGCAGTGGCGTGATCTCAGCTCACTGCAGCCTCCACCTCTTGGGTTCAAGCGATTCTCCTGCCTCAGCCTCCTGAGTAGCTGCAACTATAGGTGTGGGCCACCATGCCCGGCTAATTTTTGTAGTTTTAGTAGAGACGGGGTTTCACATGTTGGCCAGGATTGTCTTGATCTCTTGACCTAGTGACCTGCCTGCCTTGGCCTCCCAAAGTGCTGAGATTATAGGCGTGAGCCACTGTGCCTGGCCACAATGTAACAGTTTTACAAAAAGTTCAGAGTGGAAAAAAATGACCTGTAAGCCCTAAACCTATATATTTTATCAAGTATATTTTATATGTATTTCATTCCAGTCTTTTTACATGTGTACATACTTTTATCTGTTTGTAGCTATAGCATACATACTACTTTGGTCTACTCATTTTTTATTCCTGTTATATCTTAATTTCTCTCTGTTTCAGGCCTTCATATTTGTCTTATTTATTTATTTGTTTATTGAGACAAAGTCTTGCTCTGTTGCCCAGGCTGGAGTGCAGTGGGATGATCTCTCCTCACTGCAACCTCCGCCTCCCGGGTTCACGCCATTCTCCTGCCTCAGCCTCTCCGAGTAGCTGGGACTACAGGCATGCGCCACCACGCCTGGCTAATTTTTTTGTATTTTTAGTAGAGATGGGGTTTCACCATGTTAGTCAGGATGGTCTCAATCTCCTGACCTGAAGTGATCTTCCCGCCTCGGTCTCCCAAACTGCTAGGATTACAGGAGTGAGCCACCGTGCACAGCCTGTATTTGTCATTTTAAATAGTTCCATAATCTATCAGCGTATGACCATAATAAAACTGCATGCCGCCCAGCTGCTAAAAATTTAGATTGTTGCCATTTTTCCTTTTGTGAATAATGCTTCAATGAACAACTCTTTTGCATATTTTTTATTAATGTTATCGTTAATTTTGGCCATTTGTTTTATGAAATATAACTTTGGAGAGGATCTCTTTAGCCCTGGGATTTGAAGCTGCAGGGAGCTATGATTGTGTTATTGTACTTAAGCCTGGGTGACAGAGCAGGACCACCAACTCTTAAAAAAAAAAAAAAAAAAAAAAAAGAAACATAACTTTGTAGAAGCCTCCTGAACTGTGTTTTACTGTGAAGAATCAATCTTTATATTCAAATAAATCCAAATTAACAGCTGCTATTATAACACTGTTCATTCATTCATTCACTCAGCTATGTATCCTCCAAGAATACATTGGATCATTATGTTTTCCATAGGTTCCAAGAGCTAAGGAATCAAAGTTAAATAGGACACCCCCCAATGTTTGATATTTTGTTGTATAGTGGGAGACTCAAACTTATGAAAAATAAGTACCGTGTGATGAGGGATGTTGGAAAGATGAGGGTTAAAGTTTCTTAGCATGTAATTTACTTTGAGAGCATTGTTGATTGGTGTTCTTTTAAGATATGAGGTGTGGACATACTATGTTAACGTTTTTAAAATGTGTATTACAGGTTTATCTGACAGAAAATGGCCCCCTCTGACCTATCCATAACTTCCTTTTAAGTCTAAACCTGTGTCCTCTGATCCAATGTTTGTCTAGAGTTCTGTGTCATGTTCCTCCAACATACTAAGTTCCCTGTTGCCAGTAACTGTGTCACAAGTCTTTTTCCTTTCTATACCTACTACAGTCTGCTGTGTTTGTAGTAGGTGTCAAAGTATCGGTAGTTCATTTGACTTAGTTTTAATTGTGCTTTTTTAAATGAATGACAATATTTCACCAATTTATACTTTCCTTAGCACTTCATTGACTATCAGTTTATATTCTATGATCAATGCAATTTTAATTCTGTCTTGTCATATTTGTTTAGTTAAAAAAATTTCAAGTTAAGAAGATGGTTGAAAGATTATATAATCCCATAGAGATTTTTATAGTAAAAGTTTAAAATTCTGGTACTTGTGATGGTTGGAAGTAGAACCTTCACTGGACAAGGTAAAATCCCTCTGTGTAAATGTTTGGAGGCTGTCTTAAGGCTTTGTTGAGATGGAAAAAAAATTGTATGTAACTAAGTATCAATTCAGGCATTTGATAACAATGCATGTGTTTTGGAAATAGCCATTTATGGTTCTAGCATTAAAAGGTGATTAGCTAGCTATGAATTTACCTCCTTTATACTCGTGCATTACAAAGTGGACCCTATTTTTAAATTTCTCAAGAAGGTATTCTGGAAACAGCTTTTGAGAATGATTTCTTGGGATTTTTTTTTCCCTTTTTGTCTTTCCATTTCTGAAACCTGAATGGAATTGTGCCATGTTCTTTGCAGAGCTGTGGTGATTAGATTGTACAGTTTCACACACGTGTACACACACACACACACACACACTGCTGTGCAGAATCACTGTCCTGTTGTGTGATCTTCAAATGAAGCAATGGAGGAATAATCTGGGATTGACTCTTATAAATTTATCTCAGCTCTTCAAAGTACCATGTGAGCGTAGCGTAACTCACTTGGACAGCTGTGAAATGAAACTCTTGTTTTAGTGGCCATTAGATACTTCAAGAGAACTGACTATGCAGAAGAATGTATGGTAAAGGTAGTTTGGCAATTGGTCAAATTTGCAGTAGCATTTACAGGCCAAGGCGGGTGGATCACGTGAGATCAGGAGTTTGAGGCCAGCCTGGCCTACATGGAGAAACTCCTAAAATACAAAAATATCTCCTAAATACAAAAGATCTCCTAAAACAAAAAAAAAACTCTCTAAAAATACAAAAATTAGCCCGGTATAGTGGCAGGCACCTGTTGTCCCAGCTACTTGGGAGGCTGAGGCAGGAGAATCGCTTGAATCTAGGAGGTGGATGTTGCAGTGAGGAGAGATCATGCCACTCACTGCATTCCAGCCTGGGCAACAAGAGTGAAACTCCATCTAAAAAAAAAAAAAGTAGCATTTACATCACCAACTGAAATTAAATAATTGTCCCTCAAGGTGATGTGTAGCCTGACTTTTGTGACTGAGGGATTGCTCTCTTGACAAGTCTTTATGAAATAACACCACAGGAGGGAAAATTATATGCAGGCATCAAGCTTTGAATTTATTTTGCAAGCCCTCTTTATCGGGTTTGTATGATCTTGTGTACAGCTTACAAAAGGTTACTTCTTTGTCATGAAAGCCGTCCTCAGTTTTCAGAGACAGTGGAGCACCACGGAGACTTTCTTTCTCTGCATCCACATTTCTATTAATGTCATTACTGCATTTGATTCTTTTATGAAGCCCTTTTGGTCACATCAACAGTTCATTCTAAGCTCTCTATCTTAACTTCTAGCTTTGTCTGCAAAATTTGTGTGGTTAACCTGAGGCATATGCAGATAAATTGCCCAGGTTCGGTGTTCTCAGACTTGGAACTAAATGTGCTGCAGAATGCTGAATTGATGGGTGTAGCCCTTCAGCAATATTGATGTTCTACAGTTGAATGTAAAGCTTTGGGTGCCTTGGTTTGCATTTTCATAGTTGTGTAGTTCCTGACCACTGTTTTTTAAACTGCCTCGTCTCTCTGAAAGCTGTGTTTAAGTGGAAAGACAAAGAAAATTGTTCTTCTTCACCTACTACCCTTCTGCCCACTCACGACGGTAAGAATCTGAGCATGTCTCTGGCCACATGCAAACAGTGGCAGCTCCCAATTCACAAGCTGCTTACATTTCCAAAGTGAGGTTGTTGTGAGGTCAGTTAGTGGTTTAGAACTTTGAATGGGTTGGCTAATGGTAGAAACTAATATAAAGAATAGATGAGCTGGCCGGGCGCTGTGGCTTACGCCTGTAATCCCAGCAATTTGGGAGGCCGAGGCAGGTGGATCACGAGGTCAAGAGATTGAGACCATCCTGGACAACACGGTGAAATCCCGTCTCTACTGAGAATACAAAAATTAGCTGGGTATGATGGCCTACGCCTGTAGTCCTAGCTACTTGGGAGGGTGGGGCAGGAGAATCACTTGAACCTGGGAGGTGGAGGTTGCAGTGAGCCGAGATTGTGCCACTGCACTCCAGCCTGGCGACAGAATGAGACTCCATTTAAAAAAAAAAAAAAAATTGATGAGCCTACCAAAACTGTTTTGGTAACCCTTAACGTTCCACAAACAGTTTTAATTGTATCTTAACGCATAACCTTCCCCCATGTTTCTCTATGGAAAAATCTACTTAGTTCCGCTTTGAAATTTTATGAAACAAACATTTCATTCTTAACTTCGGTGGATGGCTACCTATCTCTACGTGTGTATCCTGGAGCAATGTATCAATCAGGGTTCTTGGATAGAAGCAACAGAGACTAGCTTAATGGTTTAAGCAAATAAATAATTTATTGAGAAGATATTGGGTACATTCTGAATTTACCAGAAGTTGGGGGAAAGAACAGGCACTAAATAGAGACTACACAGCCAGATTCATAGCCAAGGTCATACAATAAGATTAGTTCTATGTCGGGTAGACCCTGTCACTGAACACTGGACATTAGTATTCACGCTGACCATCTCTTCAGGATCAGACACTTGGTACCAACTCTGTCACTTCAGCCTTTGCTGCCTCTGAGCAGTGGGTGTTGTTGCCATTGCCCCCACCCATGATAATTTCCCTTCCGCTCCTGCCTCTTTATATCTCTGGTTCTAGATTCAGGGTTGACCAAGGCTAAGTCATGTGCAAACCTTGGCTACAAGACACTCTGGGAATGTTAGTGTCTAGCCATTTTTGCTTCTATGTCGAGAGATGTGCCTCTCATCAGAACTCACATGATGAGGAATTCCCCAAATATAGGGGAACAGAGTTTAGATGCTGGCCATTCCCAATCCTTCTCCCCACATAAGGATAAAAGTCACCATAAGAAGCTTCAGTAAGGACTCTGGTAGAAGGGGAGGTGTTACAGTGGCCAAGGTGTTTATCCATATGAAGCTGTGGCTAATGAACTCTATTTAACTAAGATGGCCAGTTGTTCCTTGTGCACTGGTGTCCAGGGTCCTCTTCACCATGTGTTAACTACAGCTAGAGGTGTGAAGATTTAGGCATATTTGACCTCTCACACCGTGGTCCTTAAATAACAAGATGCACTAAATTGAATTTTAACAATTGGATTAACTAGGAGGAGCAGATTAAGACTTATCTGTTTCCTTGTTTATAGTAGAAAATGAAATTTCACATTATCAATTTGTCTTATACAGTTGGATGGTTTATATGTTTCATTGATCAACTTCTACCCTTTTAAAAGTTCAGTTTTTAATTGCAATTATCCATGTATATAGCTTACAAATTCTTGCCCACGGATTTGCATTGCCGTTTTCCACTTCCCAGAAGCAACTACTCTTCAGTTCATTTAGCTCTTCTTCTGGTATTTACTTCCTTGTAGCAAATTAATATGTTTATATTGGTAATTCTTGAATTTTTTTTTCCATTTTAGTCATTAAACATGAATTCCATTGAGGAAGAGAAGGGTTTCTCTTTCTTTTATTCTTCCTCCCTTAAATACCTGCGCTTGTACTCTCTAAGATAGTTATATCTCAGTTTGTTTTCACTGTAAATATTTTTCACAGCTGAGCTATGCAAGGTAATGTTGTTTTATTTTCTTTCTTGTATAGCACATTAAAATTTTGTTGCTTGGTATTCTGTTTATTTACTACTTATTTATCTCCAAATTCTCAAATAAGGTCAAACACAATGGCACATCTCTTGGTTCTTGCGTGTGTGCAGTGCATGTGACATTTTTGTTGGGCTTTCTGCTTGCTCACTCTGTTCTGGACTGTTTACTCTTGAGGCCTATGCACAGCTGTTGACCTGGAATTTGTCCTCAGCAATCACGTTGGGAATTCTTGATTGACTGTTTATTGGATGCCATCTCTTTTGGTTTTGACCCTCTTTTGGGGAGGCACATTGCCTGGCTGCTTTGTGAGAAAGCATGTGTAGATGAAATTTTTTTTGAGATCTGGCATGTGTCAAAATATCATTTGGTCTTCCCTTACATATGATTGATATCTAATTTAAAGTTGGAGATTACTTTCCCTGGGAGTTTAGAGGGCTTGTTCCATTTTCTTCTGCTTCCAGTTTTGTTACAGAATTGTTGCATGCTCTTCTGACTCTATGTACTTTGTATGTGACTTGTTTCTTTTCTTTTTGGATGCTTTTAGGGTATTTAAAAATCCCCCAGTGTTCTGAGCTTTCCTTGTAATCCACCTTGGTATGTCACTTTTTCATTCATTGTGAAGACTGTTCTCTCTTTTTTGGAGCTCCTGTTTGTCAGGTGCTGGAACTCTTGGATTTTTCCTCCAACGTAATTACTGTTTAAAAAAAAAAAAAATCCCTGGCTGTGTGTGGGCTCACACCTGTAATCCCAGCATTCTCGGAGGTCAAGGTGGGAGCATTGCCTGAGCCCAGGAGTTCCAGACAAGCCTGGGCAACATAGTGAGTCCTTATCTCTTCCAAAAAGAAAAAAAAAAATAGCTGGGTGTGGTGGTTTGCACCTCTAGTCCTGGTTACTTGAGAAGTTGAGGTGGGAGGATCACTTGAGCCCAAGGATTTGAAGCTGCAGTGAGCTATGATTATGCCATTGCACTCCAGCCTGGGCCACAGACCAAGACTCTGTCTCAAAAAAAAAAAAAAAAAAAAATCCTGATTTTTATCCTTGTATCTTTTTGTTCTACTTTAGGGGAACATTTACCTCTATTATCTATTAACCTCTCCATTGATTTTTTTATTTCTGTGATTATAATATTAATTTCTAGGAGCTTTTTCCTGTTCTCACAATATCTGCATTTTATAGCATCCATTCTTTATTGCTTTGTGGATGCAATATATTTTACTCTCTTGGGGTTCTTAATTATGTGTATTTGAAGTCTTCTCCCTGCATTGACCCTGTTCCCTCCTGAAGTTCCTGTCTGTCATGCTGGACCCTATTTCACATGCTTGGTGTTCATCTTGTCATCTTTATTCATGAGGAGGCACGAGCAAGGCTTTGTCAATTGGTGGCCTCGCATAAGATGACCACCTCTTTTCAGAAGTCACCTTGCCTTCCAGTTTTGGTATCTGTAGATCTCTTTTCTTGGGCAGGTTAGTTTCTCCAGAAAAGTCTCCAGTACCAATCTCCTACTGGCCAGAGCTCTGGGAACCCAGCAGAGGAAGGGGCTGTGGAGTGCATAGTTCCACTTAGTCCTCTTTTTCAGTCGGTCCCTCCACCCGGTCACTGTTCCTAGTGTCCCCGAGAGCAGATCCTCTCAAGCTTAACCTTTGCTGAGGTGGGAGGAAGGCCATAGCAAGCTTCATGGTTTAGCAAGGATATGGAGTTTTACTCCTTAAAATGGCTTGCAAGCCATCCCCCAGTTTTCAGTGCTGCCTCCACCCTGTCTTCTCGTCCAAACCCCGCTTAACCATGTCTTAACTTGCACTTTCCTCAAGTTCTTTGCCACATACCGGTTTGTTACTTCCTGACAATTCTGTCTATAGACGTTTATGTTTTGTCTGCCCCTGCTTTGAAAATTCACTCATCATTGGGCCGTTTTCCAAAAATGTTTTCCATGAATTTTGTCCTCTTCCATTCTCTCTTCTCATGAACTTATCTCTGCCTCTCGCTTACTGTCATTTAGGGTTGGTTTTGGGAGAGGATGGAGATAAAAGCACAGGATTGTAATCTATCACATGTAACTGATAATCCCTGCTGATTAACTTGTGAGATTCAGTTCAATTTAGATACGTGGTTGTCTGGTCCATTAAGGAAGGGTTCATTTGATTACTCTATACTTTTCAGTATTCAGGGATTATTACTCTCACTGTCAAAATGAACTAAGTGATACTGTTTGTTGGTTTGAGAATATAATAGAAAAAAGGTCAGTTATCTCTAAAGTATACATTCCAAGTCTGACCTCAGACCCAGTTACAAGTGTAACATAATATTTCCACCATTACAAAAAATAATGACCTTCATTGCCTGGAGCCATAATCACAGTTGGGTCAGTTTTTCTTAGATTTCCTATTAGCTTGACTTGAGTTGGGTCCAAGCTGGAAGAAAACATTCTTTTCTAAGAGCCACTTTATCCAGTGGTCCCAGTTGTGTTCTATAGGGAACTGAGCTTCCGTGAGGCATCTCTGTAGATTCCATGAATAATGTTGGACCTTGATGTTCTTCTCCATTCCCATGCTCAAATCACCCAGAGTACCTCTTACAAAATGCAGAAAGTTTTATGTGCCAGAAGCTTCCATCATTGAACATGTAAACACCACAGCAGAATCAAGGCCGAGTATTATCTTTCAACATTTCTCCTTAAATTTCATTAGTACTTCAATTTTAGGAATAACAACTGATTTATTAAAATTATGTTTAATATATTATTAATATGTATCAAAGATTACTGTAAAATTATTTTTGGGTCTTGTTCAACCATTGTAAAGTCAAAGGTCAATCAATTCAAATTTTAAAGGTTTTGTATCTCCAGAGTTTGAATGAATATAGGGGAATCTGATCTGATTTCTTTTGTTTTGTTTGTTTTTTTGGAGACAGTGTCACTCTTGTTGCCCAGGCTGGAGGGCATTGTCACGAACACGACTCATTGCAGCATCGCCCTCCTGGGCTCAAGCAGTCCTCCTGCCTCAGCCCCCCAAGTAGCTGGGACTACAGGCACGTGGCCAGATAACTTTTTGTGGAGTCGAGTTTTGCCATGTTTCTCAGGCTTGTCTTGAATTCCTGGGCTCAGGTGGTCCACTTACCTCGGCCTCCCAAAGTGCTGGGATTACAGGCATGAGCCACGCTGGGCCTGATCTAATTTCTAATCTAGAGTTTACCAAAATCCTTTTTAAAAAAATGATAAAATTTGCCTTCATATGGTAGAATTAATATTTTTCTGTTTCAGACAACTCATGTTCTTTGTTGATAAATCAAGATTGAGAGTATGTAGAAGTTCTGAGACGAAATCTTTCTATTTGCAGGTTCCTGTTGTCACTATGATAAAGAGTGCTGGGCATCTGTTTTGTGCTAAAGCTAACTAGAAGTGTCGCTGCTCTGAGCAACAGGCAGGAAGTACTTCTGTCCTTAAAACCAAAAATAGATGCTCTTTCTCATTATCATAGCTCAAATGATCATCTTTTTTAATGAGATGGGCACATCCCTTGTGGTTTTCACAGATTTAATGATCAGATTATTTAATGCAGAGCTTGGGGAAGAACAGCTCTGGTAAGAAAGATGATGGAAATTTTACTGGAAGCAAAAATAACAACTTTATTCCTTCTTTTTTCTTTCTGCTAATGTTTTCAACCTCTTATTCCTTTGTTTGTTTGTTTAGAGATGGTCTTGCTCTGTCACCCAGGCTGAAGTACAGTGGCACCATCATAACTCACTGTAGCCTTGAACTCCTGGGCTCAAGCAATCCTCCTGCCTCAGCCTCCCAAGTAGTTGAGACTACAGGCACGTGTCATCACACCCGACTTGCTGGCATATTGATTGACTGCTTAATTGATGAGATGAGGTCTTGCTACGTTGCCCAGGCTGGTCTTGAACTACTGGCCTCAAGTGATCCTACTACTTTAGCTTCCCAAATGCTGAGATTACAGGTGTGAGCCACCTCACCGGGCCTCCTGCTGTTTTTTTCTTTTGTTGTTGTTGTTAATTATTTTTCATGATTCTTAAAGGGATTCACTTGTCTTATTTTAATATATTGGTATGTTTACACATTTCTCACTGTATTTTAACTTCAAGAGACCATTACCACGGAGAAAAAAAATTATTTGTAAAGAGAGTTGGAGGTGTCAGGATTTAGGTATACTGTATGTAGTCTGACTTGCTTTGGACAACTCTGCCAAGTATTGTGTATTAGTATGTTGGCAGTTGGAAGGTGAAAAATTGCTTCTTTGCTGATTTTAGAAAGTTCTGTTTGTATTTCTGAAAGTAAGGCAAGAAACAAAGAGAATAGAAGAAATTTAAGGGAAATAAGGTAATATATGTGAAGGTGCCTTGTAAACTGCTAAATCACATTACAGCAAAGGTTGAACTTAAAGTGAGAAAATAAGATCCACAAAGATGCTATAAAGAAAAATGGGAAAAAGAGAAAAGAGCTTAGGAAGTTGTTAAGAAGAAACAAAATGGGAAAATCATAATGGGGAATTTTTACATTCTAGTTTTTTTTTTTAACTCTGAAAATTCAGTAGTAGTTGTTCTTCCTATATGAGCAGTGAAATTAAACATACTTTTTAGCCAAAAAGAATGTACTGTGGAAATAATTTGGAAAAAGAATCTTATCTGGGGTGGTGAAAGTTGGATAGAAACTACTAGGCACAAGACCTAGTCTAAAAAAGGGTCTAAATAAAGATTTGTGTGTTGTAGGGGGTTATATACTTAATTAAGGTGTAATTCACATTTGTTACCACTTAATTAAGGTGTAATTCACATTTGTAGATCTCTTCTGAGCCTTTCCTTTTGTTCTCATTCATACCTTTGCAAGGCAGATATCCTTAGCCCATTTTACAGATGAGGCTTAGAAGGCTAATTGATTTGCCAATAGTCACTTAATGTATGCAATGGTAAAGTCCTCCCTTTCTTCAGGTTCTGAGTTTGTTCCCACATTTCTAGATTGTTCACATCAGGGCAGTTGGTTTTGTTGTGTTTCTGGAGATTCTGCTTATTGAATTTCTCCAAAGGAGGTGCTTGTTAAATAATAGTGGTCACTTAGCGATAACACGCTCCGGGCAGGTTTTAGGCTTGGCTAAATGACTTCAAATGAGTTCTGCTTAAGGAACACTATTTGAATTCCCTAAGAACCAAGAAATAAACAAAAAAGGCATCACAACAGCCCTGTGCCCTTCAGATCTTATCTGGAGCTTGGTATTTTAAGTTTCGTTCTCTTATACTTCATTATTTTATTTGAATTCCAAAATCACAGCTGACTTGAAGAAGGGAAAGGTTGGTACTATAACAGAAATGAGATGCAACTCTTTAGGACAAAGGAGAGGAGATAGCCAGACTGTGAAAGGCAGACACATATCCCCAAAGCCTAGCAGCCATCTGCCTTTGAGTAGAGGAATAAACAGCCCTCTGTTGCCTCAGAAGCTTCTGAGAACAGCTGTCTTGCCACTGGCCTTTAATGGGCTGGTTAAACCCAGTTACCAGCAGGATACACACAAAGCCAACCTCACACCCTGTCTATTCGCCATCAATTTATCTCCAACTCAGATCTTGACTCTAATCGGCCACAGCTCTTGACTTCAGACCTGGCTCTGTAACTTGGATTTCCCCTTGGGCTCTCCAGAGTGTATTTATATCTGTGCCTTCCTTGTTCTGAGAACTTCAGCATTCTCTTCCTTTTGATTCTCATTGCACCCTGTGCTTTAGTAGTAACTCCCCATCCAGCTCTCTTTGTGGTGGTAGAAGCCCAGCTCCTACCCAGTAACTGCTGACACTCCTTTTCCTTGGAGTTAGTATTCTCATATTCCAGCAGAGCAAGTAATTTATAGTCATGTTGATGATCCTGTGTCACCAAACAAAGATTAATCATACTCTGGATTCTCTGAAGAAGGCATTACCTTTCAGAAAAAAAATTAATCTACTATGGTTGAAATTAAACCCATTTTGATACTTAGATGGGTAATCCTTCAGCTGTTTTGAAAATCGTGATCATTCTCAATGTCTTATTCTTTGAGATTTTTTTTTAAATTTTTAATTGTTTTTTTTTTTTGAGACAGAGAGTCTCGCTTTGTCACCCAGGCTGGAGTGCAGTGGCATGATCTCTGCTCACTGCAACCTCTGCCTCCCGGGTTCAAGCGATTCTCCTGCCTCAGCCTCACAAGTAGGAGAGATTACAGGCGCTCGCCACCATGCCTGGCTAATTTTTGTATTTTTAGTAGAGACGGGGTTTCGCCATGTTGGCCAGGCTGGTCTCGAGCTCCTGACCTCAGGTAATCTGCCTGCCTGGCCTCCCAAAGTACTAGGATTATAGGTGTGAGCCACCGTGCCCGGCCTATTCCTGGAGATTTTAAAAAGCAGAAATTATATTATACTATAACTGCAGAATGATGCAGGGAATTATAATTATTGAATTATAGAATATATTATTTTGGAAGAGCATAAGCAACCTTTTAGATAGCTTGCATCACCTTTCTGTTAAAAATTGTTGCTTTAAGCAAAGCCATTTAAAATTTTTTTATGTACAAACTTGTCTTTTAGGTCAACAGCAGGAAATGCTTAAGCAGAGCTGTTACATATCTTAAAATAGTGAGATGAGCATTGTAGAACTAGTGGCTGTTGGCATGAAATGTTTACTTGGGAGAGAATTCTTGGCATTTTTGCCCCACATCAGCATAATAAGAACTTGTAGGAGAGGAGGGAAGCATTAATGTATTTGTTGAGGATTAATGACTTTGTAGAGCATTTGTGGTAGTGAATATATTATGGCTAGTACCGTAAATGTAGTAATTAAAAAGCTGCACACTAAACACTTTGTAGACTGGCAAATATATTCCCTTCCTTTCCTTGATGGCTTGCATTCAAGTGAGTAGCGTATATTTGTCTTGCTCTTAGCGTTCTTAAGAGTAGAAAGAAGTCTCAAAGATTGGTTTCCTTCCCGAGATATTGCTAGTCAGATGGACACAATCAGATTTGATGTTTGCAGGATCAAGTTATTTTTTAACAGTTCGGAAAAATGTCACATGGTACATACTAATAAAAAAAACTATTCCTCACCTTTGGAAGCTTTATTATTGAAGTTATTTTTAGACAAATATTACCTTGTGCTGCTGCGTAATATAAAATATGTTCAGGCCAGGCATGGTGGCTCACGCCTGTTAGTCTCAGCACTTTGGGAGGCCGAGGTGGGTGGATCGCTTGAGGTCAGGAGCTCAAGACCAACCTGGCCAATGTGGTAAAACCCTGTCTCTACTAAAAATACAAAAATTAGTCGGGTGTGGTGGTGCACACCTGTAATCCCAGCTACTTGCGTGTCTGAGATACAAGAATCACTTGAACCCGGGAGGTGGAGGTTGGAGTGAGCCGAGATCGCACCACCGCACTCCAGTCTGGGTGACAGGAGTGAAACTGTCTCAAAAAATAAATAAATAAGTAAAATAAAATGTGTCTAGTATGATTATGATACCTCAGGGCTTCTTTTTTTATAAAAGAAGTAAAATCATGAGTAATAGAAGTATATATTAGGACTAAAACAGACCTGCAACCAAGGTGAATTTTTAAAATTTTCAAGGAAGCGAGACTTGGTTATCTCATGACCATTTATCTTATTGCCCCAGCAGGTTAAACCAAAGCGGGTTGTGTGAATGAGCATCTGGGAGGAGAGGCACCATGCTGTGAGAGTAATGATGTCCTGTCCTTCACAGGGGAGGATGACAAAGAAGGCAGACAGATGTAAAGTCTGCAATTTCTATTGCTTTGTGTCCTCAAAATGTTCATACCCGTCTATTTTCCCATTTAAGAGGCATCTTGTTTTTCATAATTTCTGAATCCTCCCACTTAACATGCAGTATTTACTTACAAGTTCATATTTATGAGTTCATAAAGATTTTCTTCTGTGAAAAGTATGAGTGCAGCTGAATGTGATTTGCAGATTTGCTTTGAGTCAGTTAGGGTAGGAAAAGAAGAAATAGAAAGACTATTTCTGGTCTCACCATTTAATTGGCCTCCTTACCTCCTAGTTGTGAAAGCTCTTCACTAATGTATTGGTTTATTGATTTATTTCACATTTATTGACTGCTTACTACATCCTATGCCCGAGGATACAGATATGAGTGTTCCAGTTAGTAGGCATCTGATGCCTTTGAAACCATCTCTGTCCTGACTGACTTCAGCGCAGATAGCATTGGTTCTAAAATCCTTTCAAGTTCCAGAAATGGCCTGGATCTTGTTCCTGTTAACAGAATAGACAAACCGCAGAGCAGTCTTAGAGTTTTTGAGCTCACAAAGGCTGTCTGGGGAACATAAAAGCTGCCTTTCCAGGTGTTTTCCATCGCATCGGGTTTCTAATGAATCTTGCTCCTTTGGCATTACTGGGATACTTTCCAAGTACAAAGTCACTCCACTCCATTTCTGAATTGGCTAAAACCCTAGATGGAAAAGCGTTCAGGAGATCACAGTGGGATGGCATAACTACTGTTTTAAGAGGCAGCTAGGAAGTCTCAGTGGCAGGTGCCACTGCCAACCCATTCTCCCCTCCTTCTTGCCTTTACTTTCAAATGTCTGCCTCTTTTTCATTTTCAGTAGTTTATCCATGGTAGGAAGGACCTTTGAATTGGAGCAATTCAAGAAGCTTTCTAAGATGGTGGGTAGGGCCAGGCGCGGTGGCTCATGCCTGTAATCCCAGCACTTTGGGAGGCCGAGGCGGGCAGATCACAAGGTCAAGAGATCAAGACCATCCTGGCCAACATGGTGAAACCCCATCTCTACTAAAAATACAAAAATTAGCTGAGCATGGTGGCACGTGCCTGTAATCCCAGCTACTCAGGAGACTGAGGCAGCAGAATTGCTTGAACCAGGAAGTCGGAGGTTGCAGTAAGCTGAGATCACGCCACTGCACTCCAGCCTGGCAACAGAGTGAGACCCCATCTCAAAAAAAAAAAAAAAAAAAGATGGTTGGTAATAGTTTTGCTTAATTAAACTACATGTACACCTTTGGAAATGTTGACACCCAAAGCCCAAGATCATTTTAAGAAGAGACATCTTCCAGATCTTTTGCTTATAATAGTATTTTTTGATACTCTGAAGTTCTACTCTTAGGGGTAGAACTTATAAATGCTCTTTTCTATCTTGGTACAAACTGCCTTGTTTGTTTCTTTACCTTAAAACAGGCTTAGACTACTTTAATTTGGGGGGATGGCTTGCCAGAAACCAAGAATTTCAAGATCCATGTCCTCAGACCATTTACTTGTCACCTCATTCTCAACAGAGACTTTGTCAACTATTTTCTAAAAACATTGATGCAATTTGGTCTATTGCCTCCAAATCCCAATACTGTTCATTACGAACTTACTATAGCCAGATTTATCTTTTCAGTAGCCCCCACTTTACCCAGTTTCATTTCTGTGATTGCAGTTTCCCATAGTACAGTACACTAAGATAGTTATGAGAAATAGAGACCACATTCACTTGCTCTATTTTATTATTGGGTATCATTGTTAATCTCTTACTGTGCCTAATTTATAAATTAAACTTTATCATCGGTACATATGTATAGGAAAAAACATAGTATAAGTAGATAGGGCTTGGTTCTATCCATGGTTTCAGGCATCCACTGGGGATCCTGGAACGCATCCCCCATGGATAAAGGGGAGCTACTGTACTTCTAATATCCAAGGGTTGCGGACTCCCCTTCTTTTTCAAGGTCAGCCCCTTCATCTGTACTCCTGACCCTTTGGCCCACCTCTTTTGAGATCTCAGGCCATCTTTACCTCTTCCTGTTGGACTTTCAGCCTCTCCCTCTGAACTGAGACCTTCAGCCTGTAGCCATGTGGTGTGAGCACTTAGTCTCTTCCAGCAGCCACACATTCCCCTTCCTGGGCTCTTCCACTTGCTCTGTTGATTCTGTTATCTCTGCCTCCACCACTTGACTAAAACAGCTCTCCATCAAGGTGGACAGTGACTTCTTAAATGTCAAATCCAAAGGTATACTTTTCATTTTTTATCTTTATTCATCTCTTTCTATCCCATGGTACCTCTCTGCCATTCTTTCTGGGTCTTCTTCAAAAGATCGTTTTCCTCTGCACATTCTGTTGTGTGTGTTCCTCCAGGATTCTGCACTGATCCTGTAATGTTCTCCTGTCCATGTTGCTGCAGTGACGTCACTCACTGACACAATCTCTGCTCCTCTGTATGTTGTAATCAGTTTTATGCCTTTGTGTTTTTCTCAAGCTGCTTCTCCAGGCTTTACGCTCAAGAATATCTCACTATCCCCACCTGAATCTTCCACGCTTCAATTTCTCTCTCTCTTTTTTTTTTTTTTTTGAGACGGAGTTTCACTCTTGTTGCCCAGGCTGGAGTTTGCAATGGCACGATCTTGGCTTACCACAACCTCCGCCTCCCAGGTTCAAGCGATTTTCCTGCCTCAGCCTCCTGAGTAGCTGGGATTACAGGCATGTACCACCATGCCCAGCTAATTTTGTATTTTTGGTAGAGACGGGGTTTCTCCCTGTTGGTCAGGCTGGTCCCGAACTCCCAACCTCAGGTGATCCGCCTGCCTTGGCCTCCCAAAGTGCTGGGATTACAGGCGTGAGCCACTGATGCCTCAATTTCTAGTGCCCCAAACTAAATTCCTTGTCTTCCTTATTTCTTCTATGTTCTCTACCTTGGTTGTCACTACCATCCACCCATGTGTAATAAACCTAGTGTTCTGCTTTGAACTTCTGGATGGTTCCAAGTACTAATTCTTTTCTTTCCTTCTCTACCTACTTCTACTGCCCTAATCTCCACCCTTTCCTTCTCCCTGAATGATTATAACAACCAAACAGGTCTCCTGCCTCTACCCTGCCGCCTTCAAATACACCCAGAGAATCATGCATCCAAAACCCAGATCTGACTCATCAGTGGCTGTTTACACCCAGGATAAAGTCAGAGTTCTTTGAGACATGTACATGGTTGCCATCTGGCTCCAGGCTTCTTTTCTGGCCTCCCTCTGCAGGCCTCACTCTGGAGAGTGGCCAGCAACTCTGGACTATACCATGCGGTTTCTTACCTTTCCCTTTTCCATCGCCTTGTCTCTCATCCCTAGCGCGGCTAACTCCTACCCAGCCTTAGGACATGCTAGGCATCCCCTTTTCTTGGAAGGCCTCCCTGACCTGTCCATTTCTGGACTAGATGCCCATGCTTGATATGAATCTCAATGATTATGCTCATCCCATGGCCCTATGGTGGCCAGTTTGTGTGCCTCCTTTGGCTCCCCTAGACTTCACTTTCCTTAGAGATAGAGATGGTATCTTATTCATCTTTGTAGCTCCAGTGCTTAGCATGGTGCTGGGTGTATAGTAGGTGTTCTGCATATGTTTTTTAAATAAAAAATCAACAGTGACAGTAAATCGACTTGATGGCCACAAAAATGGGCAAAAAATAATTTCTGCGTAGGAGTCACCCTTAGAAGGGAGCATGAAGGGGACTTCTGCAGTGCTGATAATGTTCTGGTTTTTAATCTGGTGTATTTTCAGTTTCGGAAAATGCATTGAGCTGTCCGTTGTTGTGTGTGCATTTTCTATATGTCATACGTCACTGAAAAGTTTTTTTTTTTTTCCAATCAACATGACATCTAACCTCTCCAATACAGAAAAAAAAAATTTCTTCATTTCAAGCATTTAAAGTTTTACAGGATATTAGTTCAGATATCACAGCAAAGAGCCAGGCAGTGCTATTCCTTGATGTTAAGGAAGAATGGAAAAGCATCAGGGAAATGCAGGTGAGATTGCCTGGACTTTTGATGGGGGTCAGAGAGGGCCAGCCCTGGTCAAGCCTTCCAGCGACCTGCACCTCTGTCACACTTATTGCAGGGCCTGCATGCTAATCATCAGCAAGCCCTGGGCCTGCCTGCGGTGACAGGGAGACTTCATCTCGCATGCGACTATGAATAATTCATAAACATGGTTATCTGGAAATATGTGGTCATCATTAACATTTTAATGAAAAAAAAAATGCTGTCATTATCCTAAGTCTCTGTTTTGTTTCTACCTTTTTTTTGTCTCCCCCCACCACAGCTAACCATCTCAGTCTTTCCTGAGGACTTGGGAACTGCTGAGGCCCCTGCCAATGTGTTGACTGTCGCTATGGGCAGACGGTACCCGGAGGCTCACTGTCGTCCAGGCAGCTCATGTATGTATGAGATCAGTCTCTCTCTTGCTTTTTTCTCTTTAATTTTCGTTGTAGAATATCACAGAGTACTGAATTGGTAAAAGCTTTAAAGGTTTAAATAAGGATGTTTAGAAATACAAGAGAATGGATTGCTCTAGGGTAAGTTTTGAATATTGCATGGTAAGAAATGTTATCTAAATTAGGATTTTTGTAATCAAGTGGCCCTATAAGACCAGAAGTGTATGTCAACAATCTCCTTTTTCTATTTCTGTGCATCCATTCTTTTTTTCCAAATTTTTCTTTTCTTTTTTGAGATAGGGTCTTGCTCTGTTGCCCAGGCTGGGGTCCAGTGGCATGAACACAGCTCACTGTAGCTTCGAACTTCTGGTTCAAGTGATCCTTCTACCTTAGCCTATGGTGTAATTGGGACTACAGATGTGCCACCATGCCTGGCTAATTTTGTTTATTTTTTGTAGAGATGGGGCCTCGCTATGTTGCCCAGGCTGGTCTTGACCTCCTAGGCTCAAGAGATCCCACCCACCTCAGCCTCTCAAAGTTTCTAGATTACAGGCATGAGCCACCATGTGTGGTCTAATGTATGTATTATTCTACAGGTTTTTATTTTTTTAAGCTTTCCTTTTTCATCACAATATATAACATTTGAAATGATAATAATGCCATAAATTAAAAACATTTCACAGTGATTGTTTGAATTCCTTTATAATCACAAAATTCATGGACCCAGAAGAGAGGTCCCCTGGGTATGTCTCTGTTTAATATGTATTAGGGAGGGAGTTCCTGGCTCTTATTTCTTAGCCTTCTCCAAAGGAGGAAACTCTTTCAGTTCCCTCAGGGATGACCTTCGATGTCTCACGACACTAAAGTTTTTCCAGCAGTCTTTTGGGAACTGCTATAGTTGTAGCCTTTTCCTATTTGTCGTTACCCCTGATTAACCTGGGAGAAAAATGATTCTTCCCTTTAATAATCTATCTTTATTTCTGTGAAGGGCAGTGTGTCTCAGACTTCTTGCTCCCTGCGGTCTTTTGGCCTTGGACCAGCTATATAGATATTTATTTGTTTTTGTTGCTTTCCTTTGGAACCTGTGGAATTTTGGCTCCAAGTCAGGGGAAATTTGGGGTAATTTCCCATAAGTGCTTTTGCTCCCATATCCTTTCTGTAGTTATACTTATTCATATTCATCTTTAAGTCCCATTAACTTGTGCAGCTCAGTTTTTTTCTTCATAGAAAAGTTATGGCTGGGCTCACGCCTGTAATCCCAGCAATGGCTCAACTCTGTAATACCAGCATTTTGGGGCCAGGCATGGTGGCTCATGCCTGTAATCCCAGCACTTTGGGAGGATGAGGCGGGCGGATCACAAGGTCGGGAGATGGAGACCATCCTGGCTAACACGGTGAAACCCCGTCTCTACTAAAGCAAAAAATTAGCTGGGTGTGGGGGCGGGTGCCTGTAGTCCCAGCTACTCAGGAGGCTGAGGCAGGAGGATGGCGTGAACCCGGGAGGCGGAGCGTGCAGTGAACCAAGATCGCGCCACTGCACTCCAGCCTGGGCGACACAGCGAGATTCTGTCTCAAAAAAGAAAAAAAAAATCCCAGCATTTTGGGAGGCTGAGGTGGGCGGATCACTTGAGCCCAGGAGTTTAAGACCAGCTTGGGCAACATGACGAAACCATCTCTACAAAAAATGCAAAAGTTAGCCAGGCATGGTGGCATGCACCTGTAGTCCCAGCTACTCGGGAGGCTGAGGTGGGAGGACTGCTTGAGCCCAGGAGGTACAGGTTGCAGTGAGCTGAGATTGCACCACTGCATTCCAGCGTGGGTGACAGAGCAAGACTCTGTTTCCAAAAAAGAAAAAAGAAAGCAAAGTTAGAACCACCCTCAAGCCCTCACCCAGACAATTGCTTGTCAGACAGTTAAAAGCAGTGGCATTTTATAGCAGTAGGGAGGGATTGCTGATAATAGAATAGGGATTTGGACCAACAACCAGCATTAAAGCCAGCAGTGTTGGGGTAAACAGCTCTTCACATATTTTCAGATATTGTCAGCATCTTCAAGGGCATTACAGTTTTACTCTGAAATTAGCAATTTTCATAGTGAGCATCATCAGAAAAAAGTTTACACCTGTACCCTGTATAACAGGGATCTGCATACTGTAGCCAATAGGTCAGATCCAGCCCATGCTTATTTTTGTAGGAGCTGAGGGTGGTTTTTATATTTTTAAGTGGTTACATTTTAAATGGTTATATAAGCACCTACATAATCTCTTTTTTGTCTCTGGGCCCTCAAAGCCTAAAATATCTGTGATCCTGTTAAGAAAAAATTTGCCTACCCCTATGTAGAAGAAAGTTGGAGGACATATATTGCCATTGATCCAAGTGAAATTGTTAGTACTTGAGCATTTTTGACATACAAAAAGGTTAATTTCATATGGTTCAAGCTAATATATTTTGAGGACATCGTTCTTCTCACAGTGGTTAAAATGCTAACATTTGGGCTCTTGGAGTGGAAGAAGTAAATTTATCCGAAAAATTCACATATGTGGACTTGCTCCTTTTTTCACCTCAGAGAATGACACATTGGCCATCAGCTTAGTGCCTTTCCAGAGATTACCGAAGGGCCCTGAGCTGCACAGGTGTGTGCTGTCCAGTAATTGCAAGGAAGCTCTTTATTTTTATTTGACTTATTCTTACTAAGAGCTCTTTAGGAGAAAACCATTTTCTGCTTACTAGTTGCCAGAAACGTGCTAACTGTGCTCAGCACAGAGATTGCTGCCCCGAGGCCTCTGCTGAGCTTGTCACTTTGTGCCTTTTTTCTGGTGGAGGGAGAGTGAGTGGCTGCTTTTCCGGGGGCACACATCTGCATAACACGTTGCCTGAAACACCCTTCCCTGGAACTAGAGTGTGGTTCGTACCCTCTCGTGGTTTCCATCTCTGATTTCTTTTCCCGGTGTTGTTGATCCCTCAGTCCAAGGCATGAACACTGTTACTTATTTTATTTGATTTGTTCTCCATTCCTCCCTTCTATGTACTCCTTTGTAGCTTGCTTCTCCTGATCATTAAATAAGATTTGGCTGGGTGCTATAACCCCAGCACTTCGGGAGGCTGAGGTGGGCGGATCACCGGAGGTCAGGAATTCGAGACCAGCCTGGCCAACATGGTAAAGCCCCATTTCTACTAAAAAAAAATAAAAAAATTAGCTGGGTGTGGTTCAGGGCGCCTGTAATCCCAGCTGCAAGAGAGGCTGAGTTAGGAGAATTGCTTGAACCTGGGAGGTGGGGGTTGCAGTTAGCCAAGATTGCGGCATTGCACTCCAGCCTGGGCAACAAGAGCAAAACTCAAAATAATAAATAAATAAATAAATAAATAAATAAGATTTGCTTGTTGAAACCTCAAGCTGACGTTCTGTAGAGGCTACTCATAGCAGAAAGAAATGTTAACCTTAGCAGCCCTTGCTGCCCTCACATAAGGCAGGAAAGCCAGTTTGACCTGGGGCCTCCTTACCAGGCCTGTGTCTGAACAGGGCCACACTGTTCCCTGGAGAGGGGAAACGATTTCAGTAAAAAACAACAGCAACATGCCACAGTTAATAATTTTATCATCAGGTGTGGTTGGAATCATCAGTCAAGGGTCAGCAGTGCATACTGCTGTGCTCTACGTTGTTTTTGAGGTTCATATGTCAGACTGGAGTTTTAATTTTCTTTCTGTTTTGAGATTATTCTGCCTTTCCAGGCTATGTCCTTTCAGGACAGGATGCTGCTCTTGGGTGGAATGCAGAATGGCATCCATTGAGCACGAAAATAAGAAGTAAATAGCTAGAGCTGTTCTTTCCTGGCTTTTCATACAGATATTTGTGTTTATGTTAAAACTCCAGTTTTAAAATGAGTCATGTGCCACATAACAATGTTTCAATCTATGATGGACTGCATATACGACAGTAGTCCCATAAGATTATAAGACCCTATTTCTCCTGTACCTTTTCTATGTTTAGATATGTTTAAGTGCACAAATACTTATCATTGTATTACAGTAGCCTGCGGTATTCACTACAGTAACAGGCTGTACAAGTTTGTAGCCCGGGAACACTAGGCTCTGCCATCTAGCCTAGGTGTGTAGTAGGCTGTGCCATCTAGCCTCGGTGTGTGTAGGCTGTACCATCTAGTTTTGTGTAAGAACACTCCATAATGATGTTTGCACAGCACTGAAATCGCCCAGTGATGCATTTCTCAGAATGTATTTCTGTTGTTCAGCAACACATGACTATATTCCAGGAATTGCTAATAAAAATTGCATGTTTGTTCATTTTTGTCTGTACCTATCCATTCCTTTGGATGACTGCAGCCACCACTGCAACCTCAGCTGTGAGGATGTGGACTGTTACAATAGCTTCCAGACCTTGGCCTGCAGTCTCTTTGCCTGCAAACTTAACTCATGCATAGTGGCCAAATGAATCTAACTGAGGCATGGCTCTGACCATGCCGCTTCTCTGCTGAAAATGTTTAGTGTGTCCCCACTAGTTTAAAAGGTCACCCTGGTATTTGAGTCCTTTAGGTTTCCTTTCACTGCTCCTTATTTTTATTACCCATTACTCATGATGAATGATCATTATTATTGTTAGTGTTATTACTATTCAGTAGACATTTATAGTAGCCTGTGTGGGCTGCTCCTGCCAGGGTACACCCTGTGCCTTTGGGTCACGTGCCTTTGCTCCTGCTGTTTCCCCTCTGGTATGTGGATCCATCTTTTGGTAACCTGCTAAAATCCTGCTTTTGCCATGGGGTGCAGCAGAGTCGCTCTCTTTCCCAGGGAGTTTCCTGGTTTCCCCACTGGAAGCACGTGTTCCTGCAGCTCTTAAATCTCCCTCTTGATGCTTGCTTGTGTCCTAAATTCCTTTTATATTTTGGCACATGTATATAATTTGTCTGAACTCCAGTACTATTTCCCTCCTCTCCTCTGTGAGTGAGGGCACTATTTTATCTACGGTAGTTGCTCCAATATTTGTGGAGTTATCTTGGGCTAAGGGGTGGAACTGGATAATAACCATCCTCAGAGCCTGTGCCAGCCAAGACCGAGGGGGAGGGAGTAATTGGAGCCTGACACTGAATAAATGCTTAATAAATATATATCGAATGGATGAATGAATGAAGTACTTGCTTAGAAACTTAACTCAGCATTGATAAGGGGAGAAATTCTTTGCATATTACAAGTTTTTGCAAATCCTGCCTTCCAACACACACGGGTCTCTTTAGCTTTAGTTGTATTCCTGGTAACTTTTTCCTGAACAACCGCTATTTACTGTTCTATTTCTAGGCACAGGTTTTGCCAGTTGTGTCGGCTGTCTCTTTTGGTAAATTGTTTCTTGTTTGATGTTAAGCTTTCACCGTAAGTCTCTTCAGTAGAGGTTGTTTTATGTGGGAGTCCTGTACAACTAGGATTGTGCAAATCCCCCACTTTCTCATTTGCCTCAGTTAGTGCCCCATGGGTGTCCTGGCTTCTGGACCAGTGTTATTGTTATTATTGTTATTATTATTATTTTATTTTTTTTTGAGACGTTGTTTTGCTCATTGTTACACAGGCTGGAGTGCAGTGGCGCCATCTTTACTCACTGCAACCTCTGCCTCCCGGTGCCAAGACCAGCTTGGTCGGGGAGACCCTAACCCAGCGGTGCTAGAGGAATTAAAGACACACACAGAAATATAGAGGTGTGAAGTGGGAAATCAGGGGTCTTACAGCCTTCAGAGCTGAGAGCCCCGAACAGAGATTTACCCATGTACTTACTAACAGCAAACCAGTCATTAGCATTGTTTCTATAGATAATAAACTAACTGAAAGTATCCCTTAAGGGAAACGAAGGGATGGGCCAAATGAAAGAAATAGGTTGGGCTAGTTAACTGCAGCAGGAACATGCCCTTAAGGCATAAGTTGCTCAAGCTATTGTTTGTGGCTTAAGAACGCCTTTAAGCGGTTTTCCGCCCTGGGCGGGCCAGGTGTTCCTTGCCCTCATTCCCGTAAACCCACAACCTTCTAGCTTGGGCGTTAGGGCCATTATGAACATGTCACGGTGCTGCAGATATTTTGTTTATGGCCAGTCTTAGGGCCACTTTATGGCCAGATTTTGGGGGGCTTGCTCCCAACATCCCGGGTTCAAGCAATTCTCCTGTCTCAGCCACCTGAGTAGTTGGGATTACAGGTGACTGCCACCACGCCTGGCTAATTTTTGTATTTTTAGTAGAGATGGGTTTTCACCACGTTGGCCAGGCTGGTCTCGAACTCCTGACCTCAGGTGATCCACCTGCCTCGGCCTCCCAAAGTGCTGGGATTATAGGCGTGAGCCACCTTGTCCAGCCTAATGTTACTGTTTTCTTGGCTTGGGGACCTGATGCTTCATGGGTGTTATGTATTTGGATGCCATACCTCTACATGGGAGCTGTTTTGAAATTTTGATTTCTTATTGGTGAGATATGACCCTTTGTTCTCCAGGGTTCATCAGGATCTCAGCCCCTACACACTAAGCCTGTCTCGTGTTCTGATAGCCTTTTACATCTTCAGAGCTTTAACTTTCTCTCATCTGACTTTAAGTTCTATCTTTGGTTCTGGCCCAGGGATTTATTTCTTGTGATTCTGATTTTTTCTTAGGATTTTCTTAGTTGTTAATGATCTCTCACTCAGTTTTTCCACGTGTTTGAAACAGGCAGAGCCCTTCCTTGTCATCTCAGCTCACCATGTTGATTGGAAACTTTATTACCACCGTCCTATTAAAGAATTTTAAGATATTTTCGTCACCAAATTGCAATCCCTGATTTCTGCAGAACTTTAGATGTTAAGTATTAATTCAGTGAATGGGTGCTCTGCAGATCCCTCTACTGAGATGCCATGAACCTGAGTAACCACATTTTTGTTGTGTAGCATAGTCTCATCCGTGGCTACCTCCTTACTTGTAGATAACTTTCTGTGCGTGTCTCAGAGTCAGTCAGTTAGGTTCTAGATTTTTACATGGCATGTGAACCCAACCTGTAAAATTGGTGATCTGAGGCCTGTTGACTGCCATTATTTTCAGATACTCATAAATACAGAGCTTGTTTTCACATACCTAGTAAATTATGTTACATCTTGATGTTGACACTAGTAAAGAAAGGTTACTTCTGTGTATTTATCTTTCACTGAAGAAAGAAACGAAATTTCAGTAGTCCAAATTAAGTCTCTTCTTTGTAACTTGCTCTTGCTTTTTTTTTTTTAAACCTCTCTTGTAATTTGCTACTTCCAGGGTAGAGATTTGCAGTCTTATTTTGTTGTAATAAAGGAGTGTCCTTTTTGTTTGGATGCTCTGGATCTATCACTTTCCCTTTTGCTAACAAATAGAGCGGGACTAAGAAGCCCTGTGACAAGTCTTCACCAGGAGGAATCGGGTGCCCTGGAAAGAAGCCTACCTGGTGTCTGCTTTTGTTGCAGAATGAGACTCTGGAAACATGCCGGAATAGTCTTTGGAGGGACTTTAGTCCTTTTTCCCGTCCCTATACTCCACATGAAGAGGATTAGGATGCTGGGGATAGGTCAGAAAGGATGCCATGTGTGTGAGAGGACAGGCTTTGCCCCTGAGAAAGATGAGAAGAATGCGTCGTCCTCAGGGCAGGAGGCACAGCACCTCTGCTAAAGGAAGAGCGGGGAGGAAATGGCCCAGCCAGACTTGGGAAGCTTAAGACCTATCTTCTGTGAGCAGCCTCCAGAAGGGAAAGGAGAAAAGCATGCAACTTTTTATGGGGCCTCATTTTGAAACCAAAGCAAAAGGACTTATTTTTTCCAGGTTCTTGGACACTTGCTCATTTATGTAAACCTGAAATTGTCCTCGGGAGAAGTGAACTCTGCTGACCTTACTTTGCACAAAAGGCCACAAAAATCCGTGCAAGATGAAACCAATAGAATTCTAAACGAATGACTTGGCATATTTATTTCAGAGTCATAAGATAGGTCAGTTTGTTGTTTGCCTCTGTAGCTTCTAGACCTTTCTGTTATGAATATGTACTAAGGAAAAGAAAACAGCAACATATACTGTTGAATATTGTATTTATTTTTATTTTTGTTTTTGAGACGGAGTCTTACTCTTGTTGCCCAGGCTGGAGTGCAATAGCACTATCTCGGCTCACTGCAACCTCTGCCTCCCGAATTCAAGCGATTCTCCTGCCTCAGCCTCCTGAGTAGCTGAGATTACAGGCACCCACCACCACACCCAGCTAATTTTTGTATTTTTATTTGAGAGGGGGTTTCACCATTTTGGCCAGGCTGGTCTTGAACTCCTGACCTGAGGTGATCTGCCCTCCTCAGCCTCCCAAAGTGCTGGGATTACAGGCGTGAGACACTGCACCCTGCCTGAATATTTTATAGATGATGCTTTGTTAAAGGAATATCTAGACTTTTTAGTCTGTCTCTTTTGATTTTATGGAAAACACTTAAGTCCATGGGATTCCATTTGTTTTCTCCCCTGAATTCTTCCCTAGGAGTGTCCAGTTTTTAGGAAAGTTGATCCCCCTCTCCCAGAGTACAAGAAAATTCCACAAAGAACTTATGTTACATATTAGTTATTTGGAACTCAATACCAATAAATCCAACATGACCTGGCTAACTCTGGAAATCAGGCATACCTGCTGCCATCCTATCCTTGTGACTTGGGCTTAGTTAGAGGTAAAGAGGATTCCTGTTGTTTTTGAACAAGAGATAGTAGCTTTTTGTTTTGAAATCACTGATCCTCACACTGCAGGATCCAGTTTAAGCAAGTAAGCAGGGTGCAGTTTATAAAGATGCTTCCCTTTTTTAAGGGAAAAGGTACAGTTAAGAGGAGATGGGGTGACCAGTGCCAATTAATAGGTAGAGATTGTGTTTGCTATACTCCTAATACTGTGTTGACATCTCTGGGGTATTGAGAAGAGTTACGTATTGCCCTCAATGCTTATACCTCATCTGTGGATGTGACCAAAGGTGGTAACTGTATCATTTAGAATCAGTTTATGTGATGAAGCAGTTTAAAGGAGGGGAAGGCTGGTAAAGATGTGTGCAGTCAGTAAAGCCCAGGAGAACACAATTTCCAGATCATCTTCCTCCAACAGGACTCAATGGTCTGGGGAGGAATGCAATTCAGATCAAGTTGTTGGCAGACCAGGCATGGGAATGCAGGTCTCCTGGGTGGGATTTGAAGGACACATTACATGGGACATTATGGAGGGATCTGATGAACCGGGATCAAATGAGAAGGGCCTAGGGGAGTGCATATGCCAATAAGAACAAAGAGTATATTCTTAATAAGAAGTTACATTTATTTTACTTATTTTTTATTTTTATGTATGTATTTATTTTTTTGAGATGGAGTTTCGCTCTTGTCGCACAGGCTGGAGTGCAATGCCGCGATCTCGGCTCACTGCAACCTCCGCTTCCCAGGTTCAAGTGCTTCTCCTGCCTCAGCCTCCCACAGGCACCTGCCACCACGCCTGGCTAATTTTTTTGTATTTTTAGTAGAGACAGGGTTTCACCATGTTGGCCAGGCTGGTCTTGAACTCCTGACCTCAGATGATCCACCCACCTTGGCCTCCCAAAGTGCTGGGATTACAGGGGTGAGCCACCACGCCCAGCCAGAAGTTACATTTATTACTATTAAGTTATTAGCACTTACATAGGCACTGTTCTGAGCACTTAATATATACTTTCATTCTTCACTACAACTCTGTTACGTAGATGCAACTATTATCACTCGATGACAGGAGACTGAGGCACACAGGAGCTATAGAAGCAACTTACTTAAGCCTACACAGACAATGGTGGAGCTCAGATTTGAACCCAGGCCTTTCGGCTCCAGAGTCTGTGCTTTTAACCATGCTGTGTGCCTGCTTCAGTAGATGAGAGAGGAGTCAGAGGGGTGTGACAAGCAAGAGAAGTTGTTGGGGAGAGAGGAAGTTCCAAGGTCAGGATTGCAGTGGAGCGGGTCCTAGAGATGTAGTGTTCATTTGATGGCCACACGAAGGAGTGGGTGGTATAGAGGGCAGTGACAAGTCAACCTTATCAGGCAAGTCCTGGAACCAGGGTGGTGAAAATAACAGTCCAGAGCCCTTACTCTGTGCTGGGCACTGGGAATAGAGCAGTGAAAAGGTAGATGAGGTCTCCGCTCCCATAGCACTTCTGTCTGTTCTAGTGATGGAGACAGGTGGTAGGAAAGCCTTCCAGTAGAGGAGATAATTGTGGATCGTGGTACCTGTTATGGAGGAATGAAGAGTGTGATGGAGGGATACTGGTCACGGCCCACATGATGTTCGGTGACCAGGGAAGGTGTCCCTGAAGAAGCGATGCTTGCCGGGCGTGGTGGCTCACGCTTGTAATCCCAGCACTTTGGGAGGCCGAGGTGGGCGGATCACGAGGTCAGGAGATCGAGACCACGGTGAAACCCCGTCTCTACTAAAAATACAAAAAATTAGCCGGGCGTGGTGGCGGGCGCCTGTAGTCCCAGCTACTCAGAGAGGCTGAGGCAGGAGAATGGCGTGAACCCGGGAGGTGGAGCTTGCAGTGAGCTGAGATTGTGCCACTGCGCTCCAGCCTGGGCAACAGAGCGAGACTCCGTCTCAAAAAAAATAAAAATAAAAAAAAAATAAAAAGAAGCGATGCCTGAGCTGCAATCTGAAGCATGGGGAAAGCCCAGTATATGAAGAGCTGGGAAAAGCCCATTACAGACCAAGGGGTGTGGACTGTTAAAGGAATGGCAAGGAGCCAGGCTGGCCAGAGCATAGTAAGTGTGGTGGGACTTGGTGGGAGATGAGGTTGGAGAAGGCGGCCTGGTCAAATCAGAGTGGAGGGCCTTGGTAAGGAGTTTCAGCTGTTTCCTAAGAGTAGTGGGGAGCCACTGAAGGTTCAGTAAGTGCGGGGCATCTAGGGTGCTAAATGGATGCGCCTGTTTGATCAGGGAGGGGCAGGGAGGTGGCGAGAGCAGCATGGAGGCTTCTCCCCTGTCTGGTAGCTTAAAGGTTTGAATCACGGCTAACATGGCTTTTCTGCCTGGGGAACGGCGATCTGCACCTCAAAGCTTCTCAGTGGTCAAGTTGTGACCAGAGTTCACAGCAACAAGACTTCACACCCACCTTTTAGCCATTGACTGCCCATTTATACTTTATATAGAGAGAAAAACCAAGGTATATGAACTTAAAAGATTAAGCAATTTTTATTTGTTTGTTATTATAGGTATGGGAATTTTTAAAACAGTTACTTTATAGGTAGTGGATGCTTTTGATATTGGCAACAGAAAACCCTTCATTGGATGATTTTCTCCTTCCCATGATGGAGACTCAAAATGGAGACACAATTAATTGCCCACTCAATGCCCATATCCTGTTCCATTGTTGCTCATAGGGCCATAGTTTAATTCAGGGTGGTGTGGAGATCAGCCTCGACAGTAAATTGTGATGATTAAGCCAATATACCAATCCTGAACCCTGATTTTCCAGCATTCCTTGTAGCAAGTGTGGCCCTGTGACCTACTTCTGGCCAGTGAGACCTGAGAATAAGTCCACTGGGATGGGGCCGAGGTTGCTGGGAAAGCATTTATTGTCTCTATAAAGCCTGACAAGTGAGCTTGTCAGTGCCTTTCCTTGCTTTCCCGTTCTTTCTGCCTTGAATGATGACGAGATGCCTGGATGTACAGTAGCCTTCATGTCACCATGAGGTGACAAGCATGAAGGAAAGTCCAAGAGCCTCAGAGATACCTGCCCTGAAGTTGTTTTCAAGCCAACACCTGCAGCCCTGGGCCTTCCAACTCCTTTCTTTTTGTTGAATCCACTGTTAGGTAGGTTTTCTATTACTTAAAGCTGAATGGACTGTTAAATGAAGCAATTACGAAGACGCAGATGTTATGAGCCTTTTCCTCGGTATTGTGACAGCCTCATACATGTCCTTGATATTCAGTATGACTTTTATCTTGTGTGAAAACAGTCTTTGAAAAGAAAGCTCTAACTTGTATTAAAAGTTGTTCACAGTTCAAAGTGATGAGTTGTGGAGTTGTGGACTTGGAAATGTAATTTTCAAAATAAATGAACTCCTCTGTGTGAACTTGCTGTAGCAAGTACCATGGAGATATACTTCATGGGCAGTATCTTCCTTATGGCCTTTTTTATGGTAGTCTTAGTTTTCTGGTGAACTATATTGTGTATTATTTATGGCTTTATAGGAAACTATAGCAGTACTGGGGTAATAGCATAAATAGTCTGATTTCTTGAAAATGTTAAGCTCCAACAGGCTTTATTGGATTTCAGGGTAATGGTATTATTAAATTTTTTGCCACTTTTCAAACTTCTTGTGGCTGAGTTCCAAGCTGCTGCTTTTAAGAAATTTGGGGGCTGGTTCTGTTCGTTTATGGAAAAAAGTTATCCTGGAAGTTTCTATTGCTAAATTGAGTGGTAGGGAGAAATAATTTGAACTTTTTTTTTTTTTTTAACTGCCTTGGATTTGGGTATAACACTTGGGATTACTTTCCACGTGGAAGGTAGAAATGGCTTTGCAATATGTATCATGGAGATAATACAAGGTATGAAATGAAAATTGTCTTCTCTAGTTTATTGGAAAAAAAACTGGAAGTCATAGGGCCATCAAATTGTAAAGAGAAAAGAATTTTGCACATCATATAGTAAAATTTCACTTTTTTCCCTAACCTTGGAAACTTAAGACCTGGAATGCTTTCAGTTATTCATTTAAAAAATAAAAATATGTGCAGTTACCCTATGTATCCTCTTCTTTAATGAAAAATTGTTCCAGCTGGGCACGGTGGCCTACGCCTGTAATCCCAGCACTTTGGGAGGCCAAGGCGGGTGGATCACTTGAGGTCAGGAATTTGAGACCAGCCTGGCCAACATGGTGAAACCCCGTCTCTGCCAAAAATATAAAAAATTAGCCCAGTGCAGTGGTTGGTGCCTGTAATCCCAGCTACTCAGGAGGCTGAGGCAGAAGAATCGCCTGAACCCAGGAGGCAGAGGTTGCAAGCCAAGATCACGCCACTGCACTCCAGCTGGGTGACAGAGTGAGACTCTGTCTCAAAAAAAAAAGAAAGAAAGAAAAATTGTCCCAAAGGAACGAGAAACACTGTATAACCCCAAGAACGTTGACAAGAAGGCTTTTTTTTTTTTTTTTTTTTTTTTTTTTGAGACGGAGTCTCACTCTGTCGCCCAGGCTGGAGTGCAGTGGCGCAATCTCGGCTCACTGCAAGCTCCGCCTCCTGGGTTTATGCCATTCTCCTGCCTCAGCCTCTTCGAGTAGCTGGGACTACAGGTGCCCGCCACCACGCCCGGCTAATTTTTTTGTATTTTTAGTAGAAACTGGGTTTCACTGTGGTCTCGATCTCCTGACCGCGTGATCCGCCCGCCTCGGCCTCCCAAAGTGCTGGGATTACAAGCGTGAGCCACCGCGCCCGGCCGAAGGCTTTTTAAGTCACTTGTTTCAACTACCTCATTTTACCGAGAGGAAAGGTTACTGCTTTAAGGTAGACCAGCCAATTAGCCCTTGGGCAGGTAGGAACAGGACCACAGAGACTGTTGGGTATGTTAACATCCTCAGTGCTGTTGCTGGAATTCACAATGGCAGTATCTTATGTGGGATCAGTGCTTGATCTTGTCTACGAGAGCCATGAGGGTTTGACAGACACTGATATGTCACAGGGCATCCCAGGCAGAACAAATGGAAGAGGCTTGTGAGTGGGAGATGTTTAGTAGCTTCAGTATAGAGTGAGGCACTGGTGTGGTGCCCTGCTTGGGATCAGGTAGGAGAAGAACGGCTTATGTCCATGCAGATTAGGGACAAGTTGGGGTTAGTTTGACCCATTTGGGACAGAATATAGAGGGTCATAAGAGCCCATCAGTGAAGTGAGATTTTGTTTTGGCATGTATGTATGTATGTATGTATGTATGTATGTATTTTTGTACAGACAAGGTCTCGCTATGTTGCCCAGGCTGATCTCCAACTCCTGTCCTCAAGTGATCCTCCTTCCTCAGCCTCTAAACGTGCTGGGATTACAGGCATGACCTACCGTGCCTGGCCCAAGTGAGATTTTATTTGGTAACCAGTGAAAAGCTTTAAGAATATTCATGTTGGTGACAGTTAACACTTACACAGCAATTACTGTGTGCCATCACCATTCTGAGTGCTTTACACACACTCTCCTATTTAATTCCCACAACAGACATTTGGTATAGATATTCTCATTATCTCCATTTTACAGTGGAGGAAACAGAGGTTAGCTGACTTACCTAAAGAGACACTCAGAGGAAGCAGTGGAGATGGAATTCAAACCTGGGTGGCCCAGCCCCAGGGTCCTGGCTGTTGATAGCCTGGAGCGTGTATATGTGGTGGTGAGAAAGGTGGTAGATGCTCTTAGGAAGGCAGCTCTGCGGGAGAGTACGGTTGGATTGGCATGAGGGCAGACAGGTGATCAGAATATCGACTGTAGGCCTTTGAGACGGTTAATAAGAGCTTGGCCTAGAGGTGACCGTGGAAATGAAAGGATGAGAATTCACATGTTACTAGCTTCAGAGGATGGATTAGTGCCAGTTTTCTGACTGGTCATGGGGCCAGGGAGGGATGGAGTCAGAAATGTCTGGAATATTGCTTGAATGTCCACCTAACCCAATTAGGGAAGTTGAGAGAAGATTTTGGTGGGAGAGTGATCATTTATTTTTACAAAGCCCTGTTTTCCTACTTTGTGACCAACTAGTGCAGTGGTTCTTAACCTGGGACTCTGGGGAAAACTGTCTAGAAAAGAGATGCACGTTAAATGTGTCCTAACAGATTTCTGTGAGTGTTTGGACTCTGCCAAGCTCACATGTTGTTTTAGCATGGCCTTGGGCCCATAGAAGGTCTCCAGTGTTTTGAGGCAGTTTGTGGCTGAGACACTTAAAATTCCATGGTGGCTTGTCCTCTTCCCAGCTTAAAAATCTGTGGGTTTGAGCTCAGGAGGAGGGGATGGGTGTGTGTCTGCATTTTAGAGGCCCGCCTTTGTTTTAGCTTCCCTGGTCCTGATTCCTGACTTCCGCTTTCCTTCCTGCCCTTAAGTTCTGTTGAGGAAAGCAGGAGACTGTAGCTGGAGATAGAGGAGGTCCTTGGTGTTTCTTTGTGAACTTGCATCCTGTGTTGAGGGAAACACCCTGTTCCTGGTGGCGGCCTCCGGGCTCAACTCTTCCTGCTGCTGCTTGTCTGAGAAATGTGACCCTGGCCAGGTATGTCTTCTTGGAGGCTTCTGAATGCAGTTCCCAACTGAAGGGCTGAGAAGGAACAGCAGGTTGTTCCAGGATAAGGCTGATACCTTTGTGGAAAAAAATCCTGACGTGGATAAGAGAACGTAGAGCTTGACAGTTTGAACTTCTGTTTCATGACCATTTCTCCCTTTCTCTTCTCTTCCTCTTCTCCTTCCATTCCTTCTCCCTCCCTCTTCCTTATTTCTTATTAGAAGAGTTGCTAATTGTGCATGGTTAGTAACTGTGACTATACCTATTTTTTATCTTCGACTATGGTTTTCAGGCTTGATTTTCCAGGGAAAGGTAACATTGGCAAGTTGCAGGAGCATTGGTGACGTGTGGAATTTGTAGGAATGGCTACATAGGAAAGGTGAAGGGAACTGGAAGTCTTGGCTACCCCTGTCCTCCAACCCCTTAAAAGCCTCTGGAAAAGCAATATGCGTGTGTGAATTTGAATCCTACTTCAGTCACCAGCAGAATGTCCATGCATGTGCCAGTTCCCTAATCTCTCATCTGTAAAATGGGGATGGTGATATTTACTTCTTTCCAAAGGGTGTTGTGACACACAAATGAGGCAGCATATGTGAAGGAATTCTAAGCATCTCTCTTATCTCCCTGGTCGCGTCTAATTAAAAGTTTCTGTATTGTACCTTGGAATGATCCCAGAAATACTAGGAGGGAGGGAGAATCTAAGTGCTATGTTAAATTGCTTTTTGTATGTTTATTCCATTTCTACATAGTAACCATGTGAGGTAAATATTTTTATTTTTTGAGAGGAGAGAACTGAGGTTCAGAGAGGTTTAAAACAAAATAGCTTCACCACCTGCTACATATGTGGCAATTATTTACTATCTTGCTGCCTGTTACCACATCTATAAAATGAGGATAATAATAGTTTTCTCTCCATGGAGTGGTTATAAGGATTGAAGTGGTTAATATATATGAAGTCTTAACATATAATGCCTGGTAAATGGTGTGATTGATATATTAGCAATTACAGGGTGAGTGTCTCTTATACAAGATGTTTGGGACCAGAAGTATTTTGGATTTCATATTTTTGTTTTTGGATTTTGCAGTATTTGCATTATATTTATCAGTTGAACATCCCAAACCCAAAACTCCAAAATCTGAAATGCTCCAAAATCTAAACTTTTGGAGCACTGACATGATGCTCAAAGGAAATGCTCATTGGAGGCTTTTGGATTTCAGATTTTTGGATTTGGGATGCTCAACTGGTGTTATTAAGAAAACTGCCAAATGCCTTCTAGGCCACTGTTTGGTGAAATCTGGATTGGCTTATATGTATAATATGTTGAAATGGGATTTCACTATAATTTTCTAAACGGAGAGTGGATTTGGTTTTTGTGCAGAAGGATTAAGGAAGTGATGTTAGACGTATCACGAAAACTTAAAAGGATTTAGAGAATGTGGGGAAAACTTAAAAGGATTTAGAGAATGTGGGGAAAAGAGGAGAGATCTAGGGATAATTAGGAGGCAGGTCCAAAGGTAAGCTCTGTGTTGCTGCTGAGATGTGGTTGAAGAGAAACCATGACTTGGTTCCTTGGTTATGATACTTAACTTCTCTTGGAACCATCAGATCAGAGATAGATAAACTCAGCAAATGAGGTCTTTGGAGTCTCCATGTTACCAGCTTCATCCCACTTTCTACTTCCTGGAAGAGGCAGTGGAGTAGAATGTTAAACTAAGGATTCTGGGATCATTAGACCAGGATTGGAGCCTGGGCTCTGCTGCTTTTCAACGTCCCAATGTTATGCAAGTTTGTTAACCTTGCTACAGCTTGGTGGCCTTCTGTGTGAAATGAGGAGCATCATGGTGCCAACATTCTAGGATTTATGTGAGAAATAAAAGGGATCATGAACACTCTTTGTATTTAGCCCAAAGGAAGCCCTCAACAAATGTTAGATACTTAATATTACCTGGGGTCCTATCCCTGTGGGCTTTGGTTAGGCCCCATAGGCAGGCCACAAGTGGCAATATTTGGGGGCAGTACCCTTTCTGTATAAATCCTGACTATGACAATAAAAGACTCATACCTCCTGTCCCTGTTTCAGTTAACAATCTCTGGCATAGAATCTTTGAGTTTCCTTTGAGATACTTTTATCTGCCTCTCTTTTCTCTCAAAAAGCATCTTAGAGCTTATAGGACAACAGAAATGGAGTATCGAGTATCTTAACAGTTGAAGGAGAACAGAAATTTTTTCATCTTCTACTGAGTTCAAAATCCTTCATTCCCCTTACTCCAATTTTTAATTTGCTGCACAGTGGGACCTTTATATCTAGCAATGGAGCTATTTAAACAAAATTACATTATAAACCAAAAATTTTGCAATTCTGTTCTGTGCTATACAGAGATTTTCCTCTTTATCTCAACTGTTCTCACTACCAAGGAAGGCTAGGGGAATGAATGATGAGTTTCTCTAAGAAAGATTAACAGGTAACAAAATTGAACCAGGTTCCTCGGAATCACAGATCAAGAACACAAATCCCATGTGTCCTGACTCCCCACTCCAGTGCTCTTTCAGAAAGGCCATGTTACCCCTCAGCCTTCCTTCCCACCCCTGTGAATAGAGCCTGCCAGGGTGTTACATGCTGCCTGGGAGGCAGCTGCCCTTGGGACGGCTTCCCTTGCTGATGTAGACCTTACCAAATGACCTATGTCAGCCTCATGGGGAACCGTGAAATCCTTTAAAAAACTCATGCATTCAACTTCAGAGGAAAAAAATCTTCCTTGGCCCATTTAGCAAGATCCTTGCTCCATAGTTTCCTTTAATTATCTTGATTTTTTTTTTTAAACTGGAGAAGACCATCTGCTTTATGAGGCAGTTCATCTCTTATGTTTTCTCTAATAGGTCTTTGAAGACCCAGTTAAGCATATTAAGGCTTCATCTCATTCTTGTTTGGGATCGTTTTGTTTGGTGATTTTAAGTCACTGCCACTGGCATCTTTTGGTTGTATATTTGAGATACCTTGCAGTGTAGATTTTACGAAGAGATGTTATCTTTGTTCCATGAATTGCAGGCTCTGTGAGCCATTTTCCATGTAGTGCCAAGCTATCACAACAGGATTCTTTGCTTTTTAAATTCTTTCCTCTCGCTACAAGAAGTCCTATTAACATGTTTTCTGAGCTATAGAGTAAAATCTGTCAAATTATAGCATGGAAAGCAGATGGGTGGTTGCTGTCGTCCTTTTCACAAACTCTAAACCTAGTCTTTCTTAGTAAAACTCAGCTTTGTCACCTTCTTTACCCCAGAGTTTTCATTTACGAATAGAAGACATATGTGAGGGAGAGGGCACTTCTTTATTGTTTTTTTAAAGATATATGGTATCTATATACCCAGCTTCATGTACAAACCTTTTTTTTTTCAAATTAAAAATCTTTGTCTCTGAATATAAAAATGTTTCATGCTCATTATAAAAAAAACTTAGAAAAATAGCAACTTATAAAACATCAGAAGACTGTTTTCTAAATCCTGTCACCCAGAGATTACCACTATGAACATCTTGATGAACTATTCATTCCTTTAGCAGTGATTTCTTGAACATCTGCTATGTGCCAGGCACTAGGAATATACTAATGAATGAAACAGACATAGTCTCTGTCCTCATACAGGGAGCAAGAGAAAGACATTAAATAAATTATAGAGATTCTATGAAATTTTATAAAAGTACAGAACACTAACAAAGTTAAATCCCATACAAACTATTTTTTAAGAAAGAAATAGAGTAAAATCCCTACTGACAATGAAAACATACCAGAAGACACGCTCAATTAAAAATGATTAAAACCGCCGGGCACAGTGGCTCACGCCTGTAATCCCAGCACTTTGGGAGGCTGAGGCTGGCGGATCACGAAGTCAGGAGATCGAGGCCATCCTGGCTAACACGGTGAAACCCCGTCTCTACTAAAAATACAAAAAATTAGCCGGGCTTAGTGGCGGGCGCCTGTAGTCCTAGCTACTTGGTAGGCTGAGGCAGGAGAATGGCGTGAACACGGGAGGCGGAGCTTGCAGTGAGCCGAGATCACGCCACTGCACTCCAGCCTGGGCGACAGAGCGAGACTCCATCTCAAAAAACAAAACAAAACAAAACAAAACAAAACAAAGATTAAAACTATAATATTCTATTTCAAAATAATTAAGAGATTATTACAAAATTATACAGGAGATGAAAGAACAGTGTAAGTCTGAATTAGCAAAACTCGGAGACAAGGAGACAGAACTCAAGAAAGAATTAGAAATTAAAAAAAAAATCTTAGAAATAAATTTTAAATTGGAAGGAGTACAAAATCAACTAAATACTACAAATATTGCCCTAAGAGAAATAGAAGGTGAAAAGGAAGAAAAAGTTAAAAATCCAAAGGAAATGAAGAAAGAAGTAAAATTTGGGAAAAGTTGACAAATAATGAAGATAGACAAAGCAGATCCAACATACAGGTAATAGGAGAGGAGAAAAACAAAGCAAAGGGGTGGTGCAAATGATATATTTTAAGACAAGTTTTCTGGAAAAAAATTGAAACTACATTTTGAAAGAGAAAATCATGTATTTTAGAATATCACCTTAGAACAACCCATACCAAGATATTCTAATAAAACTACTGGGTTAAAAAGAAGAAAGAAAAAGAAAAAGTCCTTTGGGCATCTGGACAAAAAAGGGAAAAACAGTAATAGAGAATTAGATTGTTCTTAGACTTTTTGACAGAAACTCTTACACTGAAAGAAAAGTCATATCTAAGGTATGCAAAGGAAAGAAAATGTGAGCCAATATTTTTATATCTAGCAAAATTGACCTTCAGACATAAAGAACACAAACTTATGAACGTGCAAAAAAATCAGTGGAGGAAATATTGCTCCTCATGGGCTCCTCCCAAGGAACCTTCTACAGAGTGAGCTTCAAACAACAATAACTGGAAAGATGTCAGATGAGCTTGGGACATCTCAAGATAATAAATAGGTAACAAGGAAGCTATCAGAGATTATTAGGGCATGTCAAAATGACTTAGGAGCCAACTTGAAGAGGCTCCTACTGGCCAAAAATAAAATTGCAAATATGTTTAAATCCATGAGGTTATGATACGAAAAAAATGATTGGTTCTGCAGTATGAAAAAAAGGTTAATGGAGCACCATTTCATCATCTCGAAAGCAGTTAGGAAAGAATCAGCTTCTTTCTTACATGAAACTGTACCACTGGAAAACCAAGTGGTAGATGAAGGAAAGCATCTCCTAAAATGTTTCCACCCAGTAGATGAAAATGAAATTAAATAATTAGAATGTCACTATTTTCCAACCCCTGTGAATTTAGTGGATTTAGGCATTGAATAACAATGGCTGCTAACACTGGAAATGAATGAAAACCAGATACCATGTGCTTCCTAATGAAAGATGATACCACCACAGACTGAATTTCAATCTGTTCAAGCCTCTGAATCTAGCTCCAATTTGCAGGAAATTCAGAGGTTGGAGAAACAAGTTAAACATGCACCACCAAAATTCATACTGTGGAAACTCCGTAACTCAGACAGCCCAGACTCTTTAACAAATGAATTGTAAGGAAAAGAAAAGGATAGAGGCAATATAGATTAAATGTAACTTAAAAGACATCAGAATTTTAAAAATAGACAACACTTATGCTGACTAGGATTGTACACTCGGGTAACAGAATCATAAAGAAATGCCAGGAACTGATTACCATAAATTCAAGAGTTTGTTTACTTTGGAGGAAGGGAAGGGCATGGAGGGCCTTCTAGGGTAACAAGCAAAAGCTGTGTTTTGATTAAGATGGTAGTTATGAGTGTTTTCTTTATAGTAAGCTATGTATTTTATGTGGTTTTCTTAATCTGTGTTTTATTTTACCATAAAAAGATTTTAAAATAATTTTATGAAAGAATGACACTATACGTACTGCCTTTCTCCCAACTTTTATTATGGGAAGTTTCAAACAGAAAAATTGAAAGCGTTGTGTAGGGAATGCCTATATACTCATCATACTGTTTCACAGTTAGTTTTTTTCATTTAGTGTTATTTAGTAAATATCTTTCTGTGCAATTAAATATAGAAGCATCCTCACTTTTAAGTGATGCATAGTATTCCATTGTAGGATGTGATCCTTTATTTAATCAGTTTCCTAATGATGGACATTTAACTTGTTTTTTATTTTTTTCTAATAGAAATAATGCTGCTTATTTGTCCTTATGATAAGTACCTAAAATTTGCTTTGTCACAGCATATTCTAATATGCAAAGTATAAATGCTGATGTGCTGTGAATGAACAGTTAGCAGTAGAGACTAAAGATGCAGCCTGTATTAATCAAGACAGTCCTGTGTAACCTAGGGAGAACATAAACCTCAAAGAAAAAAATAAAAAATAGATTCCCCCCTGCAGGATCCTCACATAGCATTATACCTTTCTTGGATCAATTTAGGTTTCATCCCACAGCTCTTCTACAATCTCATTTGGTTGTTGTGGGTATAACTAGTGTATCATTTATGTATTGCCCCAATTAATGCTGCATAATGAAGCACCCCAAAATTCAGTGGCTTAAAGAATAGCCATTAGTATTTTTGGGATGGCTGAATGGTTCTTCTCATAGTCTCTGCTGAGCTCACTCATGTGGCTGCAGTCAGCTGCAGGGGTAGTAGGCAGATCTGCTGATCTTTGCAGTGTTCTTTCATGTGTTTGATGGTTGGCTGGCTTAGGGTGGTCAAAAATGGCCTTGGACCAAGAAGATTCAGCCGTGCCACCAAAGTCTCCCAACACCCTTCCAACAGGCCTAGGCATGTTCTTAGGGCAGTAGCACAGATCCTGTCTTTTTCAGGGGAGCAGAAGTGGGTCATACATTCTGAGCTTCTGTGTCATCCCATTTGCTAACATCCAGTTGGCCAAAACAACACAGCTGAGACCAGAGCCAGGGGAAAGGGATTGCAAGGTTACAGAGCAGAGGGAAAGGATGCAGAGACGCTGTGGATTGGGGTCATTAACTTAGTCCTCTTTAGTTGTCCAATAGCATATTTTAAATTGGCACATCTTAGAAGCATTAAACATTGCAGTTATTTCTAAGCTGCAGATGTTAATGCCTTTGGAATATGAAAGTTGGGGATCAGGCCGGGCACGGTGGCTCACACCTGTAGTCCTAGCACTTTGGGAGGCTGAGGCAGGCAGATCAGGAGATCAAGACCATCCTGGCCAACATGGTTGAAACCCGTCTCTACTAAAAATACAAAATTTAGCCAGGCATGGTGGTGCGCACCTGTAGTCCCAGCTACTCAGGAGGCTGAGGCAGGAGAATCGGTTGAATGCAGGAGGCGGAGGCTGCAGTGAGCTGAGATCGCGCCACTGCACTCCAGCCTGGGTGACAGAGTGAGACTGTCTCAAAAAAATTAAAAAAAGAAAGTTGGAGATCAGGTATATTTGTGGGGGGAAGCATAAAGCTTTTGCTTCATTGAAAAAATTTGATTAAGTGTTATAAAGATAACTCTTAGATGGAAAAATCTACATTTAATGTTATATCTTGAAAATATTTCTTTTCCAGTTGTTGGTGTCCTCCCCTGGGATACATTTCAGAAAATAGGCTTTTTTTTCTGTCTGCGCATGTTTTTCTTTGTTTGATAGTGTTCTTGGAACTGGTTTTGAAATCTCACTTGGAGAACACAGAATGGAGTAAGATAAAGAGCTAGGATCATAAATCAACATCCTTAAGTATTTTTGTGAAAGATAAAGAAATTGGTGATAGGATTAGTTCTTGGACCTTTATTGTCACAACTTTTTTCTCTCTGTTTTAGACTATATAAGTGGTAAATTAAGGATCTCTCAAAGCTCTGATTTTTAACAGCAGGTATGCAGTGACCAGCTATGTGAATGGCAAAAAAATTATTACCAGTAATGGTTAATGTCCCAAAAATGTAAGAAATTCAAGTTTATTCCCATAGAGTACAATATTATATGCCAATTCAGTGTGTACACTTCTGTGCAGAAATGAAAATATCGGAATAAAATTTTGTATTACATATACTTATTAAATACTCTTCATTACACATGCATTACAAGACTATACACATTTTACTTGTTTAACTGAAACTGCGTATATTGTACTAAGCAGGCAATTTAAAGGATTTTTTTTTAAAGTAGTCGACTGTTATTGTATTTTGCTTTATTTTCTGACTTTAAAACCCGCCCCCAGGGTGAGTTAAAATTTCACACAGGTACCCGGGCGTGGTGGCTCACACCTGTAATCCCAGCACTTTGTGAGGCAGAGGCGGGGGAATCACAAGGTCAGGAGATCAAGACCATCTCCTGGTGAAACCAGGAGAAACACGGTGAAACCCTGTCTCTACTAAAAATACAAAAAATTAGCCGGGCGTGGTGGTGGGCGCCTATAGTCCCAGCTACTCGAGAGGCTGAGGCAGGAGAATGGCGTGAACTCGGGAGGCGGAGCTTGCAGTGAGCCGAGATTGCGACACTGCACCTCCAGCCTGGGCGACAGAGCGAGACTCCGTCTCAAAAAAAAAAAAAAAAAAAAAAAAAAATCGCACATATTCTGGAGTATGCTTTATTTTGCTTTTCTCAGCTGCAAGCAACAAGAGGACTCAGGTTTTGCCTGCCAGCAGTTAAGAGGCCCCTTTGTTTTTAGTTGCCATGTATATGAGGATGTTGGACACAAACTTCAAAAGAACCCTAATAATGTGGTGAGAATTGTCTTGTGGCATTAATTAATCTAGGCTATTTGAGTCAACTTTGAGAGAAGAGTTCCAAAAAACATGGTGTAGCGATTTTGAGCCTCTTTTTTAGAGGTGAACAGCTGGTACCAGCTCCAAAACTTGCCTCTGGCGCGATCTTTGGCATGTTACCTAACCCTCTGTGCTTCAGTTTCTTAATCTGTAAAACTGACATAACAACCGTATCTTTTTCATAGGGTTGCTGGAGGTGATCAGTGAGATAATCCTTACAAAGTACCTACTTAGCACAATGCCTGGCACATCATAAGTATTCAATAAATGTTACATAGCATTAGTACTGGAAGGACCCGAGTCATCTGATAGAAGTACTTCGTTTTATAGATCTGGAAATAAGGCTTAGTTCTCTGGGGGAAAATGTTTAAAACCTTAAAGTAAGGGGGAATCGGTATGTTTTTGTAGATAGATCTAATCCTGGAATGCAATGTCTACTTTAAAAGTATTCATCACTAAAATAATCCTGTAGATTTTCGAGAGCAAGCATCTGCCGACAGTTTTTTTGACAGCCCTTCCTCTGCTTGGCAGGTTACAATGATGATTTCACTAATGTCAGAAAGACAATTTTCTATATAATTACAGTTTTTAGCTCCATTCTTGGACTCAGCCTACTATTTGTGAACGTTTTCACAAGAAATCAGGATAGGGCAGAGAAAGAATACAGAAGAAGCGAACTACCAAAATTTATTGGGTACTTACTTATGCCAGGTAAACGAAGATCTCCAGGACACTGCTTTTTGGTCCAAAAAGCTTACAGCCTAGTTGAGGTAACAAGTATGGGTAAGAAAAAAATAACAACAGCAATAATAGCAGTGAGTATTTTTTTTTTTGAGACAAGGTCTCACAACTTGTCTCACAACTCACTGCAGCATTGAACTCCTGGGCTCAACCAATCCTCTTGCTTCAGCCTCCCAAGTAACTAGGACTACAGGCATGTGCCACCATGCCCGGTTAATTTTTAAATTTTTTGTGGAGATGGGGGTCTCACTATGTTGCCCAGGCTGGTCTTGAATTCTTGACCTCAAGCAATCCGCCTGCCTAGGCCTCTGAAAGTGCTGGGATTTACAAGCATGGACCACTGCATCTGGCCTTAATTAGCACTTACTGAATGCTTAGGATGTGCTAGACGCTAAGCAAAACAAGCAGCCTATGATACCCCATTCTGTTGTCATAGTAACTGTCAGATTTATGGTAACCACAATTTACAGTCCAACAAGACAGTTGAATAGGCTTCCAGACATTAAGCATTGGTTCAAGATCATACATGATTTAAGTGTCAAATGAGTTAAGAGGAAGAGATAACTCTGGGCCAAGGTCATAATTTTCAAAGTTGGGGTTTGGGGGTGGCTAGAACTCCCACTAGGTAAGTGTGGAAGGGGCCCACTACTTGAATTTTTCAGGTGGAGACCAGGAATGATAAATGTCTTGTAGTCCTTAGGACTACCCTGTACAACAAAGATTGTCTTATTCTGCAAAGCTTTTAAATACCCTAACAAATATTCATGTAGTTAAATACCATTTTTGTATAATTATCTGACCCTGGAAATTCTAAACATGGTTTTAATATACACTATGTATTCCAGAAGTGAAAACTCCGTCTCATTTAAAGACAAGTGTATTTAATATTTTTTGGAATATTCCAAAGAGTTGTTCAGCATTTTGCAATTGATGTTATTGGCAGCAGTGCAGATCACGTCTGAGTTGTCGATACAACACATACCTCTTTCAGTCTGCATTTATAGCTATTGCACTAACAGTGCTTCTACACATAGGTGAGCATCTGATACCTGTTTATTGTGACTGCTGGAATAGTCATGCCTGAGAATTTGCTTATTGAAATGTTTCACTCCTTTTGTTCCCCCTTTTCTGGAATTTATGTGTTCAGATAGGTTATATTATCTGTGAATATCACTTTAGGATAATAAAGGGGTTATTATAAGCTATTCGTTATAGAAAGGGAGTGTTGGGTTTTATAGCATTGCATTGAGTTTCTAGGGAAGTAGCTATTTGAAGGTAAAGAGGATAAATGAGAGATTCTAGAATCAGTTGGGTCTTAGATTGTCAGTGGTTGAAAGAACTTAATTCTGGAGATTTTAGATAAGGTGGTGATTGTGACCAGAGCAGTGTTTATCTGGCATTGTAGATCTGCGATAGATCCGGGACAACGTATGGGGAGGAATTAGACTGGCTGTCAGGGGAGGAGTTATGGGACTGTGCAGTACTGTTTTAAAAATGGGTTGGACAAAGAGCTAGGCACATTGAGAAGGAGGAATTGGTCAGACTTGTTTGCCAGTATTTGGGGAACATAGGTAAAATGGAATTGTTTGTCTGATTTTCATTTAAATCTTCCATTCCTCTTTAGAATTATTTAAAGGTACAGCATCTTTCACTGAATCAAATTACAAGAGGGCATTTTATTTATTTATTTATTTATTTATTTATTTATTTATTTATCTATCTGTTTGCTTAATGATGCTTTTGTGATTTGGGGTTGCAAGCTCTCTCTGTGGTCCTGTTGGATATTTATTGATCCCTAGTAGCACTATCATAAGGCATATCACCATTAAGAATTTTCATTAACAGGACACGTGGAAACACTGCTAGAAGGAAACTATTGTTTCTAGACTGTTTCACTTAGGTAGCTTTATGCTTTGCCCCAAAATCACAACTGTATTCTCAGTGCAGAACTTGTAGTGGCCTGCCATTAGTCCCCAACAATTCTAAACTCTGTATGTTATTTTATGGAAACAAGGGCTCTCCTCTCAATGCTGACAAAATCTCTAGCATTACAGCTGAGGTAGCATTTCCACCAGTCTTTGCTTTTATGGAAAAGTACATAATATTTTGATTAGGGTAAAGTTTTTTTGTTTTTTTTGTTTTTGTTTTTTTTTTAGACAGAGTCCTGCTCTGTCACCCAGGCTGGAGTGCAGCGGCGTGATCTCGGCTCACTGCAACCTCTGCCTCCCAGGTTCAAGCAATTCTCCTGCCTCAGCCTCCTGAGCAGCTGGGATTACAGGTGCATGCAGCACACTGGCTAATTTTTGTATTTTTTGTGGAGATGGGGTTTCACCATGTTGGCCAGGCTGGTCTTGAACTCTTAACCTCATAATCCACCTGCCTCGGCCTCCCAAAGTGCTGGGGTTATAGGCATGAGCCATCGCACCCGGCCTAGGGTAAAGTTTTGAATTTGTCTACATTCTCTAGATCAGGGCTTCGCCAGTAGAAGTAGAATGCAAGCCACATAAGTAATTTAAAATTTTCTAGTACCACGTTTTTTAAAAAGGTGAAATTGTTTTTAACATGTTTTATTTAACCTAATATAACCAAAATATTATCGTTTAAACAGGCAATCAATATTTAAAAATTATTAGACATTTTACATTTTTTCCACGCCAAGTATTCACAATCAACATGCATTTTACACTCACAGCAATCAACTTGGATACAATATTCATTGGAAATACTTGATCTGTACTTAAATTTCATAAAATTTAGAGTTGAAGAAGTAGACCCACCTACCTAAGAAGTTCCAAACCTACTTAAAATGTTTTCCAATAAGAGTCAAATATCAACTTATAAATCTGCATTTAAATTAATTGTAGTTAAATAAATTCAGTTGTCAGTTGCACTACCTTTTAAGTATTCAATAGCTTCTAGGTACTAGTAGGTAGGGACTGTATTGGACAGAACAGCTGTAAATTGTTCTTAAAAGCCATCATTTGTATAGTGTTTTCTTATTTTCCAAGTGCTGTTTTGATATCTTCTCAGGTTATCGTTTATGTAGAATTAGTCCATGCCCCTAAGTTCCTCTCAGAAACTGTTTAATTAGATGAGATTCATTCATCAAGGATATAAGTGCCTAGGGGAAAAAGTTCTGCATATTTGTACTTCATCCCCTGGGCCAGGAAATGCCTTGCACATTCTAGGTGTTTAATAAATATTTATCTACCTAAATCCTAGTTGGTCCTCAAATTGCACTTTAAATTCGACTTTCTCAGGAAAGCATTTCCTGACTCTCCAGTCTGGCCTGTGGTTTTTTTGTTGCATTTTCTCTTATACCTAAGTTATTTTGCTCCAGAACTTATTTATGATGTGAGTAACTTTGTGATTAATATCCATCTCCCTAACAACTAGGCTGTAAGTTCCACAAGAGGGTAAATGCGTTTTTACTCACTCAAGTATCCCCTGCTCCTAGCATAATGCATGACACATGGCAGGTATGGAGTAAATATGGGTCAGATAATAACTCAGGGCTATTTATAATATGAAGTCATTAGCAGAATGTCTAATTCTTAACTTTATAGAAGTTGGAGTTTGTTTGGTCAGGGAAACAGGAATATTTTATTTTAAGAATTATATACACTAAGGACAGTCATCCCTCGGTATTTGAGGGGGATTGGTTCCAAGACTCCCTTCAGATACCAAAATCTGGGGATGCTCAAGCCCCTTAAGTAAAGTGGTGTAGTATTTGCATAGAATCTATGCAACATTCTCCTGTATACTTTTTATTTTTTAATATTTTTTAGAGATAGGGTCTCACTCAGTCGTCGAGGCTGGAATGCAATGGTGCAATCATAGCTCACTGCAGCCTCAACCTCCTGGGCTCAAGTAATCCTCCCACCTCAGCCTCCTGAGTAGCTGGGATACAAGTGTGTGCCACCCCACCCAGCTAATTTTAGTATGTTTTGTAGAGACAGGGTCTCGCTGTGTTGCCCAGGCTGGTCTCAAACTCCTGGGCTCAGGTGGTCCTCCCACCTCCGTCTCACAGTGTGCATGAACGGCTGTACCTGCCCCTTCCGTATACCTTAAATCACCTCTAGATTACTGATAATACTTAATACAATATGAATGCTATGTAAATAGTTTTGCTGTACTGTATTGTTTAAGGAATAATGACAAGGAAAAAAAAGTCTGTACGTATTCAGTACAGATGCAGCCATCACAGGCCTAACTTTCTGATCCTCACGTGGTTGAATCCATGGATGCAGAACCCGAGGATACGGAGGGCCAACTGTATGCAGATTCTTAGTTTTTGTTCGAGCCTTTTCAGAATGCTCACACTAGCATGCCTTTTTTTGACTTTCTCTCTACTGGTATTCATTTTCTTGAGTATCTATTACTTCATCTCTTTCTCTGCAAAGCATTTAAGGTGCACTGAAGACAAAAACTAAAATGTAAGAAAAGGGAAATGGAATTGTGAAATATGTTTAAGGAACTGAGCAGAAAGTTATAGGGCAAAGACAGGAGCACAGAGGAGGCATCACTTGCTGTTTCAGGACAGTTTAGAATAAACCCACCCTTTTAATTATACCAGAGTAATGAGCCTTACCCACAGTTTGTGAAAATATAATTAACAATGTATCTTGGTTCAGTAGACCAGGTTGTCAGGTCATTATCAGAATCACAAAGTTGGAAGTGATGCCCATTAAAGGTTGCAAGTTTGGAAAGGTTAGATTAGAATTTAGAGTGTTTACAAATATAAAGGTTTTTCAAGTTAAGTTGTACTTTAGAAAACCTCTAGCTTTTGATTTTTTTCTTTTAACTTTTCATGGAACTGTAGTACGCATACAGAAATGTGCACATAAGAGTACAGCCTGTTGAATTTCCACATCTCGATGAAAAAAACATGACATTCCCAGCGTCCCAGAAGCCACCCTCTTGCTTCTTCCCTACCCCACCACCAGTCATCCTGATATCAATCTGTTTTTCCTGTTTTTGTAATTCATATAAATAGAATCATACAGTATCTGTGTTTGACTTAATATAACATATTATCATTCTGAGTGACATTCCTGATAGCAACTCATTGAAAACAAGGTCTATTTTCAGTTTTCCTTATTATGTATTATTTTGGTAAACTGGCAGCTTACCAGTGTTTCTAGATCTTTCTATTCCTTTAAGAAATTTTCCATGTAAATGCATGTGCATGTGAGTGTACACCTAGGTGTGTGTGCACATGTATTTATATGCGTACGCTTTTTAAAAATGTTACTCAAATTAGATCATGCTTTGCTATGCATGTTATTCACCTCTTGGTTATGCATCTTAAAACCCTTTTTGGCCGGGTGTGGTGACTCAACGCCTGTAATCCCAGCACTTTGGGAGGCCAAGGTGGGCAGATCACTTGAGGTCAGGAGTTCAAGACCAACCTGGTCAACATGGTTAAACCCCGTTTTTACTAAAAATACAAAAATTAGCTGGGCGTGGTGATGCGTGCCTGTAATCCCAACTACTTGGGAGGCTGAGGCAGGAGAATAGCTTCAACCCAGGAGGTGGAGGTTGCAGTGAACCGAGATTGCGCTATTGCCCTCCAGCCTGGGTGACAGAGCCAGACTCCGTCGCAAAAAACAAAACAAAACAAAACAAAAACCCAACAACCCCTTTTATATAGGCTCTTGTAGATCCACTTCATTTTTCCTAAGGGCAGCATGGTACTTCATTGTATGGATGTATTATCATCTAATGAACCAGCTGTGCACTGAGGAACATCTAGGTGGTTACTGGTCTTTTGACTTTAGAAGAATAGAATCCACATGAGCTTGTCTGTGAAATAAATTATCAGAAGTGGAATTGCCGAGCAGTGGGATCCATGCATTCAAAACTTGCTCAGATACTTGTAAATGGCTCTCCAAAGAATTTTGCCAGCTTTTACTCTCACCAGCAAGGTTTGAAACTTCCTGTTTCCATTGTCCTGTCCTTAGATTGTGGTATTATCTGGCTTATTAATCTTTCCAGTCTGATATAGGAAATCCAGTTAGACATTGTTATTTAAATTGGTATTTTCTTAAGTTTTGAGTGAAGCTAGTGATTTATGTTTATTCGACATTTGTGTTTCTCTTGGGACTTGTTTCTTATTCTCCTACAGACTTGTTCATATTTTTCTTAATGGTTTCAAGGAACTCTTTATATGTAAATGAAATTAGCCCTTTTATATCATCTGTGGTGGTAATTTTTTCTTCAGTCTGTTTTTTGCTTTTATCGTGTTTATAGTCACTTTTTTTCTAAACAGATGGTTTTAATTTTTACGTGGCAAAGTGTACCAAATTTTTTTTTCTGTAGTGGTGCTGAATTGTGTGTGTGTGTGTGCGCGCGTGTGTGTGTGGGTGTGTGTGTGTGTTTCATGAGAAAAAGCATTGGAAACTTGAGACAGAAAGGTAGGTTAGGCCTACCATGAAAAAAATGCTCAATAAATGTTTGTGAGAAATGTGGCTAAGTAGGAATTAAAGTTTCAATCAAAAGTGGTATGACCAACTATAAACAAACAAAAATTTGGACATTATCTGCCAAAATTTGTTTGGTATATGTAACAGCTTTTGGAGAGATTTTCACTGCTATGCTTTTCTTTCTTTTATGCTTTGTTATTTGGAGTTTTAATTTCTCAAATGATCCCTTTTTTTTAGATTTCAAATTATAACCTATTTCCTGCACCATTGCTGACGCCCGGTGATCCATGTCAGAAGTACTTACAGGTCAGATACATTTTCTCATATTTAAATGCAGAGAAGCAGTTGAATATTAAAACTTAAAAAAAAGATAATGTTTAATGTTAAACTTATGATTTGCTAAAATAACATGTTTTTTAATTTCATTGTTCTTCACTAATGTAATAGAAAAATGAATCTTTAAAATCAAGTAGAAGAGTTAGTTGGACTTAACCATATTTGTATAATAATTGCATGAATACTTACATCATAATGTAAAAATATTTTAGTTGACTGTGACAGGAGCTTCAAACTGTCAAATTTTACCATCTAGCATTGTACATTACAGCCTGGGTACTACTGAAGTGTGAACAAAGGAGTAGGTGTTGGTGTTGAGTCTCTCAATCTGCATCTTATTAATAGCTTGTAGAGTTTGCTTAGACAGAAACCCCCCCGCCCCCAATACTGAATGTATTCTCCTTGGGTCTAATCAGCAGATTAATTTCAGGCCTTAGGAAAACGACCTTAATTTTATTGTGCATCCTTTTTTTGGTCTCATGATAGATGCTAGTCTACACACAACGTGGTGTGGGATTTAATCCCTAGCCTCACAGTTATGTAATAAGGAAAAAGCAATTGCAGTAACATTTCATATTAAACATCATATAGGACTTCAAGTGACAGATAGATCTGGATAGATTTCATATTTATTAGGGCACATATTGCTCAGCAAGTTCTGAGTTTTTAAATAAGTAGATTTAAACCATTAGCAAATAGATACTAATGTCCCTAAATTTTAAACTTATTATTAAATATAATCAAGCCGTTTTCTCCTTTATATGACATTTTTCATGTTATATTTCAACAAAGAACTAAAATAAAACATAAGAAACACTAAGCTCAGTAGAGGTATATGAGAGGCAGCAAATATTCTTTTATAAAAAACAGCCAAAAACTATGACAAACTTGAGTTCACACAGGAAAATCAGTGTCTTAGAGCTGATTTTTAGAAGCCATCTAATCATAGTGTGATGATTTGGGGAGGGTATGGATTTTGTCAATACATATTTTGTCAATACATATTGAATAGATATATGAATTTTGGAAAAATCAAGATAAATACATATGTTCTTTAGAAAATAGATTTTAAATGTTGAGAATAATTCCTTTAGGGATCTTTTAACTTTTAAAATCATATTTTTATGAGAGGTTATTAATAGATTATTATTATAGTCTTCAAGGTACACTAGTATGAAAACATTAAAATAAAGCTGGCAAGTGTATAAAATGATGTGTGTTCTCTAAGTGAAGGTGGACTAATCAAATAACTTCTAGAAATTTCCTGTTCTTGCTATATTTTGTTATGCTGATGTTTTCATTCTTCATGCGGGTGCTCAAACAGCTTTATTCTTTGGCGGTTATGTAAGATATACTGAAACAGTTATCTAGCCTGGTTTTTAAGTAACAGCTACTACTCTCATGCATCGGTATGACATATAACACATTTTACAAGGAAAGAGGTATTCCTAGTTCAGTGGAAAATCCTATTCCAGCCATTTTTTCACTTGAAAATTCAAATGGCGACTGGTGAGAGAGGGTCTTGACTAATAAGTAGGGGAAGGTTTGCCTTCAGCTCCTTTTTCTAACTCTAGGGAGCTGTGACTACAGGGACATCTTTTAAAAACAAACATGCCAGAATTTATTTATTTATTTATTTAAGTTTTTTTTGAGACAGTCTTGCTCTGACACCTAGGCTGGAGTACAGTGGCACAATCTTGATTTACTGCAACCTTTGCCTCCCAGGTTCAAGCAGTTCTCCTGCCTCAGGCTCCCGAGTAACGGGGATTACAGGCATGTGCCATGATGCCCAGCTAATTTTTGTAATTTTAGTAAAGACAGGGTTTCACCATGTTGGCCAGGCTGGTCTTGAACTCCTGGCCTCAAGTGATCTGCCCGCCTCGGCCTCTCAAAGTGCTAGGATTACAGGCGTGAGTCACCACGCCCTGCCAAACATACCAGAATTTATACCATTGTCTGCCTCTGAAATTCCTATTGACCCTTCAGGATTCAGCTCAGGAGTCCCTTCTGAGCAGACCTTAGCCTGTGATATCAAGTAATTACCCTATGTTAAGGATCCTGTTATTGTTTAACATTTTTTCCCTTTCAGAATGGATTTGGGGCCCAGGTTATCAGTAACTCAAGAAAATATGTGACATTTCTTTATAGCTCACCTACTTTTTTTTCACCTAAACCAATATTCTCAAGCTGGATCATCATCAGGCTTGCCCGTAAGTCTAGAGCTCTATTAAAAAAAGATTATCTTTGAAAGTCACTGAGGCTTTATTAAAGAATGGAAACAGCTTAGAAATTGAGCAGGGAAGAGAGCTGGGTGTGGTGGTGCATACCTGTAGCTCCAGCTACTTGGGAGTCTGAGGCGGCAGGAGGATCGCCTGAGCCCAGGAATTTGAGGCTGTAGTGCATGATGACTGTGCCTGTGAATGCACTCCAGCCTGGGCAACATAGTGAGACCCTGTCCCTGAAATTAAAAAAGAAATTGAACAGAGAAAATGTCCTTGGAATATAATTTCCAAAGTTGACTACTCCAAAGGTCTTAATTCTTACTTGAATATACACATTCTGCTTGTGCTTCCTAAATAACTGATCATCACATCTGCCAGGTGTTATGTTGGGAATGGCAAGCTTTCCCCCATCTGGAATGCCTTTTTCTTTCTTGTCCACTGCTGGGCTCCTTTCCACTCTTCAAGATCCGGCTCAGCTCTTCTTTTTGTTTTGCGATGGAGTCTAGCTCTGTCGCCCAGGCTGGAGTGCAGTGGTGTGATCTCAGCTCACTGCAACCTTCGCCTCTCGGGTTCAAGTGATTCTCCTGCCTCACCCTCCCGAGTAGCTGGGACTACAGGCGCGTACCACCATGCCCGGCTAATTTTTTGTATTTTTAGTAGAGACGGGATTTCACAATGTTAGCCAGGATGGCCTTGATCTCCTGACCTTGTGATCCGCCTGCCTCAGCCTCCCAAAGTGCTGGGATTACAGGCATGAGCCACCGTGCCCAGCCAGCTCTTCTTTTTGTGGGAAGCCTTCCCTGAACCTCTCTCTTCATCCCTAACATGGTGTTCTCATAACACCCTCTGCCAACTTCAGCCATTGTGAGTTTATGTAATCTGATTTTCTGCCAAATCTGATTTTCTTTTTTAGAAAATAACATTTCTTACTTATTTTTTATAATCGACAAATAAAACATGTATATGTTTATTGTGTACAACATGTTGTTTTGAAATGTGTATACATTGTGGAATGGCTAAATCAAGCTCGTTAAGATTGAGTTTGTTAAAAAGTATGTGATACATCTGTCTTGAATCTCAGTTCCACTTCAGACATTGAACAGAGTGAGTCCTCAGGCAGTTAAGTTTAATGGGACACAAGAAACCCTCAAGTGGGTAAGATCTGGCTGTATCTAACACTCTGCATCAGCAGTGTGACGTTGCTCGCCTAGTTAGAATATTCTGAGGTTCAAATCCTGCCATCTCCCTGGCCCAGTGACCCAAGCTGCCTTATTGATAACTTTTGCCTCTTTTGTTCACAGAGTTCTTACCATTTTTGTCACGTTGAAGGTTTCCTTTCATGACTAGTTTCGGGAAGCCAGCTTTATTTAGCCTCTCCCTCCTAAAAGGAAAAGAAAAATCAGAGTTTATTTCATTTCCTTAATACTTTGTGGTCTAGTTCAAACGGTGACATTCCTCAGGATAGAAGTTTCACTATTAACTCCTCAGTGGAAATGAAATTGTATAGCAGAAAAATAAAAATGAAGAAAATGTGAAGTTTCATTCAAGCTTAGGGCAAACATTGGACTTCCTTCGGCCCATTTATCAACCCTGGGCCCATTTGTCAGTTTCCAATTTTATAAGCATGTCGTGGGAGTAAAGGGAGAGCAGCAGGTTATTGAAGAGAGAAGTTCTTGTCATTACTCACAAACTCTTTCTTTGACAAAAGGCTAAAGGTCTTAGAAAAGGGAAAAGGAGGAGGGGGAAAGCCAGGTTTAACCACAGGATGCAGCACGGGTTTGTATTTGGATGTGGTCTGAGTTACAGGGCCAGTCGGCCTGGTTATATCTGTGCTGAGGCCTTTGTGGCTGGGATCGAGAGAAGCTGTGCAAGTCATGAAATTAAAGTGATCCTGGCTTATCCAGTTTTGCTTAGGTTTCATAAAAAATACTTTGTGTATTAACAAGGGCTCCTTTGGTTGCAAAACAGAGAAAACCTAGCTCCAAGTGGCTTAGGCAAAATAAACACATAAATCCATCAACCTGAGAAGTCCAGCAGTATCATATTTCAGGCATGTCTTATTTAGGGATTAAGTAATTAGGGCTTGCACACTTTCTCTCTGTCTCTTGGCTTCGCTTTCTTTGGTACAGTCATGCTCGGGCAGGTCATCTCCTCATGGTGACCCCTTGAAGCTCTAGGCTTACATCTTCTAGTTAAAGAAAAAGAGAAAAGAAAGCACCACTCTTATCCTTCTGGCAAGTCTCATGGTTGGCTTCATGTGGGTCATACGCTTTTCCTTGAACCAGCCACTAGAGCCACGGGGATTTGCTACTGTGAACGGTGATTGGCTGTGCCTTGGCCGTGTGCCCTCTGAAATAAGGAGTACAGTCATCTCTGCCTGAAACACATGGGCCTAATCCCTAGAGTGTGCACTCCATAGGTATCTTTACTTTGTCAGTTTTGTTCACTGCTGTATCCTCAGCACTTAGAAGCATATCTGGCATGGAGTAGTGCACAAAAAATATCTGTTGAATGATTGAATGGGTGTAGGGGAAGGCTGATTCCCCAAGAAAATTTGTGAGGCTTTTAACAGAAAAGGAGGAAACACATGCCAGGCTATAATAGATGTTTCTCCATCGTGCATGCAGGAGACCAATGACAACAGTAATATTAGCTCTTGTCACACTCTTACATCTGAACTCATACCCACCTCTGGAACAGGAATTGATCCTCTTGAATTGATGTTGGAGCTTCATAAATCACACTCAACATAGCATGATGAATAGACATGGAGGGGATGGCAGAATCACTGAGGGCCCCATCCACCTGCCAGGAATCCAAGAGAATCACCTTTATGCTAAAGACTAACCCTCATTGTTACTGGCATTTTGGTTATTCATTCCTCATTTAGTTTTGCTTATTTTGTTCAGTGCTGTGTTCTTGGCCTTGGTACATAGTAGGCTCTTGGTAAATATTTAATGAATAAACGAGGAGATGAATTAAGGAGTCAAAAAACATTTATTGAGTCTTCTTACATGCTAGACTTTGTAATAAAAGGAACTGGAAATTCTGGAAAATGAAAGGGAAATGAAAAGCATAGCCCCAGTGAAATACCATTTCACACCAACTAAGATGACTATAATAAAAAAGAGACAATAACAAGTGTTGACAAGGATGTGGAGAATTTAGAACCCTTATACACTGTTGGAGGGAATAGAAAATGGTACAGTGGCTTTGTACTACAGCCTGGGAGTTCCTGAAAATGTTAAATATATATATAATGTGATATGTTTATAAAAATATAAAAATGTGTGTGTGTGTACATACAAAAACAAGTTACTATACTCAGCAGTTCCACTCCTGAGTACACACCCAAGACAATGGAAAACGTGTTACTGAAACATCAGGGGTTCACTAGGTCCTGCTGCTCACTGCACAGAAAGCCAGATCACTGAGAAGGGCAGGTATTGCTAAGGAAGAAGGCTTTAATCAGGTGCTGCAGCTGAGAAGATAGGAGCTCAGTCTCAAATCCATCTCCCTGACCAACTAAAACTAAGGGTTTATATAGTAGGGAAGAAATGTAACAAACCATAACAAAACAGGATCTAGGTAGGAGCAAGGAAGCAATTAGGATGAATGAGGGTCCCCCATCTAGTTGTCTGGATGCAATGATCTGGTGAGTTTCAGTTCTTTGATACTTTTTTTTGAGAGACCTGAAGGTAATTTCCTGAGGAAGGATCCCAGATAAAACAAATAAAAATTTCTTTTAAGACCAGAAGGGTCAATTTCTATGTTTATCAAAAAAAAAAAGCTATCTGTAGGACTATTGGGTCAATTTTACATATCCATAGAAAAAAAACTTGTGTACGAGTGTTAACTCATAATAGCTAAAAACTGAAAACAACCCAAATGTCCATTAACAAATGAACAAATAAAATGTAGCATAGCCATACAATGAAATATTATCCAGCCATAAAAAGGAATGAAGTACTGATAACATGCTACAACATAGATGAACCTTGAAGATACAGTAAATGAGAGAAGCCAGTCACAAAAGATCTCATTATATGGTTCTGTTTATATGAAATGTCTATCATCACCAAGTTCACAAAAACAAAGTAGATTAGTGTTTGCAGGGGTTGGAGGGAGGGACAAATGGGGTGTGACTGTTAATGGGTACAGGATTTCATTTTGGGTGATAAAAATGTTCTTGAATTAGATAGTATTAATGGATGCACAACTCTGTGAGTATACTAAATAGCACTGAATTGTGTACTTTAAAATATGATATATAAATTTATGATATAAAAATTTTTTAACTTTTAGGTTCGGGGGTACATGTTAAGGTTTGTTACATAGGTAAACACAGGTCATGGGGGTTTGTTGTTCAGATTATTTCATCACCTAGGTATTAAGCTCAGTACCCAATAGTTACCTTTTCTGCTCCTCTCCCTCCTCCCATCCTCCACACTCCAGTGTCTGTTGTCTTCTCCTTTGTAAGTTCTTATCATCTAGCTCCCACTTATAAGAGAAAACGTGCTACTTGGTTTTCTGTTCCTGCATTAGTTTTCTAAGGATAATAATCTCCAGTTCCATCCATGTTCCTACAGAAGACATTATCTTGTACTTTTTTATGGCTGCATAGTATTCCATGGTATATATGTACCACATTTTCCTTTTTTTCTTTTTTTTTTTTTTTTTTTTTTTGTGGAGATGGAGTCTCGCTCTTTCACCCAGGCTGGAGTGAAGTGGCATGATCTTGGCTCAATGCCACCTCTGCCTCCCAACCCCTACCCCCCACCATCTCAGCTTCAAGAGATTCTCCGGCCTCAGCCTCTCAGCCTCCAAAGTATCTGGGATTATAGGCGTCTGCCACCACACCCAGCTAGTTTTTGTATATTTAGTGGGGACAGGGTTTCACCATGTTGGCCAGGCTGGTCTCAAACTCCTGACCTGAGGTGATCCACCCACCTCAGCCTCCCAAAGTGCTAGGATTTCAGGCATGAGCCACCATGACTGGCCCACATTTTCTTTATCCAGTCTGTCATTAATGGACATTTAGGTTGATTCCATGTCTTTGCTGTTGTGAATAGCGCTGCAGTGAACATTCATGTCCATGTGTGCTTATGATAGAATGATTTATAATGATTTATATTCCTCTGAGTATATACCCAATAACGGAATTACTGGGTCAAATGGTAGTTCTGCTTCTAACTTTTTGAGAAATCGCCACACTGCTTTCCACAACAGTTGAACTAATTCACACTCCCACCAACAGTGTATAAGTGTTCTCTTTTCTCCACAATCTCGCCAGTATCTGTTATTTTTTGACTTTTTAGTAATAGCCATTCTGATTTGATTTGCATATTCTTTAATGATCAGTGGTATAGAGCTTTTTTTCCATATGCTTGTTGGCCAAATGTGTGTCTTCTTTTCAGAAGTGTCTGTTCATGTCCTTTGCTCACTTTTTATGGGTTTGTTTTTCTCCTGTAAATTTGTTTAATTAAGTTCCTTATAGTGTTGTGGGAGTGAAGGAGGACCAGAGAGATCACGGTGAAACAGGAGGAATTTTATTGAGTGCACTCAGACCCAGCGGATTAACATCCAAAAACTGGGCCTGGAACAAAGACAGCACTTGAATTTTAGACACACTTCTAAAAGGGGGTGGGCTAGCCTGAAACAAGTTTATAGTGGCACAAATCGTAGTGGCGTGAAAGCAAGGCTACAGAGGCAGAACAAAGGGAGTTAATTAAATTGTGACAGGTTCATAACTCAGGATTACAGGTGACTCTTCCTGTGTGGTCCAGATGGCTGTTATGGAGGCTTGCTCTAGTGCCTTGCACAGGCTTACCTCTTAACCTTGTGCCTAGATGGCTGCAGCCCAGGCCTGCTCAGGCATGTCTTATAATCTTCACTGCACTGCTTAGATAAAAACAGAATACTCAAGTTACCAGAAAACAGGAATCTGTAAACTCATAAGTTTTACTCATAGGGGAAAGGAAAATTTGTTTTCTTCTCCCTATGTTCAAGGAGGAGGGCTGGGAGAGTCTCCAGAGCTCTGGCTTATTAGATAATATTATTGAGACTTCACCTGGGTCCAGGCTTTGCCTGTTACTGCCTTTGGGATGAGTCACCCTAATATAGAAAGCTTGTTTTTCTCCTTTTAATTTTATTTTTCTTTCTTTCTTTAATTTCCTCCCTCAATAGGTGCTGGATATTAGACCTTTGTCAGATGCATAGTTTGAAGATAGTTTCTCCCATTCTGTAGGTTGTCTGTTTACTCTGTTGATAGTTTCTTTTGCTGTGCAGAAGCTCATAAGTTTAATTAGATCTCACTTGTCAATTTGTTTTGATTGCTTTTGGTGTCTTTGTCATGAAATCTTTAGGCGTTCCTTTGTCCAGGATGGTATTGCTTAGGCTGTCTTCCAGGCTTTTTATAGTTTGGGGTTGTACATTTAAGTCTTTAATTCATCTTGAGTTGGTTTTTGTATACAGTATAAGGAAAGGGTCCAGCTTCAATCTTTTGCATATGGCTAGCCGGTTATTTCAGCACCATTTATTGAATAAAGAGTCTTTTCCCCATTGCTGTTTTTTGTTAGCTTTGTTGAAGATAAGATGGTCATAAATGTATGGCTTTATTTCTGGGCTCTCTATTCTGTCCCATTGGTCTGTATTCCTGTTTTTGTACCAGTACCAGGCTGTTTTGAGTACTGAAGCCCTGTAGTATAATTTGAAGTTGGGTAACATGAGGCTTCCAGCTTTGTTCTTTTTGCTTGGGATTGCCTTGGCTAATTGGACTCTTTTTTTGGTTCCATATGAATTTTGAAATAATTTTCTTTAGTTCTGTGAAGAAAGTTGATAGTTTGATAGGAATAGTATTGAATCTGTAAATTGCTTTGGGCAGTGTAGCCATTTTAATTATATTAATTCTTCCTACTCATGAGCATGGGATGTTTTTCCATTTGTTTGTGTCTTCTCTGATTTCTTTGAGCAGTGTTTTGTAATTCTCATTGTAGAGATCTTTCACCTCCCTGGTTAGCTGTATTCCTAGATGTTTTATTCTTTTTGTGACAATCGTGAATGGGATTGCCTTTCTGATTTGGCTCCCTGCTTGCCTGTTGTTGATGGATAGGAATGCTAGTGATTTTTATACACTGATTTTGTATCCTGAAACTTTAAGTTGTTTATCAGCTGAAAGAGCTTTTGGGCTGAGTCTGGGGGGTTTTCTAGATACAGTATATAAATTATATCTCAATGAAGCTGTTATTTAAAAAAAATGAATGGAATAGTCACTTTCCTCAAGGTGTTTGCAATTTAGAAGAAGACATAGACATAGAATCTAATCATAGGAGTCTGCAACTTCTTATCTACTGAGAAAGTATTCAAGAACTGCTAACTCATGCCCCCGTATTTAACAATTTGCCCAATGCTTTTCAGATCAAAAAATGAGCTTTGGGTTGATAGGATTGCATCTGATGAACAGTCATGTTTGACAGGGAAGTACCCCATTCTGCTCTAGGTTACAAAACATATGCCTTTGACTCTAAATAGTCCTTGTTCTTTCGGGAGTCACGGTAGAGTTGAGTAAGAATTTATTTGAGCCGAGACTGAGGAGCAAGATAAATTGGTCTATACATTATATTAAAGGATTTTATTTTAACTCTTGCTCAGATGCTACATGGGGTAACAGCTGAGGTAACTAACTGATCATTGATCGCCCTTTCTCTGATATCAGTCCGTTTTTCAAGGAAAGGAAAGGTGAATTTCCTGTTGACTTAACTATTAATAACAGTGGTTTCCTTTCAGTGTTTAATAAGAAACTCTCAAAAATTCTGCCTAGACATTTTATGTCAACATTTCTTGAGATATTAATGAAACACTTGCCTTTCCCGTTTTACTTGAGGATTTATTCTCCAAACATTTATGACTGCCTACTCTGTGCTAGGCCTCTGTGCTAGGCCTCTGTGCTGGTTTGTGGAGGTCACAGTCTAGTGGGAAACTCAAACAGGTTAATAGTAAAAGTAAAACAGCATGAGTGATGCTGTAATAGAGATGCATTTATGAAGGTGTGAGAATTGTGAGGAGACTCCAGAGGGACAAGAGAAGGCTTCATAAAGAGGTGACATCTTTTCTGAATCTTCAAAGAGGAGTAGGAATTTGCTGGAGGGAGGGAAGGGTACTGAGAATGTTTGGAAGGACAAGGAAGATGATGTATGCGATCAGAGCATTCCGTGTGCCTCTGAAATAATTAACTCTGTGTACATCATTTTATTCTTCCCAGATCTCACACTTCCTATTCCAGTGGTTCTCCAAATTGGCCACAGATTAGAATCACTGCAAGAATATTTTAATGCCCTGACTGGGCCCAATCCCAGAGGAACTGAATCAGAATCTTAGAAGTATTTTTGTGGGTGGGGCCTAGGCATCTATAGTGTTTTAAAAGCCCCCTAGGTGGTTTTCACATGTGGCCAGGGTTGAGAACAGTTCCTCATTCCCTTCGCATCTGTTCCTCTGTGTCTGGAATTTATTCCTTCTGGTGGGTACTTGGTCTCGCTGACTTCAAGAATGAAGCCATGGACCCTTGTGGTGAGTCTCACAGCTCTTAAAGATGGTGTGTCTGGAGTTTGTTCCTTCAGATGTTCAGATGTGTCCAGAGTTTCTTTATTCCAGTGGGTTCATGGTCTTGCTGACTTCAAGAGTGAAGCCACAGACCTTTGCAGTGAGTGTTAAGGTGGCGTGTCTGGAGTTGTTTGTTCCTGCCAGTGGGTTCGTGGTTTCGCTGACTTCAGGAATGAAGCCACAGACCCTCACAGTGAGTGTTATATCTCATAAAGGTAGTGTGGACCCAAAGAATGAGTAGCAGCAAGATTTATTGTGAAGAATGAAGGAACAAAGCTTCCACAGCGTGGAAGGGGACCCGAGCAAGTCGCCACTGCTGGCTCAGGTGGCCAGCTTTTATTCCCTTATTTGGCCCCACCCACGTCCTGCTGATTGGTCCATTTTATAGAGCACTGAATGGACCATTTTACAGAGTGCTGATTGATGCATTTACAATCCTTTAGCTAGACACAGAGGGCTGATTGGCGCGTTTTTACAGAGTGCTGATTGGTGCGTTTACAATCCTTTAGCATGACACAGAGCGCTGATTGGTGCATTTTTACAGAGTGCTGATTGGTGCATTTACAATCCTTTAGCTAGACACAGAGCGCTGATTGGTGCATTTTTACAGAGTGTTGATTGGTGCATTTACAATCCTGTAGCTAGACAGAAAAGTTCTCCAAGTCACCACTCGACCCAGGAAGTCCAGCTGGCTTCACCTGTCAATCCCCCCTCTAAACAGGACACCCCACCTGCTGTTGGGAATTGGGTGATGACTGCTCTAGCTACTTCCTGTTGGATAGGGACAAAGAAGGGGCCCTGCAGTTGTAGTGTCCTCTAGAGGGGAACTCTTTAGGCCAGTGAAAGGGCCAGCGGGTCGGTTCAGGGGTCCTCAGTAGAAGTTGTTAGTTGAGTTCATTTGGGGTTCCATTTGTAAGACCATCTGTAGCTTGATGGCCTCGATCCTAGAGGAAACAAATTTGACAAGGAGGTTAAAAATACAGGGCCCGAAGGCGAGTAATAGCAAGATGGCTGTCACGGGACTTAGAAAGGGGAGAAGCCATGTTGCTTAACTCCAGAGGTTGGTATAAGAGTTTGAAAGGTGTTGTCTGATTTCAGAAGCCTTTTCCTGTAAATGCTGGGCGGCATCTCTTACTATCCCTGACCTGTTAGTGTAAAAACAACACTCTTCCCCTAAGAAGGTGCAGCAGGCCTCCTTTCTCAACAGTGAGGAGGTCTATGCCTCAGCGGTTTTGGAGTGTCGCTGCTGCCAAAGAATCTATTTGGGATTGTAGAGTAAGGATAGATTTCGTTATTTCTTGCAAACTGTCTGAGAAATCCTTTGAGAGTGTGTGGTAGTAGGATAATACATGTTACACTGTTAACTTTTAGCAAACTTTACTTTTGTTGAAAACCTTATAAGTTTGGGATTACCTTATAAGTTTGGCATTACCTTATAACCTAATAAGTTTGGGATTACCTTATAAGTTAATATGGACTGAACGCCCTGGGTTCTTTGCTATTAATAAGATCTCGTTCAGTCCATATTAACTTAGAATTGGTATAGATGGCTCCTTCCTGATTCTGTAAGTACTTCAAGGTTTAGCTGAGTGCAAACAACTGGCACATTTGAGCAGACCAATTATTAGGCAATTTTCCTAACTGCTTCCGCAGGAGTTCCCTTATCACTTACTGAATACCCATTGTGTCTTTTTTCCTTAATCACCTGGGAGGAACCATCTATTGTCCTGTCCTGAAGGAGTTCCTCCTAGATCTAGTTGGACCTTTGTATGGTAATTAGTTAAGATTTAGATCCCCTGTTAGGAAACCTGCTCAGTTAAGGATTTTTGATAGGAAAGCTATATGGGTTGTCAGTGGCCTCAGTGCTTTCAGGCTACACCCTTGTTTGCACTGGCAACAAGGTGGTATTGGAGTGTTACAGGGTTACAGAGAAGACCTTCAATTATCAATTATAGGTTTTAAATTTACCCTGGCTTTTAAAGGAATAGGGTACACTGTTTTTTCTTTACTACTTCTGTCGCTCTCTAACTCCTTTGTCTCTTCCTTTCTTCTCTCTTTGACTTTCTGTCTCTCTGTCTCTTTCTCTGTCTCTCTCTGTCTTCCCCCCTCTCTCTTTGACTCCTTGTCTGTCTCTTCCTCTCTCTGTCTCCTTCTCTTTGTCTCTCTGTCTCATCCTCTCTCTTTCTCCGACTTTCTGTCTCTTTGCTTTCTGCTGCCTCTGCCAGCTGCTTATACTGCTGTTCTCCCCTCCTTCCCCTTTTGATGGCTGCGGCAGTGGAAGACTGCCATCTCCTTGGGTTTTTGCACTGTGCATGCAATACCTCTACCTTCCTGGGACCTCTGACCCCTGGCCTTTTCCTTTTCTCTGACTTCTTTACCATTTCTACCTTGCAGTCCCCTCATTTCCTGCTTTCTCCAGGCCAGATCCCAGGGTACACCCTCATCTGTTCATCTCAACACGCCCAACGCCTTCATCACCTTCCCCTCTGTGACTATTTCTGAACATTGTCCCCCTTTTTAAGTTTCCTGCTACACCACACCCCTAGATTGTTTCCTCTCTGGGAAAACTTTCTCTTCATAGAGAAAATTAAGGCTATCAGTTTCGCTTTTGCTCGATTTTGTGTCACTGTGGTGACACACGTTTCTGTCCTTGTCCTTACCGCCTCTCTTCCCTCCTAGCGTGAAGTGACCCTTATCTTGGGCAGTGCTGTTTCCAGTCCGGTCTTGTCCCTTCTCTTCTCTCATCATATGGATTCTACCTTACTGTTGTGTTACTCTTTCATGTTTCCACTTTTCCTCTCTTTATTGGCTTCTGCTTTTACAGCCTTTAAACAATAAACCATAACTAAGAAACTCATCTTTAAACAGTAAAAAGTCCCTCCCATAACCCTGGGTCATCCTCCAGCTACTGCCCTGTCTCCCCCAACTTTGTTGTTAGTGAAGCTCCTTGAATAAAGTTCACTCTCTGCTCACCTCTGCCATTCTCCTGAAGCTGATATGATAGAAGTCACCAGTGTCTTTCTAATTACTCAATTCACCAGACTCTTCAATCTTCACTTCTGAATCCAAGTGGCTAATGGGAACCTTATCTTTCTGCCCTGGTCAAGGGATGATTGACCAGAGCTGGAACTGCGGTAGTGGGAGAGTAAGACACATACCTAAGTCTCTTGTGACTACTTTGTCCTCTCCCACTTTCTTGACTGGACTGTTGCAAAGAACCTCCCAACTGGTCCTGCTTCCCTTTGGTAAATGGCAGAGTCTACTCTAAGGCCAGAGAATAAGCCTAAAAATGGGGCCAGCCTACCTCTTTGTTGGTTCAGGAGACACTGTCTGTGTACCTCTTTCCACTGTTTCTCTGATCACCACTGATGTTTTAATTGCCTGGCTTACATCTTTAATGTCTTTTCGTCATAGTCATCGCCTTCTTGGAGAATATGCTAGAGGAAAAAGGCTCAACATATACACAGATATAACACACACACACTCAGAATGCACACATCAACCTTCCATTCATTCTTCCTGCTGTTGCCTCAGGGTCAAGTCCAAAGTGTTAGAGCATGCTTCAGAAGAACCCCTGCCTTTGCTCTTCTCCTGCATCCTACCGCCTCTCCTTTCATGTCTTGATTTGTTCAGGCTCCCTTGATGATAATCCTCCCTTCCCTGAAGATCCTCTCCAACCCTAGGTGAGTAGCCCACTTATTCCTCTGCACCTGCCCACCCGTCACCCTGGGTGATTTCTGTGACTTTATTGTGTGTTTTTCTTCTACAAGTCTGAAAGCACTTAGCAGGTGGGAACTTTATGTTCCTTGGTTTTCCAGTTCCTGGCACAGTACCCAGCAAGAAGAAAGTGCTCAGTCAGTGGTGGCTTGAGGTATGGTGGTCAGAAATAAAAGTGTGCACGGAAGGAGGGAGCTATAAGATTATAATAATCCCTAACATGTATTGAGCTCTTACAGTATGCCAGCCATTATGTCAAAGGTTTGACAGTCATCTGTTTTAGTCCCCAGCAAAACTCAGTGAGGTGTAGATACTATTATAATTTCATTTTATAGCAAAGAAATGGGAGTTTAAGTAACTTGTTGGTTGTGTTAAAGAGTTTGGTCTCATTTCTTAGGTCTTTTGATTCCAAAGAAAACAGTTAAATATTAGAAGGTTTAAAGAAACATTGTTAAGATTTTCTTTTATTTAAAGAGAAACACAAACCTCTATCCTCTTAAACACAAGGAATGTATATTTTTTTTTCATAATTAAACCCTCATAGACCCAACTTCTTTGTTCCTTCTTAGTCTCTTTCCTCTCTGTGTGTCTCTGCAACAAGACCATTTCAATCACTCAGACCAGTTAGAGTGGGGGGTAATATGGGGGCCCTGGTAGGCAGCCCCGCGCTATATTACTTGCGTACAAAGTGGTGAGTGGAGCTCACATTTATTGTTATAAACTCCCTGTAGGCATTGCTTATTTTACTTGTCATGTAAACCAGGTACTATTATTATCTCCATTTTTTTTTTTTTTTTTTTGAGACGGAGTCTTGCTCTGTAGCCCAGGCTGGAGTGCAGTGGCGCAATCTTGGCTCACTGCAAGCTCCGCCTCCCGGGTTCATGCCATTCTCCTGCCTCAGCCTCTCCGAGTAGCTGGGACTACAGGCGGCCGCCACCACGCCCTGCTAATTTTTTTTGTATTTTTAGTAGAGACGGGGTTTCACCGGGGTTTCACCGTGGTCTCGATCTCCTGACCTCGTGATCCACCCGCCTCGGCCTCCCAGAGTGCTGGGATTACAAGCGTGAGCCACCGTGCCCGGCTATTATCCCCATTTTTAACCAGTACGTAGCTAGGATAAGTCTTGAGCCTTTCTCTCTTTGACCCTGAGATCTGTGCTCTTAACCCTTACAGCATTTCCTCTCACTTGGGGCTGCTTTCTTGCAGCCTTGATCTTTCTAGGATTTTGCTAACCTCTACCCACTTCATGACCCTTTTGAGCCCAAAGACTTCCTAGCTGATAGGTAACTCCTAGAGGAACTCTATAGTTCATGGGATTAGCTTGGCTGCCTTAGCTCTGGAATTGAACTTTTTCTTTTGCCTACAAATGATACCATTATTTAATATCTAAGATATTACTCAAACTGTGTTCAGGCTTTGATATATAAAAACAACATATACAGGCTGGGCCTGGTGGTTCACGCCTGTAATCCCAGTACTTTGGGAGGCTGAGGTGGGAGGATTACTTGAACCCAGGAATTTGAGACCAACCTGGGCAACAAAGTGAGACCCCTGTCTCTACAAAAAGTCAAAAAATTAGCCAGGTGTGGTGTATACGCCTGTGGTCTCAGCTACTTAAGAGGCTGAGGTAGGAAGATCGCTTGAGCATAGGAGGTTGAGGCTGCAGTGAGGCATGTTCCTGCCACTTGTATTCCAGCCTGGGTGACAGAGCAAGACCTGTCTCAAAAGTAATGATAAATAAATAACCAACCCTGTCTCAAAAGTAATAAGTACGTAAATAAACAAACCAATAAATATGGCATATACAGAGCTGCATTCTTTCATCCAGTTTGTATGGGATGGTCCTTTTCTGTTCAGCCTCTTCCCCCTCCTGCCTGCCCTCCGTTATTTCCAGCAAGCAGAAGAGTTACATGGCCCCCGAGAGGGTAATGGGACCCCAAAGACTGTGAACATGTGGCTAGAAGTCTTTTTTTTTCTTTTTTGTTTTTTGAGACGGAGTTTTGCCCTTGTTGCCCAGGCTGGAGTGCAATGGCGCGATCTCGGCTCACTGCAACCTCTACCTCCTGAGTTCAAGCAATTCTCCTGCTTCAGCCTCCTGAGTACCGGCATGCGCCACCATGCCTGGCTAATTTTGTATTTTTAGTAGAGACAGGGTTTCTCCATGTTGGTCAGGCTGGTCTCAAACTCCCGACCTCAGGTGATCTGCCCGCCTCAGCCTCCCAAAGTGCTGGGATTACAGGCATGAGCCACCGCACCCGGCTGTGGCTAGAAGTCTTAATCTGTCATATTGAGGATATAAAAGTTACTTAAATATTAAAAATCACATAGAAATTCTGATGGTATTCTTTCTGAAAATATGTATGGTTATAAACAATGTAAATAAAAATATCTCCCTAATAACATTGCTAGAATGTATAATAGTACCTAGCATCATAAAGCAGCCTAATAGAAATGTTTTGCCGTGCCTTTTAGGAAGCCAGCAGATTTGCACTTTCTCGTAATCTCACTCTAAATACCCAAGAGTCTAAAAATAACTTTCTCTCATGTATCTGTGCTCTGGATATGTGTCTCAGGGAAAACTTCATGTAGGTTTCAGGTAGGCCCTTCTCATATGAAATGCCACTCTTGAGTGAAATTAAATTATAAATTGAAACATATGTTTCCCATAAAATGGTATAATAGTTGTAGCCAAACGGTAATAAAAAAAATTTTTTTTTAATTTAATTGTCAAGCGTATTGTTTAAAAGGCAGAAACCTTCCATTGGACTGGGTGGAGGAAAAGGAAATTTTGAAAAAGGAAAAACCACACTACATTCTCTGTTTCTGTAAAATGAGGCCTAAGAGCTAAGGTGAGGTGCTGGGTAAGAAGGAATCCCGATAAATAATAACTTTAAAGAATGGGGCCCAGGATCCTAACCCTTGGGGTTACAGCCCTTCACTCTCTTATGGGTCACATGGTCATTCTGTTATAAAAATGGCCATGGCCTAGAGTAGAGGATTGATTTTGCCTTGCTTCCTGGAAGCATAGGGACTCTAGAATGAGTAACTTTTTTCTAAAATTGCCCAACCTAAGTATTTGATGATGGAGAGATACCTCTAAGCTCCCAAACAGGGAAATTCTTGCCCTTCTCTCCTGTGAAGATCCCTCTTTTGCCTGGGGGAGGAAGAGGGAATTGTCAGAATATAATTTCAGGAATTTCAGGAGCTGTGCTTTGGTTCATCTGCTGCTGAGGTAGAGATCATCAAAGTCTCCGTGGAGGGCAAAAGGATCGGATAAGAAAGAAGTCACTCCTCATAGACTGAGAAATCTGAAACCTTAGGAATTCTTGCTGATGACTTTTATTCCCTTCTAGTCTAAGAAACCTTTCTTTCTTCCTAGCGAGAGACATACAGAATAAATCACTAACGGCGCAAACAATATTTGAGATAAATGCAGTTGCCAGATAGTTTCCTAGGAGTTCTGCAGAGGCACGTGATGACTGCAAACAGCTGAGTCTGTATTTTAATTCAGTGGAATATATTCAGACTCCTCTGGGAGCTCTAACATGTTGTCTGTAGCCAAGGGCTCAATGCTACAGTAATAGTTTTGTGTGCGTGTGTACGTGTTCTTCAGAAATTAAGCCATTTCTTCAAAATTTCAGTTTAGTACAAACAGTAAGCCCAGGTCAAAAACGTTCACCAAGACATTAGCAAACTCTAATGGAGGGTTAGTTTTTCCAGGCATTTAGAACACAGTTTCTAAACGTGGTTGAGAGAAATTACCTTGGATGTATGGAGCATCATTCAACAATGACCTTTCAGGTTAATTAAGAAAGCTGAAGCCCCAGAGGAATCTTGAGCAATTTTTTGTTGTTGCCCGAAGGAACCAAAGAATAAAAATGTAGTGGGAATATTTGGAAAGGGGATGATTTTTCAAGCTTGTAAAAAATGAAGACCAGCCACCAAAAGAAAATGCTTTTATGTGAATTCAAAGAGAAATGCTTTTTTATTTTAAGTAAAATTTAGGTCCTCAGACTTCTTAGCTTTTCTATAAATTGGCTTTTGGTTATCCACATTAAGCCCTTTATTTGCTCCTATTTAATATAGGAACAAATGGTGAAATAAAGAGGAAAATGGGTCCATTCTATGAGAATGTATGTGCAGTGGAAGCATTTCTTCTTTTAGTTTTCTATATAAAAATATTTACTCACACTGTATACTAAGTGGTTTAGTCATGGCAGGTGTCTAATGACCTTTTTTTTTTTCCAGCTGACTCAGGTATCGACACCTTGGCAGTGTTTATGGCCAGCAGCGGAACTACAGACGTCACAAATCGGAACAGCCCAGCCACACCACCAAACACCCTTAACCTCCGATCCTCCCACAATGAACTGTTGAACGCTGAAATAAAACACACGGAAACCAAGAACAGCACACCTCCCAAATGCAGGAAAAAATATGCACTAACTAACATTCAGGCGGCCATGGGCCTCTCGGATCCAGCTGCACAGCCCCTGCTGGGAAATGGCTCTGCCAACATCAAGCTGGTGAAAAATGGGGAGAACCAGCTCCGGAAGGCTGCGGAGCAAGGGCAGCAGGACCCCAACAAAAACCTGAGCCCCACTGCAGTCATCAACATAACTTCTGAGAAGTTAGAGGGTAAAGAGCCCCATCCACAGGATTCCTCGGGCTGTGAGATTTTACCCTCCCAGCCCAGGAGAACTAAGAGCTTCCTAAATTACTATGCAGATCTGGAAACCTCAGCCAGAGAACTAGAGCAGAACCGAGGCAACCGCCATGGGACTGCGGAAGAGAAATCCCAGCCAGGCCAGGGCCAGGCCTCCACCATCATTGGGAATGGCGATTTGCTGCTGCAGAAACCAAACAAACCCCAGTCCAGCCCTGAAGACGGCCAAGTAGCCACAGTGTCATCCAGCCCAGAGACCAAGAAGGATCATCCGAAAACAGGGGCCAAAACCGACTGTGCACTGCACCGGATCCAGAACCTGGCACCGAGCGATGAGGAGTCCAGCTGGACGACGTTGTCCCAAGACAGTGCTTCACCCAGCTCCCCGGATGAAACAGGTACCCCTGGGGAAGGTGTAGCCTCAGCTGGCACTTTTTTTTGATCTCTTCAACTATTGGTGGAGTAAATCTCTAGACTGACCAAAAAAAACAAAAATGTCCATTATGCAGAGAGGAACGTGAGCCTCTTGCGGTAAAATTGGGCAAATTATTTGCAAAATATTATTGCATTCCTCAACTATATTTTAGGTTAGTTTCATTTTGGATCGTACATAAAGTTGTTTGTTCTGGGAAGCATTTTTGTAAAATAAACAGATCCTTGGTGTTAAGTACAGTAAAATATCATATATTTAGAAATTATACTTCCGGTGCATAGGTAGACCATTTCTATATGCTATCTAGAAATACTGGGTTTTGGTAAACAAAATAATAAAAGAAACAAAGTTGTGGGGGGAAGGGTATAACCCAATTAAGAGAACTATTTTAAAGTCCTCAAAAGAACTTATTTATGGTGAAGCTCATAAAAAGTTAAAACATTAGCCGTCTGTTCATTGAAGGCATTTCTCTTTTTGACATTTACTGAGGAGTATTTTATTAGCCTTAAGTAATATTTAAAAGTGGGAAAATGGTATTTCTTGAAAAATATATTCAGAAGTTTAGGCTTTTAACTAGTCTAATTGAGACGAGTCTTTCTGGACTTTTGTTTATGTTTGTAATATTTTGGATTTGTCGGAGGTGTTAAAATGGTGACAGAAATGAACAGGATCCTAAAGGTCAGCTACTTTAAATATCATTTTCTTACAGCTCCCACTATACTGATTGTAAGATTGAAAAATGTGGAGAACCTTATTGTGTCTGAATTCAGCGTAAACAAGCACTCAGAAAGGCTAATTTTTTAAAAGTAGTCCAGCAGTTCCCCTAGTGGGTCCCAGGGCTATGTTAATATAGATAATAACAAAGAAAATAGATAGAACCACCAGGGAAGGAAATCACATTTTTACAATCTATAAGGTAGATAAATTACAAGGACTAAAGATAAGGAAAAGAGGAGTTAAGACATTAACTTGTTTAAGAAGAAAAAAAGTAGCGTTTTTGAAGTGCCCTTTAAAAATCCCAGTACTTTCAATGATGCATACTACTGTGGGATGTGGCAGTAGGGAGGTTGAGATGAGGCCATTTCATCTCATAACTGTCTGGCCCTGCACATTATTGGAATCATAATTATGTTCAATAATGTCTCTGAGTTCACAGCTCTCTATCCTTTTTACCCATTTAGAGAATTCATATCCTGAAGCTGATAGACATTGTCACCTGCTAGAGTTTGAATCTATTAATACATGAAAGACTCCTTGCACATCTTCCAGCCAAGCTCTACCTCCTGCGTTCGGCGTTTACTGACACCTTGCTGTCTCCCTCTGGTCATGGCACCCTTTCTGCTGCTCTTCCTGGTATAGCCGGTTCTGTTGTAGTTAAGTTTTAAACTAACCTAAAGTTTTGTTCAGGCACGGTGGCTCATGCCTGTAATCCCAGCACTTTGGGAGGATGAGGCAAGAGGATCACTTGAGCCCACAAGTTCAAGACCAGTTAGACCCCATCTCTCCTCCTCCAAGAAAATTAGTCGGGCATGGTGGACGGTGGTATGTGCCTGTAGTTCCAGCTACTCAGGAGTCTGAGGCAGGAGGATCACTTGACACCAAGAGTTCGAGGCTGCAGTGAACCATGATTATGACATTGCACTGTAGCCTGGGTGATAGAGCGAGACTCTGTTTCAAAAAACATAAATGTATTTTTAAATGAATAATTAAGCTGCCTTTTCCCTTCACCCTAGCCCCCTTTCCCAGTGATGACCATTACCTTATGTTTTTATTTCCTCTCAGAAAACGTTTGAGTCATAGATCCCATATTAATAATAAATTTTAAGGCTGGCATGGTGGCTCACCCTGTAATCCCAGCACTTTGGAAGGCCAAGGTGGAGAGATGGCCTGAGCTCAGGAGTTTGAGACCAGCCTGGGGAACATGGTGAAACCCCTTCTCTACTAAAACATTAAAAATTAGCCAGGCATGGTGGCGGGTGGCCGTAGTCCCAGCTACTCAGGAGGCTGAGGCACGAGAATTGCTTGAACCCATGAGGCGGAAGTTGCTGTGAGCCAAGATCCCACCACTGCACTCTAGCCTGGGTGACAGGCAAGACTCCATCTCAAAAAATAAAAATTAGGCCAGGCGCAGTGGATCCACCAGGTCAGGAGTTCAAGGCCTGACCAATATTGTGAAACCTTGTCTCTACTAAAAATACAAAAATTAGCTCCGTGTGGTGGTGCATGTCTGTAGTCCCAGCTACTCGGGAGGCTGAGGCAGGAGAATTGCTTGAACCCGGGAGACAGAGGTTGCAGTGAACCAAGATCACACCCCTGCACTTCAGCCTGGGCAGCAGAGCAAGACTCCATCTCAAAAACAATTTAAAAATAAAATAAAATTAAATTAAAAAAATAACAATAATAATTTTAAAATTTACCCAAATGTTGTGACGATGTTTTTAGAATCCCTATGTTTTAGAGATACATACTAATATAAAATACTAATCTATGTCATAGTATAACATATATAATACAGTATAACACATACTGATAGAAACAATATTGTGTATGGTATTTTCTCCAAAATAATTGGGATTAGAAGGATAAAAAAAGAAACAAAATTGCCCATAAGGTGCTAATTGTTAAAGCTGCATTATGGGTACGTGCGGGTTGATTATTCTATTCTCTAATTTTGTATGTTTAAAATTTGCCACAATAAATAGTTAAGACCAGGAAAAAGTTACTCCAATTAGATTGTTTTATGAATGCTTTGCTTTTTTTCACGTAAGAACCTATTCTGTAGATCAGTCCATTTTTCTACGTCATTCTTTTTAAGTATTATGTATGCTATTCCACTATATACAAGTTCCACCATTTATTTAGCAAGTTCCCTGCAGATGAGTATTTAGGTATTTCTGTCCATAGCCCCTTGGCTTGTTGAGTGCTGGTGTCAGTAAGGGCCTGTGGAGAGGGCAGAGTTTAAGTATGCACTCCACTCTACCTACTGGGACTCTTGAAATGTACATGTTAACCCCCTCTTTCCAGGAAGACTTTCAGGGGCCCCTCTGCTGTGACACTCACCACGCATTTGCTCAGTGTCTTGACATTACTTGCTGTTGGGTTTCCACAGAGCATCTTACACTGCTTGGCCTGTGATGAGAACTGGATTAGAGTTTTTTGACATTTTAAGAAGATATGCTTAGTTTTCTCTCTGAAAGTTGGTTTTGACAGGATGATGGCGGCCCTTGATAAGTTGCTGAGGATAGGTATTTCAAATCAAATATGCTCAAAAGAATATATTAGCTGTGACTGAAAAGCAATGAGATTGTGTTTTTAAAAAATATACTAGAAGCCAAACCTATGCCAGCCTTCAGAATGTTCACTTGGGATCTCTGCACCTGCTTCAGCATGTTGCAGTGTCTCAATATTAATAGTCATAATTTTGGGAGTCCTCTTCTGGAATTGCCTCAGAGTCTGCTGTGGATCCCCATGAAATGAAATCACTTTGCTTTAATCACACTTCAGGTTTCAGGTAATACGTAGATTAGTGAATGAAATAAAATAAGCAGTTTTTTAGCATTGTATTTCTTTTTATTTCATCCTTCCTGTGAAACATACTGTTAGTGTGTAAAATAATCATGATCAGTCTAAATTAAACATTGTATGTTTCACTTGTAGTGATAAAGTTAGTGTTTATTATGTATGTTTTATATAGTATATACATGTGTATGTGTATATATATAAAATAAACACAAATACAGTTGAAAGAAAAGAGAAAACAAGAGCAAATATTTTGTGACATCTTAGTATGCCATGCCATAGTACATGTATAAAAAGTGCATAGTTGTCTTTTGACTTGCTGTGTGTTAAATACAGACTCATCACAGTGGTGTGGGTTTTATGACTAAATCATGATGCAATTATCTTTGGATCGTAGACTGCACTTTGGGGAGCCTAGAAAAATAGACTTGTTTCTACCTCAGGGGCATCCTTTCCAAGTTAGAATGCTATTTATACAATAAAATGCAATGGCTAACCCAGAGACTGACTACTTTCTATTTTCCTTTACTACTGAATCGCCCCCTCCAGCTGTTTAGTAACTTCTTTTTGTACCATCGGTCATGTATACAATATGTGGCTGCCCTTTTCCTCCTCTGTAGTCTGTCCTTTAAGAAAACAAGAGGCTATTTGAAAAAGGAAAAGCATCTGTGAAATGACTATTTTCATAGGAGTTTAGAAAAGTTAAAGAGTGCCTTGGCCCTGATTCTAAAAGAAAGGTTGTATCTTGCTACTGCAAAGTGAGAACTTTGAATCTAGTCAGGGTTTTTTTTCAAAGATACAGTTCCCTCAGTGGCCCCAGGTAAGCATGATGGCTTAGATAAATACCTGTTGGTCACACTGTTATAGTCTCTCTATTAATCACTTGGTGTTTCATGTTTGCTTTATGAAAATGTTGAAAAGATGCATCATTTTGAACCTTCCTGGGTACAGGTTTCAGTGGTACCCACATGTAATTTTATGTTTAGTTTGGGATATAACAAAATTGAAGACACAGAGTATGAAACTAGATGGATCTTGTGTAGTAACTGTTTCAAAATTAGATTCATTGCTAAAGTGTACAAAAGCAGAATTATACACAGAGAAAACCAAGTCTAGATGGTGTGGCAATGGGCCTCTTGATCCATTAACTTATCATTAAGAGCATAGGCTCTAGAGTGAGCTTCCTGAGTTCAAATCCCTGCTCTGCTACATTTAGGCAGTTCTCATAGCCTCTGATCTATAAAATGGGGATAAGAGTGTTTTGGCGTAGACCTGTTGTGAAGATTAAGCGAGAGCATCTTCAAAGAGCTTTTAGGAGCAGTATCTAGCATACAGCAAGAGCTCAATGAATATTCATGCTTATTATATTAGAGATCATCAGTATCAGTACAGTGGTGTGATTTAAAAGTTTGCTTTTCTCTTAATTATGAATTACCTATATTTTGGACTCTGAGTTAAGACTTTCTGGACCTTAAGAGCAAGGGTTGGTTCATCTTCATCTTTGTATTTTCAGTGCCTGGAATATGGCAAGTGAGCTTAATAAATAATGACACATTGAATGAAAATGGGAGCCATCTACATATCCCAAAATGAACTGTATGTGTTGAATAAGACACTCGATGTTATATCTTAATCAATGCCTGGTTTTGGCATTGGCTACATATTGTATAACTTCATTGATCCTGTTGCCTCACAGTAGGTGAAGCTGAATAACCTGAGTTACGGGGGAAGGCACTCTGAGATTCTGTGGGTTTACAATGTGCCAGACCCTGATGGTGGTACTTTCTCACTCTCAGGGCCATGCTGAGACTTGAACCTAGGTTTTCCGACACAGCTCCACTGTTTTACCACAGGGCTAAATATATCAGATTTCATCTGGTTCAACTGGAGGCATATAGTAGTATCTTGAGAATCCAAAAAGTGGAAAATTATATTTTAGGGGATCTTTCCATTCCTCTAAGCAATTGAGGTTTAGATCAAATGCCACTTCCACTGTGAAACCTTTCTAGACCCTCTGAGCTGTATAAAGTCCTTTCTCTGTATTCCCAAAGAAATGTTTCTAAGTTTCTGCTATCATGTTTATCTTAGTGGCTTTCGGCATTACTCAGAAGTTTCCATTTAGACTTAGAGCTCCATGAAAGCAGCAGCCAGGTCTTCATTATGTGTGTATGTGAACTTCTTCACACAGTATGTGGCACATAGTAAAAGGCTCCATAAAGTTACTCATTTGCTGGTTGGATGGATAGATTCACGATCATTAATGCATGCTCTCTGATGTTTGCTACATCAATATACTTGTAGAAATAGAAAAAGTAATAACAATTTGTATAAAATAGTCATTTAGAACACTCGGATAGGGTGATTCTTATTTATGTTCTAGGCTCCTGGAAAGGATGAAGAATTGGGGCCACTAATTCAGTCTTCCACAAACATTCTTTTATTCGAGTCTATAGGTCTATATGTTGGGAGGGCCAGTGCCAAGGAAAAGGGCCATTTTGGCTTCAGTTTACTTCACACTTTGCCTTGGATTGAGATTGATCCATGGTTATCACAGATTATTTTCTGTTGCTATAACGAAATACCTGAGACTGCATAATTTATAATGAACAGAAATATATTTAGGTCACAGTTCTGGAGGCTGGGAAGTCCAAGAGCATGACACCAGCATCTGGTGAGTGCCGTTTGCTGCAGAATAACAAGGCAAGGATATCACATGGCCAGAGGGAAAGAGAATGCATGTCAGCTTAGGTCTCTCTTCCTCTTCTCATAAAGACACCAGTCTTACTGTGGGAGCCCTGCCCTGATGACCTTATCTAATCCCAGTTACCTCCCAAAGGCCCCACTTCCAATCAACATATGAATTTGGGGATTAAGTTTCCAACAACACATGAAATATGAGGGACACATTTAGACTATAGCAGTGTTGCTTTAGAGTTTGAATCCTTTGATGTCTTAAATTGATTGGTTTCCAGTCTTGAGGCAAAGTGGAACTCTTTTGCATAGTTGATGAGAGTGAGAGTCACAAACCTAATTATGTCAACACAACTGGCAGCACCTCTTATTTCTGGCTTTAGCTAGCTTAAGTGTTAGAGCTTTGGATAAGTCTGTATTTTTCACGCTTTTAGAAACCTTCTAACTGTTCATTTTATCTCAGATGGCTTTTGGTAATTTTAACTATAAATATTTTTCCCCCTTTTTTCTTACAAATACTAGGCCCATGGCTGGGCGCAGTGGCTCACACCTGTAATCCCAGCACTTTGGGAGGCCGAGGAGGTTGGATCACTTGAGGTTAGGAGTTTGAGACCACCCTGGCCAACATGGCAAAACCCTGTTTCTACTAAAAATACAAAACAATTAGCTGGCTGTGGTGACACGTGCCTATAATCCCATCTACTTGGGAGGCTGAGGCAAGAGAATCGCTTGAACCCAGGAGGTGGAGGTTGCAGTGAGCCAAGATCACACCATTACACTCCAGCCTGGACAACAGAGCGAGACTCCATCTCAAAAATAAAAATAAAAATAAAAAATAAATAAATAAGTCCCTAGGCCCAGTCTTCAGCTGGTTTGCCCTGCTGAATTAATTTTAATCTTTTAAGGACCTTGCGTGACTCACTAGCCTTCCTGTTATGTCTTCTCAGTTGAGAGTTCCATGATGCGACAGGAAGAATTCAAGAAGGCAGATGTGAGATGTTTCCAAAATAGTTTAGGCATACTGTGTTCTGGGGTAGATGGTGTGTTTTCCAAGTAAGATTTTAGCACTTCAGGGGTAAAATGCATAAAAATATTTTTTATTTTATCCCCCTGAACTTAAGAAAGAAAAGATTTTATTCATTTTATGTTTTTGGAAAGTTCTACGCAAAAATATATGTTCCAGTGAATAAAGTAGTTTTGGGTTGCCTTCCATCATAAGGTATCATACGAGGTACTTCAGGGTACGGAAAGGTGAGTACAATGAGATGAGTGGCAGCCAGAGTCTAACAATGGCTAATGAGGACAAGACAGCAGATATATTCGAGGTGGAACCAGGGGAGGCCTGTGAGAGGCTCGAGTGCTATGAAAAGGAAGAAATGTCAGTCAGTTGGGATGTGGATGTTAGGGCACCTGAAGTTACCTGTGCTGGAGATTGAATAGACTTTCAGTGATGGAGATCTGGGGAGAGCATTGTCCCTCAGAGCTGTTCAAAAGTAAAGAATCTTTTTCTTTTTAAAAAATTAACCACTAAAGAAGTTTATGATTGTTTTCTCTCTCTACTTCACAGATATTTTGAAAATACAGATTTTAGTTCTTAGTTTGGCAAGTTGTTTAGCTTCTGGGGGAGAGGGTCCTGTGGACAGTGGCAGCTTAGGAAGCAACTGGATGTAGGCCTCTAGAAGTCCTGCGTGAGGCCTCTCAGAAGTGCCAGGTGATGCTCTCACACCTTGGAGGAGGGCATGCAGCCACCAAGATGGTGAAGGAGTGGCTCAGTGGGATCAGAGAGACAAAAACACTACTGGACACTTTCAGAAATTTTCTGGTCAAATTTCATCATGAGCTATTTGCCCAGATTAGTTTTCTTCACCAAAAACTGTAAAACAAACAAAAGTTGGCCGGCACGGTGGCTCACGCCTGTAATCCCAGCACTTTGGGAGACCGAAGCAGGCAGATCACGAGATCAAGAGATTGAGGCCATCTTGGCCAACATGAAGAAACCCTGTCTCTACTAAAAGTACAAAATTAGTTGGGCATGGTGGCTCGCGCCTGTAGTCCCAGCTACTTGGGAGGCTGAAGCAGGAGAATCACTTGAACCCGGGAGGCTGAGGTTGCAGTGAGCTGAGATCGCCCCACTGCACTCCAGCCTGGGCGATAGAGTGAGACTCCATGTCGAAACAAACAAACAAACAAACAAAAAAAAAACAAAACCCTTAAGTTAATAAATAATAAAAGAGGCTACAGAAATATTCAGATAGCAAACTTGAACAGCTCTACATCCATGGGGAATTGAAATGCATCTGTAACTTTACCATGATTTTTCACTGAGCAGTATTGGTCATATAAGTTAACAGTAGTTCAAGAGTTTGTGAATTTGTTCATCATGACTTTGTTGATGTTCATTAGTTCATTCTTTCATTTGTTACTTCATATATATGTACACATGCCAGTCTTTTTTTTTTCTTTTTTGAGACAGAGTCTCGCTCTGTCGCCTAAGCTGGAGTGCAGTGACACGATCTCAGCTCACTGCAAGCTCTGCCTCCCAGGTTCACGGCATTCTCCTGCCTCGGCCTCCGGAGTAGCTAGGACTACAGGCACCTGCCACCACGCCCGGCTAATTTTTTTGTATTTTTAATAGAGATGGGGTTTCACCATGTTAGCCAGGATGGTCTGGATCTCCTGACTTTGTGATCCACCCGCCTTGGCCTCCCAAAGTGCTGGGATTACAGGCGTGAGCCACCGCGCCCGGCCCACATGCCAGTCATTTTTTTTTTTTTTTTTTTTGGAGACAGAGTCTCGCTGTCGCCCACGCTGGAGTGCAGTGGAGTGATCTCGGCTCACTGCAGGCTCCGCCCCCCAGGGGTTCACGCCATTCTCCTGCCTCAGCCTCCCGAGTAGCTGGGACTACAGGCGCCCGCCACCTCGCCCGGCTAATTTTTTGTATTTTTAGTAGAGACGGGGTTTCACTGTGTTAGCCAGGATGGTCTCGATCTCCTGACCTCGTGATCCGCCCGCCTCGGCCTCCCAAAGTGCTGGGATTACAGGCGTGAGCCACCACGCCCGGCCCACATGCCAGTCATTTTTAAAAGTCAACTCTGTGTGCTGTGCTAGGTGCCTGAGACATAGAAATAGATTAAAACCAGTCTGTGATGTCACATAGCTTACGTAAAGTTTCCTGTCTCTATGAAGCCCTCACCATATGCAGAGTGCCTAACAAAATGTGTCTTTGTGTTCTTTGCTCCATTTTGCACATCATACCTCAGTAAGTAAGAAAAGATAAAGCCCACTCCAAGCCTTGGATAGCCTAAGCAAAGAAGAGGAGGAGATGTTAAGATGTTTTGTTGGTTTCTTATGGCTGGTGTAACAAATTATCACACACTTGGTGGCTTAAAACAATAGAAATTTGTGGCCGGGCGCAGTGGCTCACACCTGTAATCCCAGCGGTTTGGGAGGCCGAGGCGGGTAGACCATTTGAGGTCAGGAGTTCGAGACCAGTCTGGCCAAGATGGTGAAACCCTGTCTCTACTGAAAATAAAAATAAAAAATAATAGTAATAAACAATAGAAATTTGTTCACCCATCATTCTGGAGGCTAGAAATCCAAAATCAGGCTGGGCATGGTGTCTCACACCTGTAATCCCAACATTTTGGGAGGCCGAGGTGGGCGGATCACCTGAGGTCAGGAGTTCGAGACCAGCCTGGCCAACATGGTGAAACCCTGTCTCTACTAAAAATACAAAAATTAGCTGGACGTTGTGGCAGGTGCCTGTAATTCCAGCTACTCAGGAGGCTGGGGCAGGAGAATTGCTTGACCCCAGGAGGTGGAGGTTGCAGTGAACCGGGATCATACCACTGCACTCCAGCCTGAGGAACAGAGTGAGACTGTCTCAAAAGAAAAATCCAAAATCAAAGTGTCATCAGGGTCTCGTTCCCTCTGAAGGCTTTAGGGTAGAATCCTTCCTTGCCTCTTCCAAGCTTCTGGTGGTTCCCAGAAATGTGTGACATTCCTTGGCTTGTAGCTGTACCTCTGTTTTCACATGGCCTTCTTATAGGGACACAAGTCATTTGATTTGGGACCTACTCTATCCTAGTATGACCTCACCTCAATTTAATTAATTATATCTACAAAGACTCTGTTTCCCAATAAGATGATACATGCTGAGGTTCTGGGTGGATATGAATTTTGGTGGGTATATGGTTCAACCCAGTACAGACATCTTACAGATAATTCCATAATAGATGCAACATGGAGGAGATGTGAAAGAATATTTGCAAGAATTATATTCAAAATTTTCAGGAAGGAAAGCTCATAGTTGCAGGTCTTGTAAGATTTTGAGTGGAATATACTGTAAGGGACTTTTAGATAGTTTGGGGTTACCTTTGTTCAAAGTCTTCATTGTAAAGATGAGGAAATTTTGGTGTGAACTGGTGAACCTGAAACTACAGCCTCAACTGAGATTGGGAATAAGTGTGGAAACGGTAGAAAAACATGATAAAAATAAAAGATAAAAACATGATAAAGACATGGCAAAGCTTAATATTTAGTAGTATGGCTCAGTTCTGGAGGGTGGCATAGTTCAGGGGTGCTGGCATATGGAAATGGCTTTATTCCTTTGATCAAAGCTTAGAAACAGACGAGACTATCAATAATAGCCATGTTTTTCTTATGTTAGTTCAAGAGACATTTATTTCTTAGGAAACATATAGGATTTTATTAAAGAGCTATGCAGAATATAAAATAAAAGGATATGACTCTGACTTTAGGGCACTGCAAAGGCAATATGACGCCATAAAGCATCAGAGATCACAAAGCATCAGAGATCTTCCGCAACACTGAAGAACACACAAACTCACAGGCAGATTTTGTTCCAGAGACGTTGTTATGGAAAATGCTTAGTTGGATGCCAGTGCTTAGAAATTGAGATATTTTACATAAAAATAGAGGACGCCTCATTCCTCTTGTAAATTCAGAAATCTCACAATGCTGAGCTCAAATGCCAAAGAGACAACAGTCAGCAGCAGCCCCTTTAGATGGGTCCTGTCCCCTCCAGCTCAAGGCATTGAGCTTGCGGCCCCCTGCTCCCACCATCAATGGACTTAGCCATTGTATACACATGGAACTGTTACAGTAGGAGAACCAGGCTAATGTTGATCTTGCATGTTACAGCTGCATACAAGTGTGATGCCATAGTAGCAGCATCCTTGGATCTACAGTCTTCTTTTAATCATAGTCATCCTAGTCTCGGTCCCTTGCCTTCTGGTAGAATCATAAAGTGTGACATGAACTGTTAAGCAAAACATGCTTGAAATTTCTAAAGACATCTCTAGATGACTTCTCAGAGTCTTCCATCTGTTAATCTGGTTAAAAAGAGGGAAAACATTAGCTTTTCAAAACCTAGGATGTGGGTGGTTCATAAATTTTGTGCTCAAGTCTGACTCAGTTAATATGCCCAGTTTGCTTTCATAAATGTGGGGGTAGTTACCAGTTACTCTTGTAATTTATTTATTGTGTTTCCTTATTAGAACCCTTGGGTGCAAAACAGTGAGATAAAACCTTCATATTCAGACAGATTTGACTGGAAAAATGCAGTAATTTGACTATTAGAAAACCATATATGGTTAGCATTCCATGTGGAATGGTTAGAAAGTGAGAGAATGAGATGACCCCAGCCATTGGTGTTGGTACCTAAGAGGTGAGCTGATGCTGATTGTGTGTAAGCTTTTGTCTTTTTCTCTTTCTTTTTTTTTTTTTTGAGACAGAGTCTCTCTTTGTCACCCAGACTGGAGTGCAGCGGCGCAATCTCGGCTCACTGCAAGCTCCGCCTCCCGGGTTCAAGCGATTCTCCTGCCTCAGCCTCCCCAGTAGCTGGAATTACAGGCACCTACCACCATGCCCGGCTAATTTCTGTATTTTTAATAGAGGCAGGGTTTCACCAGGTTGGCCAGACTGGTCTTAAACTCCTGACCGTAGGTGATCCACCTGCCTTGGCCTCCCAAAGTGCTGGGATTACAGGCGTGAGTCACCGTGCCCAGCCTGTCTTTTTCTTGAGCTTTTCATAGATTTACTCTTGGATATGATTGAATTTGATCCTCACAAAAATTCATCCTTAGTATAATTAGACATTGTTAGTTGATATTTTTCTCCCTGTGTGTTACTTGAAGAATTCTTCATATAGAACTACACTGAATTGGTATATCTGGGATATCATAAAGGTAGATCTTTATCCTATAAATGTCTTGTTGGAGAAGCTGATTTTGTTGTGTTGATTATTACCAGAACATGTCTTCTCATATACACGATGGTGTATGTGATGGTTAAGATATACAAGATGGCTGGCCCATGAAAGTCTATTTAATCTCTAGCAGACATGAAGAGTGTTATTAATAGAACCTTTCCCCAAAATGTTGTAGGGGAAAATGTCCCATTTCCACGTGGAATTGTCAAAAGTGAGAATGGAGATGACTCCAACTCCATGCCATTGGGAAGGGGCTGATGGGAAGTGTACCAAAGGAAGTTCAAGAACTGATGGAGGCCTCTAGGGATACTTCTCAGTAATGGACTAGCTCTGCAGTTCCTGCTTTGCTTTACAGTGGGGGACCTTTGACCAACGTTTCCATTCATCCCTTGCTCTCTGTGGACAAAGAAGCTATTCCACGGCCTGTGCTCTTCCCTTTCTCCAGAACAAGCCTCAGCCTCTTCCAGGATTTCAAAGTGGCTTTCATCTTTTAGTTGATGTCCTATCTCTCTCTCTGTCTCCTTTTTTTTGACTTTGTGTGCTTGAAACAAGGGCCCCAAGTTAGAGAATGGACTCTATGCAGAACACATCAGAGAGAAGCCGTTTCATCTCAGGCTCATTGTATCTTTAATGGAGGATTATTGGATTGGTAATAATCTGGAATGTGATAGGTTAATCTTAAACCATTCACAGAGTTCCTTGCAGTCCATGAATGTCTCTTATGTACTAGGAACTGAGTTTAGTGCTCTGGACGATTTCAAAATTGAGGGACATTATTTCCATCAGGGAACTCATGGGCTCCTTCTTCAAGATTCAACTCTTAGGACATTTACCACTTTCTGTCGTTTAGGGTCAGACAAAACTCTGAGCTCCAGGTTTCTTAATCGCTAAAATGAGAATAGTAATAGTAGTAATCTGCTTTACAAGATTGTCACATATAGCCCTTGGTACAACAGCTGGACCACAGAAAGCATTTTTTGAAATGTTAGCCGTCATTAGAATTACTGCCTCATTTCTGCTAGGAGATGGAAAGTTTCCCAGGATCTAGGCCATGACTTTGCCCTTTTTTAATATTTATTTATTTATTTATTTAGAGACAGAGTCTCACTCTGTTGCCCAGGCTGGTGTGCAGTGGCGTAATCACGGTTCACTGCAGCCTCAGCCTCCCTGGACTCAGGTGATCCCCCTACCTCAGCCTTCTGAGTAACTGTGACTACAGGTGCACACCACCACACCTGGCTAATTTATATACACACACATATATACACATATATATACATATACATATGCACACACACACATATATATAAATTTTTTTTTTGTAGATACGGGGTTTTACTATATTGTCCGGGCTGTTCTCAAACTCCTGGGCTCAACGGCCTCTCAAAGTGCTAGGATTATAGATGTGAACCACTGTTCCCTGCCTTTTTTTTGTTAAGCCCCAGAAATAAGTTCATACAATAGGTATTTATGTTTGAATGATTAGCACAACAATTAAACTATTATTTATACTAGTGGTAAAACAAATTCAAGTTAATAGCTTACCTCCAAGAAGTTCACAATAGTTAGGGAGATGCATAAATCCTTTGCTTCTCAAACTATGCAGGAGTATGCCCTGGGGATCTTACTGAAATGCAGACACTGATTCAGTAGGTCTGGGTTGGGACCTGAGATTCTGCATTTTCAAAAATCTAATTTTCAGTTGTAGAAATTTGCATTTTTAATAAACTCTCAGGTGATATTTATACCCCTGGTGCTTAGACACTTGAGTGGTGAAACCGAACTGTAAGCTGCAGAAAGAAGGAATCCAATCTTTGTTGCCTGCCATATCCTTAGTGCCTAGAATAAACAGTGCCCAGGACATTATTTTTATTTTTACTGATTTACTTTTGAGACAGGGCATCTGTCACTCTTTGCCCAGGCTAGAGTCCAGTGGTGCAGTCACAGCTCACTGCATCCTCAACCTACTGGGCTCAAATGGTCCTCCCACTTCATTTCCTGCATAGCTGGGACCACAGGTACATACCACCACACCTGGCTGTTTTTTAATTTTTAATTTGTAGAGACAGGGTCTCCCTATATTGCCCAGGCTGGTTTTGTACTCCTGAGCTCAAGCAATCCTCCTGTCTCAGCCTCCCAGAGTACTGGGATACAGGTGTGATGCAGAGTAGTAGGATACTGTATCTCAGGATACCTGGCTCCTGAGACATTCCTGTGTAATAAATATTGTGGAATAAATATAATTACCTCAAAATATAGTAGTCCTCCTTGTTCACAGTTTCACTTTCTGTGGCTTCAGTTACCTGCAGTACACCAAGGTTGGAAAAAATTCCATGGAAAATTCTAGAAATAAACAATGTGTAAGTTTTAAGCTGCACACCGTTCTCAGTAGTGCAATAAAATCTTATGTCATCCTGCTTCATCCTGCCCAGGATGTGAGTCATTGCTTTGTCCCGCATACCCATCCTGCCTATGAAACCCACCTGTGAGTTGCTTAGTAGCCGTCTGTCTCTGTTTCCAGATCAGCTGTTGTAGCATTGCAGTGCTTGTGCTCAAGTCACCCTTATTTTACTTAATAATGGCCCAAAGCACAAGAGGAGTGACGCTGGCAATTCAGATATGCCACAGAAAAGCCGTAAAGTGATGTTGTTTTATATATTTGAAAATCTCTTTAATATATGGCTTCATCAAAGGCAGCTGGATTCGAAAATCTCTTTAATGTATGGCTTCATCAAAGGCAGCTGGATTCGCTTATCTGCTTTTATCCTTAGCGTATCTCAGTAAATTGTTTTGGTTGAAGTAGGTAAAGAAAACCCTGCTGGCCTAATACAGATACATAGGTAAAAAAGGGACGACTATTTTAATAGTTGTTCAGGCAATTGTGGATATTCTTTTTTGATGTTACACCAAAATTCCATAATTTCTAATTTCTTAAAGATCAGTTTCAATGTGGAATCTGAAATGATAATAATAAGCTTGTTTGTGCTCTTATATTAAAATCTATCAGTCTGTCATACATTTTGAGTGGATGTTTATCCATACATAATTTTATAACATCATGCATTGGTTATTTGGAACATATTGGTTCAGTGAGTTATGAAGATCTTCCAAATGTTGCAACATTTCATTATGTAATATGAAAATATTACATCTGTGAATCTTACCATCTCATTAGAAAAGTCTTCCATTATTGGGAAGCTGTCAAGCTCACTGTGTGATAGATACAAGTTTTCCAAAATTCTGATTTTTGCTTAAAAGCTTGCATTTGATCATTGCCAACAAATAGTGTCAGTTGTTTTCCTTGAAGTGACAGGTCCACCTCATTTATTTTTGTGAGAATGTCTACCCAATACCCAAATTTGAATAACCATAGTTTGTCTGTCAGTTGTTCTTTCACGTAAATGAGGTATTGTGTGGAGAAGCAGCTAGTTCAACTTGCAGCTCCATCACGTGTGCTTTTCCTTGAAATGAGAGTCCTACTTCAGTATGCCATGGAAGCACTTTATGTGTACCTTCATGAAAAACATATACTTTGGGGTTGAGATTTAATAAAATTAATAATTTTTACCGCTTCAAGGACGTTGTTACATTGGGGAACACAATAACCACTAATATTGCTTGCTTCATGCTGAGATGCCAGCAATGTTATCATTTATTTTTTGTGCCCCATCACTTAAATGTCAACACAGTGAAAAAGGTTGTAAATAACATCTGAGTGTTATGAAAATATCTTCAATCTCTGAGACTCCTCAAAGTTCCCTTTGGGAACTTCTGCTCGAGGTATGAGGATCAGTGCTTTCAGCAATTTGGTTGCAAAGAAGAGTCTTTGAAGAATAATAACTGTGAGAGAGAAAGTCAAATAGGTAGGTGGAGGCCAGAGAATGTGCTAATGTACTTAACTGACCTTGCTTTTGTTAATGAAACATGAGTGATGCTTATGAGAAAAGGAATGCCCTTTGTAAGGTGGAGTTTGAAGAAAGTATATCTGATATTGGTGGCTAGAATATATTTGTGGGGTAAAGTGTTAATGTTACTGAAACACCACAGGTTTGGTCTAGGACCTGCTGCTTGACGCACAGAAAGCCATTTAATGAGATGAGTATTGCCAAGGAAGAAGGCTTTAATCAGGTGCTGCAGCTGAGGAGATGGGAAATCAGACTCAAATGTATCTCCCCGACACACTAAAATTAGGGGTTTATATAGTAGGAAAGAAGTGTAACCACATGTTACAGGAGTGTAACCACATGTTAACAGGAATTAGGGAGGTATAAGGAAGAAGGAGCTGGTCAACAGGAAGCAGGTGGTTGGATAGGCAATCATGATAGGTGAGGGTGAGGGGTCTGGCATCTCATTGTCCAAATGCAGTGATCATGTAAGTTTCAGCTCCTTCATGCTGTCTGGGAGGCCTGATGGTTGGGTTCCTGAAAAAGGAACTTAGCTAAGACAAAAGTAACTTTTTCAAGTTTTACGACTGGAGGATCTATTTCTACGTTTATTCAAAGAAACCATAAATATCAGCACTGTGGGACAATTGGGTCAGTTTCAAAAGGAGGCAGGTGATTATGAGAGTTTTACAGTAAACTGTTTAGATTATGAGGACTGGACAAGATTAATAGTTTTAAAAATAGAGTGGAAGTAGAGGAAAGGATGAATCTCTAGAATTTAGTGATTGATTGGATGTAGGTGGAGAGGGAGTGAGTAGAATCAAAAATGTCAGATTTTCTGGTTGAAGACTAAGAAAATCTTGGTTTTCAGAAATAGTAGAGATGGGAGGAGGAACTAATTGTTGGAGAAAGATGATGTATTTGATTTTAGACGTGTCGGTTGAGATGACATGGGAATAATAGCCAAGGACTGACATCCTCAAGACAGAGTTGTTGTTTTTAGGGAGAAGTCAGAGAGATTCAGACTTTCTCACCTAGACATCAAATTTCTGCACCCTGTCTGGACTTGTGTATGTCCTTTGGTGTGTGTTGTTATTTTAACTAAGATTTAAAGGGGTGATCGGATGAGGATGGGGTGGAAACATGGGTGGCTTAAGCAGATTGAGTGTTATTAGAGAGCTGCCTTAAAAAACAAAACAAACAAAAACAGTGAAATACTTATAATGGTTTAACCAGTCTTCATTTTTTCCTCATCTTGAATATTAAATTCAACTTAGCCATAGTTCCAGAAAAATGGCTAGATATCTCATTCACCAATGAACTCTCAAGTACAGTGATGACACATCCCATTTCTCTCATTTTTAGTTCTCTACAGTAAAGTGAAGGGGCCACATGTAGAAAGACAAGCATGCTTGAGCACTCACAAGTTGATGTTCAGAATCTCTGCCAAGTGAGACACTCAACAGATGTAATCTCAGTGAAGTAACTGTGGCCAACAATCTAGCTAAGAGGCTCTAAAACCAGACATTAAAAGCAGATCCATGGTGGGGCACGGTGGCCCACATCTGTAATCCCAGTATGTTGGGAGGTTTAGGCGGGAGGATCTCTTGAGGCCAGGAGTTCAACACCAGCCTGGGCAACATAGTGAGTCTCTGTTTCTGTTAAAAAAATGTTTAAGGGCTGGCACGGTGGCTCACACCTGTAATCCCCAGTACTTTGGGAGGGTGAGGCGAGAGGATTACTTAAGTCTAAGATTTCAAGACCAGCCTGGGCAACATGGCAAGACCCTGTCTCTGTAAAATTAAAAAATTAGCCAGACACGGTGGCACGTGCTGGTGCCAGCTGCGTAGGAGGCTGAGGTGGGAGGATTTAACTCAGGAAGTTGAGGCTGTAGCGAGCTGTGTTTGTGCCACTGCACTGCAGCCTGGACAACAAAGTGAGACTCTGTTTCAAAAAAAAAAAAAATTTTTTTTTTTAAACATTAGCCAGATATAGTGGCACATGCCTGTGGTCCCAGCTACTCAGGACGCTAAGGCCGGAAGATCGCTTGACCCTGACATATGAAACTATGATGGTGCCACTACACTCCAGCCTGAGCAACAGAGCAAGACTCTGTCTCAGAAAAAAGATGCATTTCTGAGGGATAGACTTACTAATCAACTTCAGGAGAAATACTAAAGCCAAAATAAGAAACACTAAAGCCAAAATAAGAATCTATTAATTTGTTACGAGAATTAACACTCTCCTAGGTGTTAGATTTCTTGGTACTGCATGTTCAGTGCACATTCTCAATGCCAATGTATTATTTTCCAAATAGAAATAATTACTCAACTGCATAGGAAACCCAAGCATAAGCTTGGTTGCTTGGGGAACATGGTTTCAGCCAAAGGGGTGTTGGATGAATCAGATGTTTAAATGGTCTCAGGCTGGGATAGTCTGAGGCGTGCTGTCCTTCTTTCCCTTGAGATGATGCTACTTGGGACCTAGAATCCTTGAAGTGCATTGCCTAAGAATCCCTCTTCAGAGAAAAGGGAATGATTGCTTTTTTTTAAGGTACTTACATTTTTGATCAATACAATCTTTCTTAAGATACAGTAATATTTTCTTTCTTTCTTTCTTTCTTTCTTTCTTTCTTTCTTTCTTTCTTTCCCTCCCTCCTTCCCTCCCTCCTTCTCTCTCTCCTTCCTTCCTTCCTTTTTCCTTTCTTCCTTTTCTTTTCTTTCTTTTTTTTTTTTTTTTTTTTTTTTTTTTTCGGAGTCTCACTCTGTCGCCCCAGGCTGGAGTGTACTGGCACGATCTTGACTCACTGCAACCTCTGCCTCCCAGGTTCAAGCAATTCTCCTCCCTCATCTTCCCGAGTAGCTGGGACTATAGACGTGTGCTACCACGCCTGGCTAATATTTTGTATTTTTAGTAGAGATGGGATTTCACCGTGTTAGCCAGGATGGTGTCAGTCTCTTGACCTCATGATCCTGCCCGCCTCACCCTCCCAAAGTGCTGGGATTACAGGCATGAGTCACTGCACCCGGCCCAAGATACAGTAATATTTTCTACTGAGTTAAAGATAAGTCATACTATGTTTGGGAGACATCTTATCTCGCTCTTACTCCATTTCTTGGTTTTGATCCATTGGCTGATTCAACTATCATACTTTAACTTCAAGAGCAATCTTATTTTCCTTATTTGCAAGTCTTGGAGAAAATCTCATTGCAACTGGTAAGTTTGGCCTGCAGTCTGCCTGCATCAGAACTCCTAGGTGTTTCTTTTTTTTTTTTTTTTTTTTTTTTTGAGATGAGTCTTGCTCTGTTGCCCAGGCTGGAGTGCAGTGGCATGATCTCGGCTCACTGCAAGCTCCACCTCCCGGGTTCATGCCATTCTCCTGCCTCAGCCTCCGGAGTAGCTGGGACTACAGGCGCCTGCTACCGCGCCCGGCTAATTTTTTGTAATTTTTAGTAGAGACGGGGTTTCACCATTCACAGGATGATCTCGATCTCCTGACCTTGTGATCCACCTGCCTCGGACTCCCAAAGTGCTGGGATTACAGGCGTGAGCCACCGCGCCCAGCCTTTCCTAGGTGTTTCTTTAAATGTAGATACCTAGGCCGGGCGCGGTGGCTCACGCTTGTAATCCCAGCACTTTGGGAGGCCGAGGCGGGCGGATCACGAGGTCAGGAGATCGAGACCACGGTGAAACCCCGTCTCTACTAAAAAATACAAAAAAATAATTAGCCGGGCGTGGTGGCGGGCGCCTGTAGTCCCAGCTACTCGGAGAGGCTGAGGCAGGAGAATGGCGTGAACCCGGGAGGCGGAGCTTGCAGTGAGCCGAGACTGCGCCACTGCACTCCAGCCTGGGCGACAAAGCGAGACTCTGTCTCAAAAAAAAAAAAAAGAAATGTAGATACCTGGGCCCCACCTGTGCCTTAACAGACTCAGATGCAGGTAGTGGGTCTCAGGAACCTGCATTTTAACTTCCTTCCTCCTCTATGCACCAAATTTGAGAAGCATGGCTCAGATTCTGACACAGGAACTGCTTTAGTCAGGGCCTTCTGTTGTGTTTAAAGTGCTGTGTTCATATTAGAATGGATACTGATCTGGCTAACATTTAACAAGAATCACAGCCCTAATGAAAAACATGTGGAAAACATTTATTTTCTTTTAGAAAATAATGTTTTCTTTTGTTTTTGGTAGAATCAAGTAGAAGTGGCCAGGCATGATGGCTTATGCTGTAATCCCAACACTTTGGGAGGTTGAGGCAGGAGGATTGCTTGAGGCCAGGAGTTTGAGACCAGTCTGGGCAACAGAATGAGACTTCATCTCTACAAAAAATAAACAAAAAATTAGCTGGGTATGATAGCACGTGCCTGTAGTCCCAGCTACTCAGGAAGCTGAGGTGGGAGGATCTCCTTGAGCCCAGGAGGTCAAGGCTGCAGTGAGCCAAGATCACACCACTGCACTTCAGCCTGGGAGACAAAGGGTGACCCTGTCTCAAAAAAAATTTTTGTTTAAAAAAAAAAAAAAAAAAAGAGAAGAGTTCTTAATTGCTCCTGTGCTCCAGAAATTAAACTACTGGAAGTCTCTTCTCTGGTTCTTGACCCTAAAATGGAATTTGTGCCATAAGCTTTACTGCACTATGAACACTGAATATTTAAAATCCCAGCTGTGCTATTACTAAATGGATGATTGTGGCTGAGTCACTTAACACCATACGTTTCCTCCTCTGTCAAATAGGGTTAATAATAGTCTCTGCCTCGTGGGGTGGTTGTGATGATTAACTGAAACAAGACAGGCGGGGCACAGAACGTAGTGATTGCCATGCAGTAAGGGCTCAGCAAAAATTGGATTTTATAAATATTCTGGTATGGAAAATTAACTCTCCCACTGAAGGAAAAGCACACAGAGAGAGAGAGTAAAAGAGGGACTACGATTGTGTACACAAACAGAGTAAAAGAGGGACTACGATTGTGTACACAAACAAAATAACTTCAGATAAGCAGCAGAATAGACTAGAACAAGTAGGCAGGGAGACAGTGTTTCATAACGTAGGGATCCTGCACATGGCAGGCCGGCCTGGTCTCCATCCAGCCCTGTGGTTTGGCTTGTTCGTCATTGCCCACGAGCCTCGGTCTTACTTGAAGGGGTGAGGAAAGTGATGGGTCCTGAGGGTGGTGCAGCTCCCTGGCCTGGACATCAGGGGTCAGTCTTCTGCTCGTGATCCTCCTGCTCTCTGGCTTCATACCAACATTACTTCCAGGGGTTACCAGCGTTTCCATCCAGTCATTTCACACACCTCATTGAACAATTTTCCAAGTGTTGGTTTGCTCTCTTCCTTACTGCATATTAATGAGGTATCCAAGACTGCTGTTCAGCACGTATCTAAAATGCTGTTTAACTACATCAGAAGGTAAATCTATAGCTGCTGAAGTGAACTAAAAAGCTGTGTCAATCTGGTGCAGTGGCTCACACCTGTAATCCCAGTGCTTTGGGAGGCCGAGGTGGGAGGACTGTTTGAGGCTAGGAGTTTGAGACCAGCATGGGCAACATAGAAAGACCCCCCCCCATCTCTACCAAAAAAATAAATAAATACATAAAATTAGCTAAGTGTAGTGCTGTGAACCTTTAGTACCAGCTACTCAGGAGGCTGAGGCAGGAGGATGTCACTTGGGCCCAGGTGGTCAAGGCTATAATTATGCCACTGCCTTCCAGCTTGTGCAACAGAGTGAGACCCTGTCTCTTAGAAACAAACAAACAAACAAAGCAGCTGCATTGATAATCAGTCAGGTAAAGCATCCTCGTTTTCACTCTCAAAAGTTCTGAGTATTAAGTGTTAGCAAAGATGCTTTTCTCTCTGTAGTATTTTTAGCCTTAACAGTTTTCACTCTTAATTTCAGTGTGAGTGTGGTGTGTGTGGTGTCTGTGCGTGAGTGTGAGAGAGATGGGGAGGAGGAGGGAGGGTGAGAGAAATGTTCTGAGTGTAGAACACCTTCACAGGTAGAATTTTTATAACTTTCTAATTGCAGACCACTCTCATAGAAGATTCTTAAGGAAACCTTAGCCCACGTTCTGAAGGGATGAGACGAGTAGCATCTTCAAGTAAAATGCCCTCTGTGGTCTGAAGGTTCTAAAAAAAATCCTAGAAAACCAAGGAAGATGGTGAATTGTGGAAGGACTACCCAGATGATTTTCAAAGCTGTAAATTAACAAGTGTGTCTGTTTTAGGAGGAGGGGGTAAAAAGTCTAGGGGGTGTGTGTGTGTTTTTCTTTCTGCTTTTCTCTGTTCACTTGCCAAAAACAAACAAAAATGACCTCACTTCAGACACATGCATAAAAGCAGGAGGAAATTGCTATAGTTAGAACACTGTAGGTTTTTTTTTTCCCTGTACTTTTTGGATATATATTTTTTAAAAAATAAATAGGATCACTTACTCTGGCGTAGCACAATTTCATCTAAAGTGTTTTGAAAGTTATAGTCTTAATTTTAGGGACAGAATAGGTTAAGATAAGGGGTGTGAGGGTTTTTAAATGCAAGACATTTTCCAGGGGACTTTTAAAAATCAATACCAGGAAGCAAAATAAAAAATTTAAAAATCAAAACCCAGCAAGGCACGGTGGCTCACACCTGTAATCCTAGCACTTTGGGAGGCCGAGGCAGGCAGATTTCTTGAGCCCAGGAGTTCGAGACCAGCCTGGGCAAAATGGTGAGATTTCATTTCTAAAAAAAAAAAAAAATTAGCCATGCGTGGTGGCACACATCTGTAGTTCCAGCTACTCAGGAGGCTGAGACGAAAGTTGCAGTGAGCCAAGATTGCACCACTGCCCTGCAACCTGGGCGACAGAGTGAAACCTTGCCTCAAAAAAAAAAAAAAATTGAAACTCAGTCCCAAATGGCCAGAAGTCTATGTAGTCAGCAGAGAAAATCTTACCCCTCCCTGCCCCCCACCCCCATTCAGGGTTTCCTTCCTTTCTTTTTCCTCCATTTGCCTCCATAGAGCATGTAAACCCAATTTACACTTTTATGAGCTGTAACCTAGGGTCTTTGCTCTGCTTGGCAGAAGAGGAAGAGAAGATGCCACATACAGTTTGGAGTAGGATGATGACACACAGTTTTTAAAATGATGGATGCAGTTTGGGATGAAATGAATCACTGTTTAATCTGTGTTACTTTGCTCATATGGACACACTTGGACTCAGCACCCATTTCCTGTGCAATGGCATATTTGGTCTGGGTTACGCTGGGGTGAAGCATTTCCCCCATGAGCTTGCCACAACTCCATCAAGAAGCCTTCTGGAAGTGCGAAAGGTTTGGAATGGTAGGCTGTGGAAATCCTGAGCTGTTTGCTGAGTTTCTCCTTGCCTTCCTCCCTTTGTCCTTTCTTGTGTGTGTAAAAAGTGGTTATGGCACAGTGTCTTTCATGAGAAATGATTGGCTTGGGATGAATCTCACCACTCCTTTCTGGCACTTTTGCAAAAAAGAACACTTTTTTTCATGGTAGACATTTGATACAACTGGAATATTCTTCTGATGTCCAGCAACAGCTAGAGAGAGAAAGAGAGAGAGAGAGAGAGACAGATAAGAGGGGAGGGGAGGGGAGAAAGAGAGAGAGAAGAAAGAGAGAAAGCCTATAGCATTTGATATTCTCGGGGTGGTCTCCCATCCAAGTTCTAACTAGACCCGACCCTGCTTAGCTTCCCAAATCAGATGAGATCTGGCAAGTTCAGGGTTTTATGGCCATAGACCCCTTCCACTTTAAAGCTGAGCAATATTCCATTGTCTGTATATACCACGTTTTGCTTATTCAGTCATCTGTGGATGGACACTGGGGTGGTTTCCACATTGTACCACTCCCACTTTTGAGAACCTTTGTGGAGCAGCAACCCAGGTATCATTTAATAAAAGGCTCCTTTCTATAAGTTTTAGCATTTTATATGTACTCTTTGGTTTTCTTCTTTCCCAGTTGAGCAGACAGTTTATTGAAGATCTCTTTAAGGCCCAGAGTTGCTTTTCCTGAATACCCAGTGATTGTTATCTTTGTTGCCATTGGATTAGAAAGTCTGGTTTGCAATATTTAATCTATGAATATGTTGTCTGCAACACTGCCCCTAAACAAACACATTCCCCTTCTGACGAAGCTCGGATGACACAGAGATCAGCTTAAAGCTTGGGACAGCAGAGACCTGGACTCAGTAGGGGGCTGTATCATAGTCTGTGCAGTGCATGCACCTCTGCACATCATGATAAATTGTTTATTGGAGTACAGTAGAGAATAAATAGCCAAACAAGCAAATTAACAAAGCAAATAGGTAGCTAGTTTGAAAAACTGGCCACATCCGGGATGGATTTGGGAAAAAAAAATGTTTCTCCTTCTACTCAAGGGAAATTAAAAACTCTTGCATTTTATTGATTTCCTCTAAGCTCACCTGCACATTGTTTTTACAAAAGCTAAGTGGTGACATAAAGGCCATAATTTTGGGAAGCATAGATTTTTAGATGCAGAGATTTTGGGTTTGCTCCCAGGAAATGAACCTTTTCTGCAGAGGAGGCATCTACCTCTGGAAGGTATTTTTCATGTTCAATCTAGTGTGATCAGCGACCAGTTGAGGGGGAAAACCATTCTCTCTGAGCTTTGCTTGGCTTTTCCTTCTGCCACCAAGCCCCTGAAAAGTATAGGAAGAGGCAAAGCATTGCAACATCGGATAGCTGCCTCCTATACAAGACCAATGAAGTAGTAATGATTAGCGGACTGTTAATATTGTGTATCAGCAAGTGAGGTGGAAGAGGGAGTTAGGTTATCAGCTTGCTTCTCACCCACTTTATGAACATTGAAAATTCCAGAAAAAAAATACTCTGGGGCCAGGCGCAGTGGCTCACGCCTATAATCCTCACTCTTGGGAGGCCAAGGTGGGTGGATCACGTGAAGTCAGGAGTTCAAGACCAGCCTGGCCAACATGGTGAAACCCCCGTCTCTACTAGAAAATTATCTGAGCGCGGTGGTGCATGCCAGTAATCCCAGCTACTTGGGAGGCTGAGGCAGGAGAATTGTTTGAACCCGGGAAGCGGAGACTGCAGTGAGCCAAGATCATGCCACTGCACTCCAGCCTGGGTGACAGAGTGAGTGAGACTCTGTCTCAAAAAAAAAAAAAAAAAAGACTTTGGATTGCAAATGAAAACTCATTATTTATTTATCATTCATCACAGTAATATTAATTGTATTTATACTGCATAGTAGCCCCTGGCATTTTTTTTTTGTTTGTTTTTGAGACAGAGTCTCACTCTGTTGCCCAGGCTGGAGTGCAGTGGCACAATCTTGGCTCACTGCGATCTCCGCCTCCCTGGTTCAAGTGATTCTCCTGCCTCAGCCTCCTGAGTAGCTGGGATTACAGGCACCCACCACCACATCTGGCCAATTTTTTTGTATTTTTAGTAAAGACAAGGTTTCACCGTGTTGGCCAGGCTGGTCTCGAACTCCTGACCTTAGGTGATCCGCCTGCCTCCACCTCCCAAAGTGCTGGGATTGCAAGGCGTGAGCCATCATTCCTGGCGTAGCCCCTGGCATTTTAAAATAAATGAGTGGGTTGTTGGGAAGTAGTAAACTTTAATTAATTTGAATTCAAGTATGGTATATATCAAAATAAAGACTTCCAGCACAAGTGCAATGGGAATAACACATTTGGGTTAAGTCTGGTTCTGGTGCTGTTGGGATTGTGTGTGGCTTTGATACGACTTTGGAATTCTTGTGTCAGAATTGGCTTTGAGTTATCCTTGGGGCATAGTCACTTAGTCATGGTGACCGTTTGTTTCTCACCATATGAACAGTCTGATCATTTCCATTATCTCATTTAGTTCACAAAATAATCCTGCTTGTAATTATTCGTATTTTTCAGACAAGGACACTGAGGTTTGCAGAGATCAATTTTATCTGGTGAACACTAATGTTTGAATATAAAAATCTCATTTTAATGCTGTGGAAGACCATGGAATCTTAGCATTTGAGGGACCTTAACTTTTATTTACCCTTCTCTCCTTTCTAATTCCCTTCTGCTGCAATCTAGAGAGGTGACCATTCAACACATGCTTAGGATGAATCTGCTAGATTCTTAGAGAGAGGCTTAATGGCTCTCACAGAATCATTTATAGTTTAAAAGAGTTCTAGAAACAGGGCACTCACAAACATGATGGTACATGTCTACTTACTGAAGCTCTTCTGCCTTTTCCATTTTGTGGCCATCAACCAGAACCCTCATGAGAATTCTCACGTCCTAGTTCGGAGAGTCAGGCACACAGAGACTGTGTGCAGTCCTTCATTTTGCAGAAAAGATGACTATCTAATTTTAAATGCATTTCAAAGAGTTAGCCATTGGATTGAAAGGTCAAATCTAAAAAAAATTTCATGAAATATGAAATAAACCGTCTTATCCTTTAGGGCACAAATCAATACTTAAAGAGAACGAGGCACATTAAAATGAAGAATAGGTTCAGTATAATTTGTAATCAAACCGTCAAAGCTTCCTGCTGATGATTGTGTAACTTTGTATTTTAAAAATTGCTAAACCGAGAAAGAAAACAACTTCTGCCAAATGCTGAAGTATGTTTTGTGCCTGTTAAGTTTTAAATAAATCTTTTAAACTTTGGCAGGAAATCAGATATCTGAATAATAAAAGAAATTTATTATTTTGATGATATGCTTAGTATCATATTGTTTAACTTTGAACCCCTTTTAAAGTGAGTAAAATGGCAAGCTGTGGAAAACAGTTAAAATTTTTACCTACTAATTCTCTTAAGAATAATACTAATTTCTTAAGAGACACTAATTTAATTTTCCTCCTATACTGTGCAAAAAGAAATGTCCTGGTCCTTTTAACTGGTATGATTTTTGGCTTTGCTTTAAATTATTGATTACATTTTAAAAGGGGAGGGACTTTCTGATGAGAATAGCACTCTCTTTAATAGCCTTTCACAAAATCAATTTCCCCCATTCCTGTCGTACTCCTTTGTCGTATTGACGGTTAAGAACCTTGGAAAGAATCTTTGTCTCCTAAATTTATCTTAATAATTTTTCATTATTTTACACCTCCATATTTATTCAAGCAATTTGAAATAAATATCTTTTTGAATGATTTATTCAGTGCTTTCACGAGGGCTGTGTGAGGGGCTTTGCTGTTTAGGTGGCACTCATGAGTGATGGATTAATGCAGTAGATTCCGGGACCAGATGTCCCTGTTTCTAGATCTCAGCTCTTGAATGGAGTAGGTCAGATCCTGCATCAGTGTCTTTCACACTGGAGGCAGTTCATTGTGAACACATTTTTCCTAGTGGCCTTGTTCCCGGCTCATCCAGACTAGGAAGCATTGGTACCATTTGCACGTGGAACTTCAGCAATGTAATGTCCAGGCAAATGAGTATGTGTACATTATGTGTACTCCCCCTCACAAAATCTGATTCTACTTGGGCTAAATCACTAAATTCTTGTTTACACATGAAGCTGTTTGTTTTGCTTTGAATGGGAAGCTGATTTGGAGGCATGTGAAGAAGGATAGAAAACTACTGAGAAATGTAGCTCAAAAACCTGGAGGATGCTGGTAGCAGATGAGTTGGGAGTGGATTGCGTGGTGACAACCAGAGAGTGTAAGTAGTTTCTTATTACGTACAGTATTTCATTGGTTATATCTTGCTTCTGGATTGTTTTGGAATATTTTCTAGCCTTACTATTTTATTAGACTGGCAGGGGAATCCTAAATGGAGGAAATAAATAATTTTGAGTTGATGGAGTAGCTTGAGAAGATTGTCTCAAATTCAAGTTTTTGGCTTTCTTGTGGTCAGGTATTGAAGTTTGAAAATTGTGATCTGTGGAGCTTAAAGGTTTTTCAAATAGAACTAGGAGTCCTTACAAAACTTCTGTTTTCTTATTTATGTGTCACTAATTTCTTCTCTGGGACAACCTATTACTGGAGTTGAAAAAGTCTGTACTCAAGATAATTTGGATCAGCAAGCTCATTATCGTGATGTTTTTCTTGCCCAATTTGACCTATATCTAGAAATGCTTTGCTCAACTTTGTAGAAATTACTGATACTCATCTTTTTCCCCAGCTTTGTTCTAACTCAAATTTGGATAATTTTGTGTCATTATCTTTCTGTTGTTTTAATACTTAGAGAGTTGGTGTGGTGAAATTGCAACAGAATAAAAACTACTATTCTAATTTCAGTGTTTCTGGTAAGAAATCTGCCTTTACTAATGACTGAAATGGCCCTGGTTTTTGTTTTCCCCTTTATTACAGTTTGTGGATTAGTCAGTGTGTTGAACCTGAAATTCAATATAACTAAAGTGGGTTTTAAAAGATAATGAAATCAATACTAACCTGAAAAGACCTGTCTTCATCAGAGCCACCCCACAATTGGCCCTGTGCTCTCTGTTGCTGCATACTTACGTCCTACAGTTCTTCATGTAATCGCCTGAAAAGCTCTACTTTTCTACTAAGAATAAATAATCCTGCTGAAATGGACCATAGGTAACTCAATTAAACATAGCTTCCTACCACTGGGTTAATTATTTTTAAATAATTAAATAGATTGAAATTTTATTAATTTATTAACTGCATTAAAAAAAGACATACTCATTGAAGACAAAGTTAGGAAACATAGATAAACGTAAAATTTAAAGTCATCTGGGGCTGGACACAGTGGCTCACCCCTGTAATCCCAACACATTGGAGGCTGAGGCAAGAGGATCGTGTGAGCCCAGGAGTCTGAGACCAGCCTGGACAATATGGTGAAACCCCATCTCTACAAAAAAAATTAGCTGGGTGTGGTGGTGCCTTGTAGTTCTAACTACTTGAGAGGTTGAGATGAGAGAATCACTTGAGCCATGAGGTTGAGGCTGCAGTGAGCCATAATCACACCACTGCACTATAGCCTGGGCAAGAGAGTGAGACCCTATCTCAAAATAAAAAAAATCATCTGTAACTACGACAGAGATCAAAACTGTTATGTAAATGATAAATATGGTATTCACTAAGAGGGTGTGATTTAAAAAAAAATCTAGCACCATGTATTTTTAAAATTAATTTCATATACTCCCCACAACATGAGAACTGGGGTATGTCAGCCTCTTTATGCAAACTATTCTTTACCAAAAAAAATAAATAAATAAGAATAAGCAATGCACTGAATTCCCAGCTTTGTCTGGGCAGTTTTTCTTTGCCCCTTTGCTACTTGTTAGCTGTTATTCCACCCCTTGAGGGTTCCAGGGGTCTAGATAGCTCTAGAAGAACGCTTATCACTCTGCAGTGAACCAGAAAACCATTTCTGGCCTGTATTCTTTTCACAGAATAAAATGTTCTTGAGTGGGAGTGTCAGGGAGTTTGGCCTCCCTGACCCCCCACCCTTGCTTTCTTTGGTCGAGGAGGTCCTTTGGCCAGGGACCACTTAACTTCTTTCAAAATCCCAAAATTGATGCTTATTTTCCATAATCAACTTCTATTTTTCTCAGAAATTAAGTCCTTTAAGTTCCCTGAAAGGTAGAAAGAAGGTTCTGAACTCACTCAAAGGTAACCGACTCTGGGCTCAGTCACATGAACTTTTGTAAGACACACAAATGTTAATGATCCAGACACTGGCCAGCTTCCCAGGAGTGCAGCTCCTGGGATTTCATCCATGACAACTATTGCCCTGCTTCTACCGAGAAAGGGTTTCTGTGTCTGTGTCGTACGGTATATATACTGATGAGCCCTCAGCCTCTAAGGCTCATCCGGCCATCCCTTGCACAGGTGGTTGTGCACTGCTGCTTTCTTTGCTTCTAAAGATCAAAACCAAGTTATGCATAGTCTGAGGATTAGTCCACCCGCAGCACTTTAACCAGATGGTTGCTGACAATGGATTCTCTTTGGATCATTTAATTAACCATTGAACTCACTAGCAGTTTTGCAATTACAATTTTTTTTTCCCTTACAAGAAACCTCATGATTCAGGGATCAGAAACACCACAGTTTAAAAGAAGTTAGGCACAATGGCTCACGCCTGTAACGCCAGCACTTTGGGAGGCCAAGGCGGGAGGAACACTTGAGTTCAGGAGTTCGAGACCAGTTTGGCCAACATGTGGAACCCCGTCTTTACCAAAAATACAAAAATTAGCTGGGCATGGTGGCATGCGCCTGTAGTCAAGCTACCCAGGAGGCTGAGGCAGGAGAATCGCTTGAATGCAGGATGTTGAGGTTGCAGTGAGTAGAGGTGGCACCATTGCACTCCAGCCTGGGCAACAGAGTGAGACTCTGTCTTAAAAAAAAAAAAAAAAAGTCATAATTAACAGGACTCTTCGTTAAGAAACTTGGACTCACTGTGACATTGTACTAAGTCGGCTTTAGCTATTTTGTCCACTACTGAGAGAAATAATATTTACCTCCTAGAATGATAGGGAAGAGAATTTCTGTGAAATGTCTGCTATTTCCCAATATTTTACATTTAAATTATAAAAATGTGCATTTCATTCTTTTTTTGAGAAACAGTACTCTTGAGAATATGGATGCGAGGGTAGATTACTGCAAGAACACTTTTAAATCATCTTTGCTCTGGCGTCTGTTCTGAAGGGAGAATGAATAGTGTGATGGTTAAGAGCACAGGCTGTGGAGCAAGACTGCCTGGGCTTGAATCCCAGCACCGCCATTTATTTCTATGACCCGAGGCAAGTCACTTTGCCTCCCTCTTCCTCATTTCCCTGGACTGTGAAATGGCAAATTTTGAGAATTAAATGAGTAATAGACATGAAGTACTTAGAACAGCATCTAGTTAATTCATGGTAAGTGCTCAATAAAATGTCAGCTGCTTAGTATTTTTATAGCCCCAAATCTGGGTAATGGGTCCCCCATGTCTGCCTTCATACTTATCCTCCTTCACCCTGCAGGTCAGGCTAGAAGGGCATGACAAAGGGCCATCCCAGTTCCCTAGAGAGGACAGAGTGACTCCTTAAGGCCCAGGTACATGGCAGGAGCCTGCCACATGTTGAGGGGGAATGGTTTGCTACTTTTGTACTTGCTGCATTTGGATAAGTGAAAGGACTTTTGGAACTCTGATATTTATTTATTTTTTGAGATGGGGTCTCTGTTGCCCAGGCTGGTGTGCAGTGGTGTGATTACAGCTCACTGCAGCCTCAGCTTCCCAGGCTCAAGTGATCCTGTGCCTCAGCCTCACAAGTAGCTGGGACTAGAGGTGTGTATCACCATATCCAGCTAATTTTTGTATTTTTGGTGGAGACGGGGTTTCACTGTGGTCCCCAGGCTGGTCTTGAACTCCTGAGCTCAAGCAATCCATCGGCCTTGACCTCCCAAGGGTTTTGCTACATTGGGAGCTGGTTTTGCTACATTGCCCAGGCTGGTCTCTGGTCTCAAATTCTCTCTCTCTCTCTCTCTCTCTTTCTCTCTCTCTCTCTCTTTCCCTCCCTCCCTCCCTCCTCCTCCTCTCTCTCTCTCTCTCCTTCCCTCCCTCCCTCTCTCTCTCTCTCCTCTCTCTTTCTTTCTTCTTTTTTTTTTTTTTGACAGAGTTTCGCTCTTGTTGCCCAGGCTGGAGTGCAATGGTGTGACCTCGGCTCACTGCAACCTCCACCTCCTGGGTTCAAGCGATTCTTATGCCTCAGCCTCCTGAGTAGCTGGGATTACAGACATGTGTTACCACGCCCAGCTAATTTTTGTATTTTTAGTAGAGATGGGTTTTCACCATGTTGGCCAGGCTGGTCTCCAACTCCTGACCTGAAGTGATCCGCCCTTCTCGGCCTCCCAAAGTGCTGGGATTACAGGCAGGAGCCCCTGTGCCTGGCCTGGTCTCAAATTCTTACGCTCGAGAAACCCTACTGCCTTGGCCTCTCAAAGTGCTAGGATGCATTAGCCACTGTGCTTGGCAAGTTGAATGGCATTTTAAGGCATATTCCACTTTACTGCTTGTTCTGCATATAGGAAAAGCATAGCCCCCAAACAAGAATGTAACTGCTGCAGTGGAAGAATTACAGGGGCTCCAATTGGAGTGAGTTTGAGCAGATCACATGAGGTACATCATCACGGTGGCCTCATTGTCTTTTGGTAGCAGAGACCATGCATACAACCCAAATGAACTAATCACAGACCTTTGTGAAGTGGAATTTTTTTCCTTAATGTGTTTACATATTGCTGTCAATACGAAGTCATTTTATCTTCAATGCTTAATTATCTGTACTAACGGAGGAGAATATTAGTGGGGAAAATGTAACAACACTGATTCATTTTCAGCTTCCCAATCAACATCAGTAGGTTTTACATCATTCTGGATTCTAATTCTGGCTCGCTCTGTCTCTCTCTTTTTTTTTTTTTTTTTTTTTTGAGACAGGGTCTCGCTCTGTCGCCAGGCCAGAGTACAGTGGCGCGATCTCAGCTCATTGTAAACCTCCACCTCCCAGGTTCAAGCGATTCTCCTGCCTCAGCCTCCAAAGTAGCTGGAACTACAGGCGTGTGCTCCCACACCCAGCTAATTTTCGTATTTTTCGTAGAGATGGGGTTTCACCATGTTGGCCAGGATGGTCTCAATCTCTTGACCTCGTGATCTGCCCACCTCAGCCTCCCAAAGCGAATTCTGATTCTCTTTCTTGCTAACCCTGGCACTATAAACAAGTTACTTGGCCTCATGTTCTTCATTTATAAAAGGATGGGCTTGGCCAAGGTAGACTGTTGGCTTGCAAATTTAGTGTGCAGAAGATTCAGTGTGTTAAAAATGTGCATTCCCTGAGTCTCATCCCAGAGAGATTCTGATTCAGCAGGGTCTTTAACTGGGCCCAAGAATCTTCATTGTTAACAAGAATTTCTAAATGAATCTAATGCAGGTGGTTCTCTCATCCCACTTCAAGAAACTTATTTGAAATCTCTCCTAGTCAAGAAAAGAGATTGGAAGCTGGAATAGTTTTGAGAAAAAGCCTGAGTTGGGGAAATAGTACCTTTGGACATTTCTTATTGCCTTCTTTGGTCCTTATACCCAAAGCTATACAATTCAAATTTCATTTTGTGCCCATGTGCAGCAGTTAAGCTTTGAGACCACAAGCACAATCCATTAGATTGCACAAAATAAAGAAGAGATCCATCTAACTTTAGGGCTATAATTTCTACTGTTTTTGACACTGTCCCAAACTTTCCCCTCCTTGGTATTATGCATCCTTGAAACAAATAGTTGTACCCAAGTTGGACACCCATTGGCTCTGCAGTGCCCCCTCGTGGGTCCTATGTGGACATTCTTCCTTTTCTCTCATGCGCATAGTGGGTTGGCGACTGCTCTCTCCAGCCAGAGTTGTAGAAGAGTAAATGAATCCAAAGTGGATGAAATGCATGAACTAGAAAAGACTAAGAAAGTTCCAGCTAGGGCCAGGCGCAGTGGCTCATGGCTGTAATCCCAGCACTTTGGGAGGCCAAGGCGAGCGGATTGCCTGAGCTCAGGAGTTCGAGGCCAGTCTGGGCAACATAGTGAAACACCTTCTGTACTAAAAATCCAAGAAGTCAGCCAGGCGTGGCAGCGTCCGCCTGTAGTCCCAACTACTCAGGAGGCTGAGGCAGGAGAATTGCTTGAACCCGGGAGGCAGAGGTTGCAGTGAGCCGAGATCATGCCACTGCACTCCAGCCTGGGTGACAGAGTGAGACTCCGTCTCCAAAAGAAAAGAAAATTCCAGCTGGTGGTGAAATAGGCAAGTAGTTCCTGGTTTTGTTCCAAAAAACCTAGGTGTCTTATTATTAGTTTTCTATTGCTGCATAACAAATAATGACACATGTAGCAGCTTAAAACAACGTCCATAGCTTCTGTGTGTCAGAACTCTGAATATGGATGAGCTTCGTGCTCTGCTGGGAGTCTCACCAGGTTGAAATCAAGAGCACAGCCTTGGCTGTGATCTCTTCTGAGACATGTGGTCCTCTTCCAAGCACACTTGTTGTTGGCAGAATTCATTTCCTTGGGGTTGTGTGATGAGGTCCCCATTTTCTTGCTAGCTATAACCAGGCCCACTCTCCATCCTGAGAGGCTGCCCTTTGGTCCTTGCCATGTGGCCTCCTTTTGTACATGGCAGTTTACTTCTTCAGGGCCAGCACGGGAATATCTGCTGCTGCTTCTCTCTTAGGAGCTTGCCTGATTAGGTCAGGCCCATCCAGAATACAGAATAGTCTCTTTTTTAATTAGAACAAAACAACTGGTTCTTAATTAAATAGTAAAATCCTTTGAAGCTCAGAATTCAGAGATAAAAATAAGTAAATAAATACGTAAAATCCCTTCACCTTCCAATGCAACATAATCACAATAGGATATTTCTAGGTCTTGCCTATAGTTAGGGGGAGAAAACTATTCAGTGCATGTGCATCAGGATGCAGAATCTTAGGGGCATCTTAGAATGCTTTTATGTGTCCGAAGATTGTCTGTTGTATGTTGGACATCAAGTCTTTTAGTTGCTAGCAACTCCATAAAAATATTAATATTAATTCTAGAGATCTCAAATTAATGTACAGATTCTATTATACAGCTTTTTTGAGACATGTTGTGAAGCAGAGAAAAGTATATAGCCTTCCTTCCAGATTCTTAAACCAGAGAGTGTTAGAAAAACTCAGAGCTCATCAAGTTACCCGAACTCATTGTGCAGATGAGAAACCATCTTGGTGAAAGAAACTTCCCAAGGTCGGGGAGCCAGGAAAGGCTGAGAATCCTTTGGCTCCAGTATTAGGGCCCTTTCTATCATTACTTTTCCTGTGTATCTCATAGTTTTCTTTTAAAAAAAAAAAAAATCATGAGCTCCAAGTACTCTTATTAATCTGGAGTTCATTGACTTTAACGAGCAATTTTCTTTGTTTCCCATAATTGTATTGAATTAGAACATTTTTCATCTAATGTGTATATGAATTAGTTACTAAGTGAAATGGAATCTTGGAGAAAATGAGCTTTTGCTTGTTTATTTGTAAGTATAAAATCTTCGTAATTTTCATGATGACTCATACGGTCAAGGAACTGTGGAACTGAGGATAGGGATAGGAACCACAGAAAGCTTATATGATCCAGCTACCTTGCAAAAAACCCTTTTCGTGATTGACAGTTGGATTGACATTTGTTAAGTAATTTTCCACGCTTTTTTTTCCCAAGTAAAATATTCAGGCATGCTCAATTTAAAAAAAATATATTAATTTAATTATGAATATGATTGAATATTTTTCTCTTTTTTTCTAGAGTAAAATCTTGTTGATAAGACAGTGTTTTTCTCTAGTGGTTTGTATGCAGGCTTCCTCTTCAGTCTCACTAAATGGCCTCACAGGTGGATAGACGCATTTATCTTGAAAGGTGACTGTTACCAAATAAAAATGTAAGTTATATCTCAGCTTGGAGACCATGGCTCTGGTCAGGTAGGAGCCAAATGTCCTTAGCCTGAATGTGTGACTAGAAGAATACGTGACTTAGTCCAGTTTCACAGCTGCCTGATTTGGGGCAAGCTTGCTGACTTGGGTCTGGGCACCACATCTTTGACAGTTGTCAAGTATGCTGTGGGCTAAATCCCCAAGGTTAAGAAAACAGTCCAGGCATAGGCTATTTCTGGCCACCCTTTCTTCCATCTTCTATATGAGCGCCTTGTTGTAGGTACAAAAGAGAACATTTCTGTTATATTTACACGAGAGTTGCTGAACCATTTTTCCACCGCTTCTACCATGAAGCCTCTGATTGCCTGCCACATCACGACATCACACCCTCCTGAGCCTTGGAGCTGGAGTTTGTGTTTTACGTTCTATCTTATATGAAACTCCTGTGCACATTTGTTTTATCTCCATTAGAACTAAGGCTCTTTGAGGTGACAGCAATGTCTCCAGTGTCTTTCTGGTGATCATTTTTATATCTGTCACACACTGTAGTCATTCCTAGCCTCAGACCTCTTGGGAATCAGGTGATATTTCAGTCTGTATGTACACCACGTATTTTATATGTGTGTGACTCTTTTTCAAATATTAATATATGGAGATGCTCTTGAGACTATTAAAACACAAGTTTCTTTAAAAGTTTATTGAGACCAGGTGCAGTGGCTCACACCTGTAAACCCAGCACTTTGGGAGGCCGAAGTGGGAAGATCACCTGAGGTCAGAAATTCGAGACCAGCTTGGTCAACATGGTGAAACCCCATCTCTACTAAAAGTACAAAAATTAGCTGGGCATGGTAGTGGGTGCTGGTAATCTCAGCTACTCGGGAGGCTGTAGCATGAGAATCGCTTGAACCTGGGAGGTGGAGGTTGCAGTGAGCTGAGATTATGCCAGTGCACAGCTGGGGAGACAAGAGCGAAACTCCATCTTTAAAAAACAAAAAACAAAAAAAAACAAAACTGTATTGAATTCATTACAGTGTGGTTCTTTTCTCAATTAGTATTTACTAAGAATAAAATACAAGACACCTGTATGCTTCCATGTTGAGAGCCACTGCCCTTCAGCATCTAGCAAGGTGCTTTGCATTTTGAGATATTTCCTCATCTCAAGCCTTCTTTGGCTCTGTGTTTCTTCTGTGAGGTATGTGAAGAAGATGGACAGTGCGTTTCCTTTGTATCACTAATAAACATTTCAGTTCTTTAATAATTTGAATGAAAATCTATTTTTTTTTTTTTTTTTTTGAGACAAAGTCTCTGTCACCAGGCTGGAGTGCAGTGGCTCAATCATAGCTCATTGTAGCCTTGACCTCCTGGACTCAAGTGATCCTCCCACCTCAGCCTCCCAAGTATCTGAGACCATTGCCATGAGCCATCATGCTCAACTAATTTTTTTTATTTTTTGTAGGATGGGGTCTCACTATGTTGCCCATGTTGCCCAGGCTGATCTCAAACTCCTAGGCTCAAGCTAATCCTCCTGCCTTGGCCTCCAAAGTGCTGGAATTACAGGCATGAGCCACCTTGCCCCATCTGAATAAATATCAAATTAATGTTCACCTCCAGCCCTAGACTGAAGCTCCTGAGCCCCAGGACTGTGTCTGTTTAGGACCTATTGCTTAACAGATTGATGACCCTCACATAGTAGGTTCAATACACATTAGTGGTCAGAGGCTCCATGATCACAGCTGTTAAGTGTTTTTAACTGCTCTTTAATCGCTAGGCACTTTACTAATTTTTTAAATTCCTATGGTAATATGATTCCCAAAGAAAGGTCTCCAGTCCCTTAACTAAAGGATTTAGAATACCTTAGCTAACCTTAGAGTTAAAGCAAAATGTCTGCCCCCTGGTGTCAGATCAACAACTAGCATCTTAGCTAATTCTCATACTGAGTGAGTTCCATTAATCATATGATTTAGTTTTTACAGTAAATTATACATTGCACATAAAATTAAATATAAGCACCATTTTAAACTTGCCACTTGCCGCTATGAAACTGGGATTTTTGGCTTATATTCAACATTGTTGGTTTTTTACATGTCTAAATAATAATTTGAAATTAAAGTCTAATTTTAGTAAATTTTCTATATACTATTAACTCTGTAGCACTGAATTTTATAGAGGAGAGAAATAATGAAGTTTTTATGTGAAACAAAAATAGCCTTAAACATTATTAATATTTTATGAGTTTGTATAAATCTTCATACTGCAGGTAGTTTTCCTAATAATTTTGGCCGGAAAGAAGGATAAAAATTCATTTAATAAAAGTCTTTGAATATTTCCATATTTCTATATTGTGTGGGGAAAAAAAGAAAAAAAAGTCTTTGAGTAATGTAAATTTACTGGTTTGGATTAAATGAGAATGAAAGTATTCATGAGAGTCCCTAGAATCAGTTAATCCAAGTCCTGGGTTAAGAAATAAGAAATCAGTAGAGAATTTGTTCTCTGTTTTTGTAGAGAATGAGGTTTATATAGGGGAAAGTAGGGTGGTTGGGGTGTGTGTGTGTGTGTGTGTGTGTGTGTGTGTGTTTTCTTACTACATTTAAATTCTTTATTTACCTGAAAGCTGTTTGTGTACACTGTAGGGAAGGCATTATGGCGTGATGTTTCTCTTGCTAGGCCAACTCTAAGATTATATGAGGTAAAGCATGTGGAGTATTTCATACAGTGCCTGGGGCAGTAAGGACTCATAAATGTTAGAAGAGGAAGATATTTATTAATAATGTGCAACATGTACCAGGGATTGTGCTAATGATACGTCCATGAGGTTTATAGCCTCAAGGAGCTGAAATTCTACTGCAGAAGTCAGACAATAATTAAACATATAATTAGACAAAATTGGTTGTGATTAGTACTCAACATAGAAAAGCACTGTGGTGTAGGGGAGTGAGGGGAGAACTGGATTAGTAATTTGAAGCCGAAAAAAGGGCAAAAGCCTTTTGAGAAACCAAAGATAGATTCTCTGTTGTCCATATACTGGAACACGTTCAATTCACTTATTGAAGACTCTGGGCCCTTACTCAAGGCCTACTTACTCGGATTTATGTACATTTCTAACATGGTTTCATAGTTGACAAGACATTATTTGCAGTGGGTTAGAAGAGAGTGGGTGGTGGGAGGACGGATCAGCAGAAAAAAGAAGCTGATAGAACCAAGCCCTCTGGTATTAGCGAGTGATAGCCTAGCATTGGGGTGGGGAGGAAGGAGAGGGACCCAGACCAAACCCTAAATGCTGAAAGGACATGTTAGTTAGCAGTGGTAGAGATAAAGGGTTGAAGTGTCTCTTGTAGCAGTTAGCAGTTGTAGCAGAAATTGGAGAATATTCTGCACTTTTGGAATAAAAGCAATATGTAAGTAAAATCATGTTTTGGGCACTTTTTTTTTAATAAAGCAGAGAAATGATCAATGAGCATCAATGCGCAGGCCCCTTGGCATTTGTAATGTAAGGTTGTTTTGGCTCCACTAGAATTGTGAGTTCCTTAAAGGCAGTGACCGTATGTCGTTCTTATTATGAATTCTCAGAATTTATGTTAGAATCCAGCCCAAAGTCAATATTCAGTAGATATTCTCTGATCGTGTTAAAGAGGTTTACTTCTCCAGACAGATCTTCATGGAGATATTGGAATTAGATATGCCTGAAATTGGATGTATAGGCAAGCTGTAAGTTCAGCATCCCTTCTTATAATTCTATAACAGAGAAGTGGTTAGGCAACTTCTTTTAGTCTCTGTTTACTATAATAAAACTATAAATCTTTCTCTTTTTAAAAAAGTAGCTGTATATGCCGTTTATTAACTGGTTTACTGATTTGTCGGTCTGTTTGAGCACACATGTATTGCACCTTCTGTGTCCTTGGCCCTGGGCTAGAACCTGAGAGAATAGTGTGGTGCAGATTTCTCCCTACCCTCAAACAGTTCTGGTATCTCTGAGTGCATTCACTATATTAATAAGTTGAATTGTGTCCTCCCAGAACGATATGTTGAAGACCTAACCTCTGGTACCTTTAAGTCTGACATTATTTAGGAAGAGAGTCATTGCACCTGTAATCAAGTTAAGGTAAGGTCATTAGAGTGGTCCTAATCCAATATTACTGGTGTCCTTATAAGAAAAGGAAATTTGGCTGGGTGCAGTGGCTCATGCCTATAATCCCAGCACTTTTGGAGGCCGAGGTGGGCAGATCACAAGGTCAGCAGTTCGAGACCAGCCTGACTACCATGGTGAAACCCCGTCTCTACTAAAAATACAAAAAATTAGCCAGGTGTGGTGGTGCGTACCTGTAATCCCAGCTACTCGGAAGGCTGAGGCAGGATAATTGCTTGAACTTGGGGGGCAGAGGTTGCAGTGAGCCAAGATCCCGCCACTGTACTCCAACCTGGGTGACAGAGCGAGACTCTGTCTGAAAAAAAAAAAAAAAAAGGAAATTTGGAGAGAGACACACACAAAGAAGAGAATGCCAGGTGAGTCCAGAGGAATATGGGTATGTGAAGACAGGCAGAGATTGCAGTTGTGTTGCCACAAACCAAGGAATGTCTGGGACTACCAGAAGCTCAAAGCAGCAAGGAAGAATCCCTCCTTAATGGCTTTGCAGGGGAGCATGGCCCTGCCAACACCTTGATTTTAGACTTTTTGCCTTCAAAACTATGGAATGATAGATTTCTGTTGTTTTAAACCATTCAGTTTGTGATACTTTGGTACAGCAGCCCTAGGAAATAAATACAACTGTAATACATTTCTGTGTGAATCAGAGACCTGGAGGGAAATAGATGATGACTCCAGTGAGACACAGGGGTGAAAGCACACTTAAGGAAAACTTCCAAGGTATGGGGAAGGCTTCTAGGGTTGGCAGCAGCAGGTTTTCATTAGCACGTCCAGGCCTGAAGGGCTAAGTCAAGAGAAAGTTCTTGGAACCCAGGTAGAGCTAGATTGACACCTGTGAATTTGAGAAGATGGCCTGACTGTAGCCCAAGCTAACTTGTGCCATGGTAGAGAGGAAGCTGGGGTGTTAATATCCTAACCTTCTCTTCCCAGGCTCTGATCACTTGCTGAGCCTCTCATTGGTCAAACCTGCCACGAGAGCTCATTGATGTAGTCCATAGAGTTTACCTCAGGATACACAGCAGGGTGGAAAAGAGGGAGGGTCGATCTGGAAGGGAAATTGGAGAATATTCTGCACATTTGGGATAAAAGGGGTATGTATATGTCATTCAAATATATGTTTATGGGAAGGAAATAATCTAGTGTCTAAGAGTATTTATTGTACATAGCACTGGTTCTCAACAAATACTTCTGATTAAGGATATAAAATATCTAGAAATGTTTATGTTGGAGTCTAAGATTCAAGGCTGTGGAATTCATTTAGCAAATTGTTATTAAGCACTTACTGTAGTGCCAAATCTTAGACAGGCCCTGGGCATAAGTACTGAGCAAAATTGACTCTATCCTTTGCCTTCATTGAGCTAATAGTCTAATGTCACCAACTGTATTCACTAGGGTTAAAACTTCATGGGACTCGTTACTTCTCTCATGACACACAATGTAACTGGAAATTACTAACTGGATTCCACTCTTCACCTGTGGACTGCAGGCTTCGTGAAGTCAGCAGTGTGGTTGCCTCTGTTTACTTCTAACACCTAATTCAATGCCTGGTTCCTGGCACATGTGCACTGAATGAACTGATGAATGAATACATGAATGAATGAATGAGTGCCTTGTATTTACTGTTTAGGAGTTTCTGAAAATTAGTGGATGACTTAAAGTATATAAAAGTGGACAAATTAAATATACTAGGGATTTTGCTGTTTTATGTATGTATGTATTTATTTATTTATTTATTTATTTTATTTTTTTTTTTTTTTTTGAGGCGGAGTCTTGCTCTGTCGCCCAGGCTGGAGTCCAGTGGTGAGATCTCGGCTCACTGCAAGCTCTGCCTCCCGGGTTCACGCCATTCTCCTGCCTCAGCCTCCCGAGTTAGCTGGGATTACAGGCGCCCGCCACCATGCCCAGCTAATTTTTTTTTTTTTTTTTTTTTTTTTTTTGAGATGGAGTCTCGCTCTGTCGCCCAGGCTGGAGTGCAGTGGCGCCATCTCGGCTCACTGCAAGCTCCACATCCCGGATTCATGCCATTCTCCTGCCTCAGCCTCCCGAGTAGCTGGGACTACAGGTGCCCGCCACCATGCCTGGCTAATTTTTTGTATTTTTAGTAGAGACAGGGTTTCACTGTGTTAGCCAGGATGGTCTCCATCTCCTGACATTGTGATCCGCCCGCCTCGGCCTCCCAAAGTGCTGGGATCACAAGCGTGAGCCACCACGCGCGGCCAGGATTTTGCTATTTTAAAGGATTGTTGGATTAATCCTCTATAAAATCGAGCAGTAAAAATAGTCTATAATTTATCTAAGTGTGGATTTCTATTTGTGGGAATTTTATTTTTTGTTGAGAGCACTTTCATTCGATTTTAGAGATTAAAACCAAATATTGTATTTTAGTTTTCTCTGGTCCCTCTTCTCAAATTAATTGTCCCATAAGGATACGCACTAAAGTTAAAGCTCAAATCTGAACATGAAAGGATTCATTATGCACTATAGGCTTTTCATACCTATTAATAAGTCAATGGTTTGAATGTAGATCGAGAATTTAAGGGATTACTTTCACTAATTTTAATATTAAAGCAAAATATCTGCCACCTGGTGTCAGATTAAGACTAAAAGGTGTCAAAAGAAGGGGATATATGATAGGTTTTCTTTCTCTACTTTTGAAACATTTTCTAATACTAAATTAGAGATATTAACTCCTTCAGGCCTCTTAAGTTCTGTTGCTAAATAGAGATCAGTGCTCCTTTGATGACCATATAAGGAAAATATTTCTGGGAAAAATATTGCAGAATCCATGAGTGGTTATGTTATCTAATAGCCTCAGAATGGGAAAATTTAAAGAGAATGGAAAGCAGCTGACTTAACCATTTTCCCAGAGAAAGCTTCTCCTGCTTCTGCATAAAGATGTATAATGTAATCCTTAGAGATCTCACTTCAATTATTGTGTCCTTTATTCGAATGAATAAGTAGAGAATTTAGTTTTTATACTTGTCAGTACTATAACATGCCTTCTCAGCTTAAAAGTAATGGAGGAAATTACTTGTAAAAAAATTAATGAAAGAGATGAAAGATAAGAGAATTCAGGTTTAAAAAGTCAGTGGTCTGTTTCTCAGTATGTTTAAATTTTAGGATTAATGTTTTTTCTTCCTCCTAGAGTTCGAGTCTCATAAGAAAGAATCATGTTAGTAGCCCCCTGTTGTTATGTTTTGCTGGAGTTCATCAGTCGGTAGAAATCTACTGAGCAGTAAGAAGATGTTTCATAGCCTTGGTATAGGAATCATTGCGAGCTTGAAGGTTCACCCATACTAGGAACTTCTAAGGTTACAAGTATGTATGAAGGAAAATGCTTCTTCTCTGAGACATAAGGTGTAAATAAATGGCACAGTCAGAAGGGGACTGTTTAGTTATTGGACCATGGAGAATTCTTAGAAGACACAGGGGCAAATGTATATGTACTGTCTGAGAGAGAGGAAGCCCTCCAGTGTTTGGGAAGGGACAGTCTTTGGTTTTGCTGGACTTAAGGTGATGGTTTGCCTGGGACCGAGGGGTTTCCTGGCTTGTGGGACTTCCAGTGCTAAAGCTGGCCAGGTTCCAGGAAACGAGGGCAGTGAGTTACCCTTAACTAACCTGCCCTGCTCATTGCAGGTCACTTAGCATGCCTGGCCTCTACCTACCAGTGGTGCCTCATTGTGAGAACCCGTCACTCCCATACCTTTTCATGTGTCCCGAGATAGGAAGTACCCCTTGCGAGAACTACTCTGAATCTAGCCCGTGGTGTCAGAGCATTCTAGTCCCACTGGCAAGACCACTGCTGAAGTAGAATGAATGCATGAGGCTGTCTTCTGTCTTAAAACAAACAAAACCTAAATGCAGTTAGTTTAAATGCCTTTGGCTCAAAAAAAAAAAAAAAAAAAAAAAAAAAGAAGAGGGGAGAGGTCGCGATGTTAATCTAAAATCAATGCTTGGAAAAAATGAGGAAATTGATTCTGAGGAGAATGAGAAAAAAATGAGATTGAAACCATACTGAACAGGGCATCGAGTGCAGTGCCATGCTAAGGGAAGTCTTTCATTTTGTTCATAAACGTTTAAGTCAAGCTCTCACTTATTCATGACCCTTATTAATGAGTAATTAGTGGTTCCCATAGAATCTTCAAATTAATTTATATAGTCATGCCAAGATGTCCAACTTTTAGAAGATTTGGGAGGGTAGGAGGGTTAATGGATTTCCAGGATAATGGGCCTCCATCCCTCTTCCCCATCTCCTTTGAATAAAGGGATGCTTCCTAATGAGAAAACAATCCTGCAGAAGGGATGAGGATGAGGGCAGAAAAAAGATGGATCCCCTCTGACGTAGGCAGGTTTAGGATAATATCAATACATGTAAAGGCAGGATATGTTTTGAAAAATCCCTGACTAATTACAGGGCTGTTATATAGCACTTAAGTATGTGTTATCATTATATGTGAAGAATATAGATGCTAAGCACAATTTTATTGATTGAAAAAGCCCAGCCTGATTCTATTACTTAAAGGGATTTTAAAGAGATTATATTGGGTAACCTTGGGTTGAAAATGTTCCCTTTACAATCCAAAACTGGTCAATGTATTCTTTATTTAACCTGATTGATTCTCATCCTCTCCCTTTAAACATAAGCTTGTTCACAGAGATACAGCTGGAAGTCATGTTGCCATGACAACGGTTACACGCTGGGAGGAAGGACTCTTTAAAACGTCCAGGGACTGGGTTTTTAATCACTGATTTATATTGATAGCAAAATTAAATGGGGATGCAGAATTCATAATTATATGTTACTTTGGCTCCATATTTTCACGTATTGACATATAATTTTTGAACACGTTAGGATAGTTTTTTTTTTTTTTTTTTTTTTTTTTTTTTTCTTTATTTATTTTTTTATTTTTTATTTTTTTTATACTTTAGGCTTTTAGGGTACATGTGCACAATGTGCAGGTTTGTTACATATGTATCCATGTGCCATGTTGATTTCCTGCACCCATTAACTCGTCATTTAGCATTAGGTATATCTCCTAATGCTGTCCCTCCCCCCTCCCCCCACCCCACAACAGTCCCCGGAGTGTGATGTTCCCCTTCCTGTGTCCATGAGTTCTCATTGTTCAATTCCCACCTATGAGAGAGAACATGCAGTGTTTGGTTTTTTGTCCTTGCGATAGTTTACTGAGAATGATGTTTTCCAGTTTCATCCATGTCCCTACAAAGGACACGAACTCATCATTTTTTATGGCTGCATAGTATTCCATGGTGTATATGTGCCACATTTTCTTAATCCAGTCTATCGTTGTTGGACATTTGGGTTGGTTCCAACTCTTTGCTATTGTGAATAGTGCCGCAATAAACATACGTGTGCATGTGTCTTTATAGCAGCATGATTTATAGTCCTTTGGGTAGATACCCAGTAATGGGATGGCTGGGTCAAATGGTATTTCTAGTTCGAGATCCCTGAGGAATCGCCACACTGACTTCCACAATGGTTGAACTAGTTTACAGTCCCACCAACAGTGTAAAAGTGTTCCTATTTCTCCACATCCTCTCCAGCACCTGTTGTTTCCTGATTTTTTAATGATGGCCATTCTAACTGGTGTGAGATGGTATCTCACTGTGGTTTTGATTTGCATTTCTCTGATGGCCAGTGATGATGAGCATTTCTTCATGTGTTTTCTGGCTGCATAAATGTCTTCTATTGAGAAGTGTTTGTTCATGTCCTCTGCCCACTTTTTGATGGGGTTGTTTGTTTTTTTCTTATAAATTTGTTTGAGTTCATTGTAGATTCTGGATATTAGCCCTTTGTCAGATGAGTAGGTTGCAAAAATTTTCTCCCATTCTGTAGGTTGCCTGTTCATTCTGATGATAGTTTCTTTTGCTGTGCAGAAGCTCTTTAGTTTAATGAGATCCCATTTGTCGATTTTGGCTTTTGTTGCCATTGCTTTTGGTGTTTTAGACATGAAGTCCTTGCCCATGCCTATGTCCTGAATGGTATTGCCTAGGTTTTCTTGTAGGATTTTAATGGTTTTAGGTCTAACATTTAAGTCTTTAATCCATCTTGAATTAATTTTTGTATAAGGTGTAAGGAAGGGATCCAGTTGCAGCTTTCTACATATGGCTAGCCAGTTTTCCCAGCACCATTTATTAAATAGGGAATCCTTTCCCCATTTCTTGTTTTTGTCAGGTTTGTCAAAGATCAGATAGTTGTAGCTATGCGGCATCATTTCTGAGGGCTCTGTTCTGTTCCATTGATCTATGTCTCTGTTGTGGTACCAGTACCATGCTGTTTTGGTTACTGTAGCCTTGTAGTATAGTTTAAAGTCAGGTAGCGTGATGCCTCCAGCTTTGTTCTTTTGGCTTAGGATTGACTTGGCGATGCGGGCTCTTTTTTGGTTCCATATGAACTTTAAAGTAGTTTTTTCCAATTCTGTGAAGAAAGTCATTGGTAGCTTGATGGGGATGGCATTGAATCTATAAATTACCTTGGGCAGTATGGCCATTTTCACGATATTGATTCTTCCAACCCATGAGCATGGAATGTTCTTCCATTTGTTTGTATCCTCTTTTATTTCATTGAGCAGTGGTTTGTAGTTCTCCTTGAAGAGGTCCTTCACATCCCTTGTAAGTTGGATTCCTAGGTATTTTATTCTCTTTGAAGCAATTGTGAATGGGAGTTCACTCATGATTTGGCTCTCTGTTTGTCTGTGATTGGTGTACAAGAATGCTTGTGATTTTTGTACATTAATTTTGTATCCTGAGACTTCGCTGAAGTTGCTAATCAGCTTAAGGAGATTTTGGGCTGAGACAATGGGGTTTTCTAGATATACAATCATGTCATCTGCAAACAGGGACAATTTGACTTCCTCTTTTCCTAATTGAATACCTTTTATTTCCTTCTCCTGCCTGATTGCTCTGGCCAGAACTTCCAGCACTATGTTGAATAGGAGCGGTGAGAGAGGGCATCCCTGTCTTGTGCCAGTTTTCAGAGGGAATGCTTCCAGTTTTTGCCCATTCAGTATGACATTGGCTGTGGGTTTGTCGTAGATAGCTCTTATTATTTTGAGATACGTCCCATCAATACCTAATTTATTGAGAGTTTTTAGCATGAAGTGTTGTTGAATTTTGTCAAAGGCCTTTTCTGCATCTATTGAGATAATCATGTGGTTTTTGTCTTTGGTTCTGTTTATATGCTGGATTACATTTATTGATTTGCGTATGTTGAACCAGCCTTGCATCCCAGGGATGAAGCCCACTTGATCATGGTGGATAAGCTTTTTGATGTGCTGCTGGATTCGGTTTGCCAGTATTTTATTGAGGATTTTTGCATCAATGTTCATCAAGGATATTGGCCTGAAATTCTCTTTTTTGGTTATGTCTCTGCCAGGTTTTGGTATCAGGACGATGCTGGCTTCATAAAATGTGTTAGGGAGGATTCCCTCTTTTTCTATCAATTGGAATAGTTTCAGAAGGAATGGTACCAGTTCCTCCTTGTACCTCTGGTAGAATTCAGCTGTGAATCCATCAGGTCCTGGACTCTTTTTGGTTGGTAAGCTATTGATTATTGCCACAATTTCAGAACCTGTTATTGGTCTATTCAGAGATTCAACTTCTTCCTGGTTTAGTCTTGGGAGGGTGTATTTGTCGAGGAATTTGTCCATTTCTTCTAGATTTTCTAGTTTATTTGCATAGAGGTGTTTGTAGTATTCTCTGATGGTAGATTGTATTTCTGTGGGATCGGTGGTGATATCCCCTTTTTCGTTTTTTATTGCATCTATTTGATTCTTCTCTCTTTTCTTCTTTATTAGTCTTGCTAGCGGTCCATCAATTTTGTTGATCTTTTCAAAAAACCAGCTCCTGGATTCATTAATTTTTTGAAGGGTTTTTTGTGTCTCTATTTCCTTCAGTTCTGCTCTGATTTTAGTTATTTCTAGCCTTCTGCTAGCTTTTGAATGTGTTTGCTCTTGCTTTTCTAGTTCTTTTAATTGTGATGTTAGGGAGTCAATTTTGGATCTTTCCTGCTTTCTCTTGTGGGAATTTAGTGCTATAAATTTCCCTCTACACACTGCTTTGAATGTGTCCCAGAGATTCTGGTATGTTGTGTCTTTGTTCTCGTTGGTTTCAAAGAACATCTTTATTTCTGCCTTCATTTCATTATGTACCCAATAGTCATTCAGGAGCAGGTTGTTCAGTTTCCATGTAGTAGAGCGGTTTTGAGTGAGTTTCTTAATCCTGAGTTCTAGTTTGATTGCACTGTGGTCTGAGAGACAGTTTGTTATAATTTCTGTTCTTTTACATTTGCTGAGGAGAGCTTTACTTCCAACTATGTGGTCAATTTTGGAATAGGTGTGGTGTGGTGCTGAAAAAAATGTATATTCTGTTGACTTGGGGTGGAGAGTTCTGTAGATGTCTATTAGGTCCACTTTATGTAGAGCTGAGTTCAATTCCTGGATATCCTTGTTAACTTTCTGTCTCGTTGATCTGTCTAATGCTGACAGTGGGGTGTTAAAATCTCCCATTATTATTGTGTGGGAGTTTAAGTCCCTTTGTAGGTCACTCAGGACTTGCTTTATGAATCTGGGTGCTCCTGTGTTGGGTGCATATATATTTAGGATAGTTAGCTCTTCTTGATGAATTGATCCCTTTACCATTATGTAATGGCCTTCTTTGTCTCTTTTGATCTTTGTTGGTTTAAAGTCTATTTTATCAGAGACTAGGATTGCAACCCCTGCCTTTTTTTGTTTTCCAGTTGCTTGATAGATCTTCCTCCATCCCTTTATTTTGAGTCTATGTGTGTCTCTGCACGTGAGATGGGTTTCCTGAATACAGCACACTGATGGGTCCTGACTCCTTATCCAGTTTGCCAGTCTGTGTCTTTTGATTGGAGCATTTAGCCCATTTACATTTAACGTTAATATTGTTATGTGTGAATCTGATCCTGTCATTATGATGTTAGTTGGTTATTTTGCTCGTTAGTTGCTATAGTTTCTTCCTAGTCTCGATGGTCTTTACAATTTGGCATGTTTTTGCAGTGGCTGGTACCGGTTGTTCCTTTCCATGTTTAGTGCTTCCTTCAGGAGCTCTTTTAGGGCAGGCCTGGTGGTGACAAAATCACTCAGCGTTTGCTTGTCTGTAAAGTGTTTTATTTCTCCTTCACTTATGAAGCTTAGTTTGGCGGGATAGGAGATTCTGGGTTGAAAATTCTTTTCTTTAAGAATGTTGAATATCGGCCCCCACTCTCTTCTGGCTTGTAGAGTTTCTGCTGAGAGATCAGCTGTTAGTCTGATGGGCTTCCCTTTGTGGGTAACCCGACCTTTCTCTCTGGCTGCCCTTAACATTTTTTCTTTCATTTCAACTTTGGTGAATCTGACAATAATGTGTCTTGGAGTTGCCCTTCTCGAGGAGTATCTTTGTGGCGTTCTCTGTATTTCCTGAATCTGAATGCTGGCCTGCCTTGCTAGATTGGGGAAGTTCTCCTGGATAATATCTTGCAGAGTGTTTTCCAACTTGGTTCCATTCTCCCCATCATTTTCAGGTACACCAATCAGATGTAGGTTTGGTCTTTTCACATAGTCCCAAATTTCTTGGAGGCTTTGTTCATTTCTTTTTATCCTTTTTTCTCTAAACTTCCCTTCTCTCTTCATTTCATTCATTTCATCTTCCATCAGCGATACCCTTTCTTCCAGTTGATCGCATCTGCTACTGAGGCTTCTGCAATCTTCGCGTAGTTCTCGAAACTTGGCTTTCAGCTCCATCAGCTCCTTGAAGCCCTTCTCTCCATTGGTTATTCTAGTTATCCATTCTTCTAATTTTTTTTCAAAGTTTTTAACTTCTTTCCTGTTGTTTTGAATTTCCTCTCGTAGCTCAGAGTAGTTTGATCGTCTGAAGCCTTCTTCTCTCAGCTCATCAAAGTCATCCTCCATCCAGCTTTGTTCCGTTGCTGGTGAGGAACTGCGTTCCTTTGGAGGAGGAGAGGTGCTCTGTTTTTTAGAGTTTCCAGTTTTTTGGTCTGTTTTTTCCCCATCTTTGTGGTTTTATCTACTTTTAGTCTTTGATGATGGTGATGTACAGATGGGTTTTTGGTGTGGATGTCCTTTCTGTTTGTTAGTTTTCCTTCTACCAGACAGGACCCACAGCTGCAGGTCTGTTGGAGTTTACTAGAGGTGCACTCCAGACCCTGTTTGGCTGGGTGTCGGCAGCGGTGGCTGCAGAACAGCAGATTTTCGTGAGACCACAAATTCAGCTGTCTGATAGTTCCTCTGAAAGTTTTGTCTCAGAGAAGTACCGGGTTGAATGAGGTGTCAGTCTGTCCCTACTGGGGGGGTGCCTCCCAGTTAGGCTGCTCAGGGGTGAGGGACCCACTTTAGGAGGCAGTCTGACCGTTCTCAGATCTCCAGCTGCATGCTGGGAGAACCACTACTCTCTTCAAAGCTGTCAGTCAGACAGGGACATTTAAGTCTGTGGAAGTTCTTGCAGAGTTTTTGTTTGTCTGTGCCCTGCCCCCAGAGGTGGAGCCTACAGAGGCAGGCAGGCCTCCTTGAGCTGTGGTGGGCTCCACCCAGTTTGAGCTTCCTGGCTGCTTTGTTTACCTAAGCAAGCCTGGGCAATGGCGGGCGCCCCTCCCCCAGCCTCGCTGCTGCCTCGCAGCTTGATCTCAGACTGCTGTGCTAGCAATTAGCGAGACTCCGTGGGCATAGGACCCTCCGAGCCAGGTGCGGGACACAATCTCCTAGTGTGCCGTTTTCCAGGCCCGTTGGGAAAGCGCAATATTAGGATGGGACTGACCCGATATTCCAGGTGCCGTCTGCTTCCCCTTTCTTTGACTAGGAAAAGGAACTCCCTGACCTCTTGCGCTTCCCGAGTGAGGCAATGCCTCGCCCTGCTGCGGCTCGCGCACAGTGCGCTTCACCGACTGTCCTGCACCCACTGTTAGGCACTCCCTAGTGAGATGAAACCGGTACCTCAAGCAGAAATGCAGAAATCACCCGTCTTCTGTGTCGCTGGGGCTGGGAGCTGGAGACCGGAGCAGTTCCTATTCGGCCATCTTGGCTCCACCCCCCAGGATAGTTTTTTACACTAATACAATTTCATCTTGTCTGTTGTCTATGTTGTCAGTAATAATAATCTGAAAACATATGGGTTTCTCTGCTCCAAACTCTTGATAGCGTTGTGTTGCCTGTATAATAAATTCTAAACTCATGAATGTGGTACATAGAGTCCTGCAAAAAACAGCTTCCACTTTTCATTAGATTTTGTTCTCACAAGCATTTATTACGGATATCACACATATACAGTCCTTAACTTCAGGGTGTAGGAGCTAAGGGAGGTGGGTGTGTCACACTAGAAACTATAATGCTAAGTTGAAATTTGCCCTGAATAATTTGTCTCTAAGGGGAGATGGTAGTACAGAGATGTTATTAGTCTGTTTTCACACTGCTGAAAAAGACATATCTGAGACTGGGTAGTTGATAAAGAAAAAGAGGTTTAATGGACTCACAGTTCCATGTGGCTGGGGAGGCCTTACAATCATGGTGGAAGGTGAAAGGCACGTCTTACATGGCAGCAGGCAAGAGAGAATGAGAGCCAAGCGGAAGGAGAAATCCCTTATAAAACCACCAGACCTTGTGAGACTTACAGACCACCATGAGAACAGTATGGGGGAAACTGCCCCCATGATTCAGTTACCTCCCACCAGGTCCCTCCCAGAACATGTGGGAATTATGAGAGCTACAATTCGAGATGAGATTTGGGTGGGGACACAGCCAAACCATATCAAGAGAGGAACCGGTTTATTTCAACAGTGGGTGATTAGGAAAAGTTTTGTGGAGGAAGTGACCCTTGAAGAATGAACAAGTTTTAGTGTCAGATAGAGAAACAGGAGATTCCAGCCCAGAGGACCAGCAAAGGCACAGGAATACAGAAACGTAAGGCATGTTGTGAGACCGGTGAGTGTCTATTTGGATACTGGATTGGAATGGGGCTTAAGGAAATGAGATAGCAAAGAGAAGAGAAGCCATATTGAAGAGGGCATTGCGTGCAGTGCCGTTCTAAAGGAAATCTCATTTTGTACAGGAAGAGGAACAAGAATTGGTTGAAATCAATGTTTATGAGAAATTAATAGCTGTAGTATGATTAGAGGGAGCACTGTAGTCACAACAAGCAGTCATAAAGCCAGTTTTGAATCCAAGCAAGGCCCTGGAAAGTGTAGACTGAGGCACTATTAAGGAGGTTAGCAAGCAGAGCATGCATCTATGAGCACTGTACTTTTCTGGAGTCAATTTCCGAAATAGAATTTTATATATTGACTAATAGGTACTCAGGAACATAGATTCTGGTATATGACTGCCTGGCTCAAATCCCAGCCCACTGTTACTAGCTCTGGGACCGTAGTCAGTTACTTCCCTCCTCTATGTTTCTGCTGTAAAATGGGGAGAAGATGACATCAACCTTAAAGGGCTGCTGATACACAGAAAGTGCTTAGAACAACAGTGCCTGGCACACTGTCAGAACTTCAGTAAATGTTAGTGTGGCTGCTGCTGTTGATGAAATGTGAAAACACTGCTCAGTGTTTGGCACTTTTTATGCTTTTTAAAAGCTATCTCAAGAGTGTAAATTATCGGATTCTATTGCTAGCCAGCATCTCAGCCTACCCCTCTAAAAGCCCTCCCTTCCACTTAATGATGGATAGCTGTTGTCTAACCATTATGTCCCAGGCACTGTGCTTAGTGCTAGGGGTACAAATGTCACAGATCCTTGGAGGTATCACTTTTCTGGCCTGAAACCTCTGGCTGGTGGCACCTTTGCCTGAGTTTTGCTCAGGCCTGCTGGGCTCATTCCACCCACTTGGCCTGGGAGACTGCACTCAGCTCACGCTTCTAGCCTGGATCCCACACCTGCCAAAAGTGAGCCAGACATGAGTGGCAAGGGGTGTGTGAGTGAGCATGGGGTCCGGCCACTGCACACAGCCAGGCACACCAGCTGTGGCGGGGCAGGCAGCTCCAGGTGCTGGCATGGGCACTGGCTCCCTGTGAGGCTGTGGCTGGACCAGGCATACTGCAAGTAACTTCCATGGCTGGCACCGGTAAACGCGTTGGTGCCCAGAAGCTTGGAGATGCCAGGAACCACAGAGCCCCGAAGAGGGAGTCATAGCCCTGGCTCAGGGGGCTCCTAGGCCTGGGCTCCCCAAAAGGCTGCAGATCTTTTTCTCATTGCCTGCAACGTGGCAAGCAAGGGGTGTGTTTCAACCCTGTTTGTGTTACAGCTCTTTCAGCCCTGCCATTCTGCAGGTCCCGAGTTCTTGTCCTACATCCAGAAAGAATGAGGTATGCAGACAAGTAGAGGGTGAGCAAGGTGAAGAGGTGCTTTATTCAGTGACAGAACAGCTCAGAGGAGACCCACAGTAGGTAGCTCCTCTCTGCAGCCAGGTCATCCTGTTGTCTGCCCAGCTCTCAGCAGAGAGGAAACCCACTGGGTTAGCTCCTCTCCACAGGCAGGGATCCCGTCATCTGCCTAAGTCTGGCTGAACCTGGGGTTTTTATGGGCTTCAGAGGGGAGGAAGTGCATGCTGACTGGTCCATGAGTGACCATGGGCAGGCTTAAAAAAGCACCATAAATTCCCACCCTGGTCCATGGAACTGGTAGCCCAGCCCCTAGGCCTCTGGTTGTCCCTGGCCTGTAGGTGCAGTTTCACTGGGGACCCAACCCTTTCTGCCCAGGAGCCTATCTGCCTCCTGCCACCATTAACCTGCCATTCACAGTACCCACGGTGCGTAGGCTGTTCATGCTGAGGGGTGCCTGCAGACCTGTGCCGAGCCACCCTTAACCTCCTCTCAGCCTCTCTACTGTGCTTGTTGGTGCTCAAAGTTTGGAGGGGGCTGAGGCAGCAGGGGACTGGTATGCCAGCACTGCCTCAAGCACACACATGCCCATCCAGGTTGTGACAGTGCCCAGGCTCAGCCACAACTGCTCCAAAATTGGAGTGGAGAGAGGCCAGGCAGCAGGAACAGGCACTTCTGAGCCTGCAGGGGCAGGGCGGCTTTCTAGGCCTCCAAGAGTACAGAGATGCCTGGGTCCACATTAGCAGCTGGGCAGCTGTAGCTGCGCCCAGGAGGGTAGTGCACCCGCCCCTCCAACTTGGAAGGTGGGGCAGCGTCCACCTGTTCCCAACTCCCTCTGGCCGGTGGAGTCCACAGCCCTGGCCGTGCCTCCTCCACTGCAGCCAGCATCGTAGCAGCACTCCAGATGGGCTACCGCTGCCATCACAAAGACGAAAATGAAAGGATCTTGTCATAAAAGAGTGTGGCAGCCTTTACTACATAGCAGTTGGTGCATACAAAGGAGTGTGAGGAAAATAGTCCACATGCGACAGAGAGACAGAATGAGGGGGGAGGAATTACTGAATATATAATCTCTAAATTGTTAATACAAAGGTCATTTTGATTTTAAAAACACTTCCCAGTAGTAGATGCTTAAATCACATATTTGTGCATCTATATTCGTAAATTATCAGTTTTTTCCAATTTAAATCATAGTTTCAGTATGAGTTATATTAGGATATTCTTTGTGTTTCGTTTCAAGGATTGGACTTGAATTTCTAAAGAGCAGCATTAATTCTAGAGAAGGGTAAAAGTGTTGAAAGTGAGAGCAGTAGAAGGTTATGAGTGCTTCAAAATTGTTGGCCATTCCTTACCTAGAATTTTAATATTTAATTCAGAACAAGTTTTGTATCCTTCCAGTCATGGGACCACATGATGTTTTCCAGGACCTTCCAATTTGAGGCTCCAAATAAATTTTATAAAAAGAACCTCTCTTGAACCTCTGGCTCACTGGACACCTCTAAAATACTGCCATTCATTAGAAATACAATGTGAGCCACACCCCTAATGTTAAATATTTAATAGCCCCCATTAAAATAAGTAAAAAGCAACAGATGAAGCTAATTTTAATCATCTATTTTATTTAACTCAGTATATTAAAAGTATTATCATTTTGACACAGAATCCTTATAAATATTATTATTTTATATCCTTTTTATTTTCCAAATTCCTGTGTGTTTTATACTGACAGCACATCTCAATTTGGACTGGACACGTTTAATATGCTCAGTAGCCGCATGTGGCCACTGACTCCCCTTTTGGACAGCACAAGTCTAGAACTTGGGGCTTTTCAGAACTTTGGGTCCCTTCAGTAATTATTTAAACAATGTCTGTATCTTTGATGACTTCATTAGTATTTTTACAGTTAAGAAAAATATATAAATCTAAAAATGCAAGTTTGTTTTAGACTTAAATTGTAAGCAGTTAATTATGTCATAATTCATGATATATTTTCATCCCTGCTCCACGCATGCAAAGCATCCCTCTTATTTAATGTACTTACTTGTTTACTTGCTGTTATTTCCTTACCTAGCTCCCACGTATTTCCACCCATAGTCAACCTTTCTTCTTTTTTTTTTTTGAGATGGAGTCTCACTCTGTCGCGCAGGCTGGAGTGCAATGGAGCGATATTGTCTCACTGCAACCTCCACCTCCCGAGTTCAAGCGATTTTCTTGCCTCAGCCTCCCAAGTGGCTGGGACTACAGGCCCGTGCCACCACGCCCAGCTAATTTTTTATATTTTTAGTAGAGACGAGGTTTCACCGTGTTAGCCAGGATGGTCTCGATCTCCTGATCTCGTGATCTGCCTGCCTTGGCCTCCCAAAGTGCTGAGATTACAGGTGTGAGCCACCGCTACTGGCTACTATTCTGATGTGTTTAATGAGTAACTTTTTGTTCAAAACTATACTTGCAATGTGCATTGTTTGTGTGTGTGTGTGTGTGTGTGTGTTTATTCAATGGGTATTTTCCCCCGGGTACTGTGTTTTGGAGATGTATCCATAGGCTATGTGTACGTCGGGTGCATTGTTTCCAGTGGCTGGATGGTGCTCCATGCTGTGAATCCAGCACATTTTACCTTTCCCCTGGTAGAGTGATGGACTCGCAGGTTGCCCCCATTTTCCCAGTACCACAGGGAGCACCCCGCACATTCCTCTAATTGAACTGCATGAGAAGGCATGTGGCATACACACTCGATATTGCTGGGCCATAGGGTGTATATTGTTTACTCCTTTTGGGGAAAAATGATTTATCTTATTTTTATTGATGAATGTATGGATATAATTTATGTGGTTTTGCTCAGTGAAAAACACAGCATTGCAATTGTTGGTTGAATCAGATGACAGGTAGGTGAATCAGTTATGGCATGTTTTTTTAGGGATAGCTTACTAGTTCAATGCTTGTAGGTGTGTTTCTCAAACAGACCCAGTGGCCACGAAAGAGGGTCAAGCTTTTCCAGGGTGACCAGTTGAAATGTGGGCCAAGTACAAGTGTATGTAGCCTTTAGTCACAGTAAGAAAATCTTCAGTTATTGTTCTATGAGCAGAGCAGAATTTATTTTTTTTTAAATGAGTTATTCATGGAAGCAGAAAGTTGGTGGGGGGCTGGGGGGATAAAAAAAAGGTATTACCCTTAACAAAAAGAAAGCCCATGGAAAATTTACAATGAAACTGCATTCTTGCTTTTAAAAGTAACTTGTACTGTTGCATTCTTCAAAGGAAATTTTTTAAACTCTGTGTTTTCTTTTAATTCCTTTCTGTTCTGGGCTCCATGGTTAGGTACTTCCCACTGTAATATTTTCTAAAGAGAAGGGTAAATGCACTCAGTTCATTCATCAAAGCATGTCTGCAACACAGGAAGACACGCAATGTTTGTTTCTACGAGGAAGAAAGCACAAACAGCTGTCTAGGACAAACTTCTTGACATAGCCATGCACTTGGTCCCACTGATGTTTGCCAAAATAGGTGATTATTGTCAGTATTTTTGTCAGCAGTGAGGAAGACTTTGATATAGCATCTGATTCATTTGCTTCCAAAGAATGTTTCTCTATTCCCACTTCTGAGATCTAAGGATCATTTATGTGTGATGAGCAGAGTCTTCTTTCAAAGGCCTTTCATTTATAGTAATTCCTTTCATAGAAAAAGTAATAGAGGCTGGGCGTGGTGGCCCATGCCTGTAATCCCAGCACTTTGGGAGGCCAAAGCAGAAGGATCACTTGAGCTCAGGAATCTGAGGCCAGCCTAGGCAACATGGCGAAAATCAAAAAACATAGGTGGGTGTGGTGGTGCACACCTGTGGTCCCAGCCACTCAGGAAGCTGAGGCGGGAAGATTGCTTGAGCCCAGGAGTTTGAAGCTGCAGTGAGCCATGTTTGTGCCACTGCCCGCTGGCCTGGGCAACAGAGAGCAATACCCTGTCTCAAAAAAAAAAAAAAAAAAAAAGAAAGGAAGAAAAAAAGAAAAAGTAATGGAATGAGTTTGAGGAGGAAGATGCTTAGAACATGCCAGAATTCAAGAGCAGAAAGACCATCATTAACAAATGGACATTAACTACCAGTAGATCCAGAAAGAAGGAACTGGAGCTAGCCCAGGACGAAAACCTGTTATAAATCAAAATTTTCACAAGCGAGAGGCTGAGATTTTGCAATGAGGAAGGGGAAAAAAAGAACCAAAGTATTTCTGTAGTGTAACAAATTTGGAAACCTTCCCAGAGACCCTGCAGATAAGAAACCTCTAATGCTTCAAGAGCATTTTTCTCATAGGAAAATAATTTTAGCTACTGGCTGGAATTCGAGGCCTAGTGGGTTAACTGGTATATTTGTGGGTGAATAAAAAATAGCAAACAGCATTTCTGAATCTTTTTTGGATGTCATAGCAAAGGAGGACTCAGATTCCCCAAGCAGGCTGTATGGTGGTATGTACTGCCCGACCCCCACCCGAATCCCTCCCTCCCTCCCTTCCTCCCTCCCTCCCTCCCTCCCTCCCTCCCTTCCTTCCTTCCTTCCCCCACTTCTTTGTCCTCCTTTTTCCCATTCATGTAGATATTATCTAGGCAACCTTTGTAGTTTCTCAGAATGAGATAGGAAAAAAGGGGACCACTCCCAAATACATTCTCTTATATTCAGAAAACTTACATTGCCCACCTATGACGTATAGGACATGTTTGCAGTACCTTGGTTGATTACAGTAAAAAGAACAAGAAGTCTGGTCTTTGCTTTAAGGAACTTAGATCTGTGCAATTTGTGATTAATAGCATCGATAAGAGACCTTTTTGAACATTTTGTAACCGAGAATTCACAATTTAGACACCAAATAGTTCCATATTCTCATCTTTACAGAAAGGAGAATGTCCTTCTAAACTTTGAGCATGAATTATCGTTTGAAAATTTTGAGAATAATTATTTCATTTACTGGTCCTTTCCTGGAATTTTGGCTCAATTACCTAATATTGTCTTATGCTAGATTCTATTTTTGAGAAGTGTAAAAAAAATGGCAGTTTCTATACATGCATCCCTGGCAGATGGGATCCACAAATACCCCTGCCTCCTTTCTGTCAATAGCCCCTGCATCTTTGAAAAACTCAGAGCTCTGCATATCACTTCTTCATTTCTGGGAAAGAAAAACCAAGCTATTCCACAGGTGTGTGGCAGCTAATTGGTTTTGCCATTTTGTTAACCCCCTAGAGAATGTTTGCTTTCCTTTCTTGATCTAGAATTGGAGGGGCTTGAGGAAGAGAATGGCATAGATCAAAGAATTAAAAGCCTTGAGTCAGATTAATGACTGGATGTTGCTTGTGGTTGGCTGAATCCTGCAGGTATTTCTTGAAGTCTGTGAAAAAATAAGCCCAATGCAGTGTCTGCATTTGGTCTGCATTTGTCTGCATTTTTGACAATATTTGGAAATGAGGTTAAGATGCTTGGATTGGTGGGTGGTGGAAAATGAATGAGTCATAACCGATGAAGTTATATTCCAACAATATGATGTTTTAGAAAGAGTCTTGGGCCAGATGAGAATCAGGAAACTGGTTTCTTAACCCAGCTCTGTAATTTAGATGCCTATGTGTTTGTGTTTGAATAGGAGATTGCAAAGCTAATCCATTAGAAGCTGTTTCTTTCCTAGACTAGGTCTGGAATTTAGTTTTCTGCTGTGAGATTAATGAAATAGGATGAATTTCAACTACTAGTAATATAAGACTCCAAAATAACTGTGACTTATTACAGTAAAAATGTACTTCCCTTTCACATAGAAGCCTGGCAGTAGCAGTCCACTGATATGATGGCTGTGCCCTACAAAGACCTCAGGAACCAAATTTCTTCTGCCTTCCTGCTCTGCCGTCCCTAGGCTATGTCCTCATAGTCCAAGGCAGCATCTCTGTTGCAAGCAGAAGGAAAAAGTATGCGCAACTGCTTTTTTTTTTTTAAAAGGAGGGCTCTTGGAAATTGCCATACAGTCCTTGAGCTTCACACTTCAATGGTTAGAATTTACTTGCATGGCCATACCTAGCTGCAAGGGAGGCTGGGAAATGTAGCCTTTATATCGGGTGGCCATGTTTCCAAATAAAAGTTTATATGGCTGTAGGAAAGACTGGCTGTTGATGAACACTGGCTTTGATGAACATCAAAAACAGAAAAAAAGTGGCCGGGCACGGTGGCTCACGCCTGTAATCCCAGCACTCTGGGATGCCAAGGCGGGCGGATCACAAGGTCAGGAGATCAAGACCATCCTGGCTAACACAGTGAAACCCCATCTCTGCTAAAAATATAAAAAATTAGCCGGGCGTGGTGGTGGGCGCCTGTAGTCCCAGCTGCTCGGGACGCTGAGGCAGGAGAATGGTGTGAACTCGGGAGGCGGAGCTTGCAGTGAGCCGAGATGGTGCCACTGCACTCCAGCCTGGGCGACAGAGCGAGACCCTGTCTCAAAAAAAAAAAAAAAATTCTGTTTTTGATGAACTTCTTTTATTAGATAACTTTGTAAAATTTTTGACCAGTAATTTAAATATCTTAACCCCATGGGTCTATTCTCTTGTGTTATTTATTGACCAAAATATATTTATATGTTTTATATAGCCTGCCTCAAATTCTTTTTTTAATGTAGACAGAGGTACTCCACTTATTACTGAGAGGAGTAATAAGAAAGAAGCTTTTACTCTGATCCCTTTAAGTATGTTTTTACAACATAATCTCAGAAAAACGTTTTTCTCTGTACTCCTCCTCCCGATCCATAGTCTAAAATCCTTTTTTACATCAAATATTAAAGCTTGTCCATTAACCACTCTGACAGGCTGAACAATTTACCTCATTCTACTGATTTTTTTAAGGGCACTTAACCTTTAAAACACACTTAATGATATAGGATGGCTCCCAAACAAAAATACACCAAGATTTTTCCACAGCCAAATGATAAGCATTTTCCTAACCTCGATCAAGTTATTTAACATTGCTGAAATCTGTTTCTTTAGTAAAATGGGAATAATATCTGCTCTGCATCTGTGGCAAGATTTTGTGGGATCAAATGAGATTGGATTAATTATAGCTCTTTGGAAGTCCTGTAGTGCTCTGGAAGTGCATGCTATAGTTCTTATATCAGAAATAAAATGTATATGGTTTATGCATATGTATAATATAATATGCATTCTAATCTATGAGAGTGTAGTATAATAATGTTCCCACACACAGATTTTGATTTTATAAAACATGACGTCCACTTCAGCTTGTAATTGTAATATGCTGACAAAAGGCCAAATTGTCATTGAATACTGTGTCAATTGCCCAAATTCTCCATAATGATCTTTTGTTGAAGTATTTTAACTTAAGTGGGAATCAAGTCCTGGCATGCCACCATTTAGAAGAATAATGACGTTGGAGTTGATCAAGGCCACTTCTAAAATAGCTTCCATTTTGTGATCATTGCTGTTGTATACTAGCCAGAGGACTGCAGCTCTAAGAGAAAAGCATATTGAAGATCCTGCCAAAATAACAGAAAAGAAAATTGTCTCCATTTAATATATTTTCAAACCTGCCTACCTTGAAAGAGTGTGATGCCACTAGTAATTCTATTCTGTTTAATTGTATGGAAGCCAAAGAAAGATTCATGCCCCTGGTTGTATTTTGTCTTCTCTTCTCCTGCTGCTCACTCTGAAATAATAATAAAATTAAGTTGAAAGGTTAGGTTGACAGAGGATGTGACGGAGGGGCACATTCTCTGAATGATGTTGTGCAGTTACACTTAGCTTAATTTCCATATAATCCTAGATCTTTCTGGAATACTGTGGTTAGGACGAGTGACTAGGTAGTCTTCCTGCCAAACCTAAATAAATCCTGCCTGGTATTGAACAGGATATATTGCTGTCACTCATTAGGGGAGTGGGATAGGCAGACAGCTGGAGGAAAAAGTAATAAAGCCTGCCTAGCTATTTTATCTAAATACGATGTGATCTCTACTTTTTAAAATTATCAAAAATTAAGGCTGAGTGCAGTGGCTCACGCCTGTAATCCCAACACTTTGGAAGGCCGAGGCGGGAGGATCACTTGAGGTCAGGAGTTCAAGACCAGTCTGGCCAAGATAACGAGACCCCCATCTCTACAAAAAATTTAAAAATCAGCTGGGCATGGTGGCGGGCAACTGTAGTCCCAGCTACTCAGGGGGTTGAGACGGGAGAATCGCTTGAGCCCAGGAGGTCAAGGCTGCAGTGAGTCGTGATCATGCGACTGCACTACAGCCTGGGTGACAAAGCAAGGCCCCGTCTCAAAAAAGGAAGAAAGGGAGAGAGATAGAAGATTATCAAAAATTGCTGATTTCAAGACCATGCTCACCTACACCCATTCGCCTTTCATTATTATGCTTAGGCTTTTGGATTTTTAAGGGTTGTGATGTCAATGCAGTTTTTTTCCCAATACTTCTCAAGAAAACAAAATTGAGATTACCATAATTGTCTCTAGTTTTCTTAAAGTAAAATACAAATCTTCACTCAGATTTTAAGTTTTTATTAAGCTTTTTTGGAAGGAAGACCCTTAAGCCTGAGGTTCTCAGCAGTGCTATGTCGTGTACTCTGTGCACACTCTAAAAGGAAATAAAGTTCTTAGGTTATACTTCACTTCATCTCAAGACTCTAACATCACTAGTTAGCAAATACGTGTTTTATTGTGTGTGGAGGTATTTAGAATTAGACGTTCCAGTGATAATTAAAATATTAAAATATTTTACTACATCTAAAATATTCTGTAACCAGGTCATATGATTAACCTTAATTATATATAAGTACATGGATGGATGGACCGATGGATGGGTGAATATTTACAAATACAAGTTTTCCTTCTGGGTAACTTTTAGCTGCTTACATTTCATGCCTTTTAGTTTTAAGTTTGTATGCAGAGTCCTCCTGACTATATTGTGTTTGGTTTTGGTTAATAGTCTCTGAACCGAGATGTATAATTTTCTTTTATCTTCTACCAACCTCTGATCGCATCCTATCTGCATACTTTCATGAGAATATGAGGTGGAGGCCAGGTGCAGTGGCTCATGCCTGTAATCCCAGCACTTCAGGAGGCCAAAGCTGGCAGATCACCTGAGGTCAGGAGTTCGAGACCAGCCTGGCCAACATAGCGAAACCCGGTCTCTACTAAAACTACAAAAATTAGCCGGGCGTGGTGGGCACCTGTACTCCCAGCTACTTGAGAGGCTGAGGCAGGAGAATTGCTTGAACCCAGGAGGCAGAGGTTGCAGTGAGCCGAGATCGCGCCATTGCACTCCAGCCAGGGCAACAAGAGCAAAACTCCGCCTCAGAAAAAAAAAAAAAAAAAAAAAAAAAAAGGAATGTGAGGTGGAGCAGAAGCAGTCCCCCATCAAGAATGTTTTAAATAGAAAACAGATTTAAACTATTTTGTTCTGACTTCCTTTCTGTTTCTTTAAGGGCTCAACTACATGACAGAAAACAGCTACGTGCTGATGAAAGAGGCATGATGTACTCAAACAAGTGTGCTCTCACGTGATACATCATTTCTAAACTGACATGTGGGTGGCCAGTGTTATTATCTAGTTTTCTTGATCTAAGTACAAATTACCTTTTTAATAAAAAAAAAATGTGGTTGTTGCAGACTCTCAAATCATATTTTTCAGTGAAGAAATACACTGTGGTTGATGGCATTTCGCAAAATGTTTTGAATTACAGAATTTCTTTTTCCCAAGCCACATATGAATGTAGCAATTGATAGCTAATGATAATCAACATTTACTGAGTGATTACTATGTGCCCGGCTTTGCGCCGCCGCCTTTGTTCCATATCCACCCTGTGAGGTAGGAGCTGAAATCAGTCCTGTCTTACAAAGAGCAGATGGGTCATTAGAATTTAAGCCATTTTCTCTGAGGTCACACAACCAGCAGGCATCGGGGCTAGATTCGATTCCAGGCTGTCGGTGTGGCTACAGAGCTCCTGTTCCTGATAGTAATACAGCCCCAAGAAAAATGTAGTTGAGTAAGCCCAGCAAAGACTATGCCTCCATGCGTTTAAATTAAGAAACTTTTGTGTTGATTTTATGCCAACATGCTTGATAAAAATAGACAAAGTATGTAATGTTAAAAAGCCCAAATTTAAGGACCATTTAAGTATTGAGTTCTTGGAATATTTACTCAAGAATCTTCAACAGAAAAATCCTCAGCTACAAATAGCTTCCTATTTCAAAGATACTCAGAAATCTTAACATTAATGTTTTAATGAAAAGTACGGGGAAAGGTGTTAGGAAATTAACACTCCCAGAACTGTTAAGGTTTTTTTTTTTTTTCTTTTTTTTACAACTGTTAAAATAATGCTGCCACAGGGAAGTTCAATTGAATACAAAGTGTAATTTTTCTGAGGCTGTGATAGACATTTCAAGACCTAAATTATGTCTTGGAAAGACATATTAAGAAGTATAAGGGCCTTGAAACTCTTCAGGCGGGCTTTCCTCCTCCCCTCTTGGCAGGCCAGTGGGTCAGGATTCTGGGCGCTCCCAAATTTTGGACACTTTGGGGCCTGTCCCTTTCTTACCATAGTCAGTGTTTCTGCCCGTTCCTTTGGTTGACGACAACTTCACCTCATATTCTAAGCAGCCTCTGTTTGCTGCCTGGAACCCTCAGCAAACCTATCTGATCTAAACCCAGAGTCCTGGCTCTGGGCTGTTGATTGTCTTCCAAAGTTGGTGGTGAAGCTGGAGGAAGTGAAGAGCCCTGCTTGCTATATTCTGACAACACAAACCTTGGGCCAGAAAAAATAAAGGGACTAAGTAGTGAGAGAGAAAAAAAGAGAGAGGCAAAAGAGGAGGGCCACTGTGTGATCAGAAAAATATTTTTTGGGCCAGGTGCGGTGGCTCACACATGTAATTCCAGCACTTTGGGAGGCCGAGGCAGGTGGATCACATGACGTCGGGAGTTCGAGACCAGCCTGGCCGACATGGTGAAACCCCGTCTACTAAAAATACAAAAATTAGCTGGGCATGGTGGCACACGCCTGTCATCCCAGCTACTCGGGGGGCTGAGGCAGGAGAATCACTTGAACCCAGGAAGTGGAGGTTGCATTGAGCTGAGATCATGCCATTGCATTCAGCCTGGGCAACAAGAGCGAAACTTCATCTCAAAGAAAAAAAAAAAAAGAAAAAAATATGTTTTGGTTGGAGGAGGGAGATGGAATCTTATTATGTTGCTCAGGCTGGCCTCAAGCTGTTGGCCTCCAGCAGTCCTCCCACTTCAGCCTCCCCAGTAGCTGAGATTACAGGCACGGGCCACTGTGCCCGGCCTGAAAAAGAGTTTTAAGGCTAAATTCAAATAGTTTGGATTGAAGCGTTAAGCTCCGTCGAGAATAACATCACTCAAAAGAGTCAGTAGTAGCAGCTGCCACTAAGACTTTGTAAGAGATCAGAAAGATCCCTTCAAGAATGGGAACATTGTGCAAATTATTCTTCTGATCTTTTCAAAATACAAATCACATCACATAATAGCTTCAGATAATCCTTTGCACAAAGGATGAATCTTTAGCCAATGGGGCTTTATGCCTTATCACAGACCTCTCACCCCTAATCGAGTGACTTTTCTGTTGTAATGACATACAGGCTTTTTCCAGCCACATGACCTTGCCCTTGCTGTTCCCTCTTTCAGGAATGCTGTTCTCTTGTCCCTTCCCAAGGCTGGCCCCTTCTACTTCAGGGAGACCTCACTCCCTCAGAGGCCTTCCCAGACCATCCTCTTAAATAGCCCACCCTATCCCCAGAAATGATTGTTTGCCTCTCTTATTTATTGCTGTATTCCCAGCTTCTAGATAATATTTGGCATTTATAGGAGGTCATCAATACAGAAGAATGAATAAGTGGATGAATGAATGACGGAATACACATGTCACATTTCTTCTTCTGTGGAGCCAGTAGTTAGATGGAGTTTGATGGAAAAGAATGACTACCTGGCCAGGTACGGTGGTGCATGCCTGTAATCTCAGTACTTAGGGAGGCCGAAGCGGGCAGGTCACCCGAGGCCAGCCTGGCCAACATGGCTGAACCCCGTCTCTACTAAAAATACAAAAAATTATCCGGACATGATGGCGTGTGCCTATAGTTCCAGCTACTTGGGAGGCTGAGGCAGGAGAATTGCTTGAACCTGGGAGGCAGAGGTTACAGTGAGCCAAGATGGTGCCACTGCACTCCACGCTGGGTGACCGAGCAAGACTCAGTCTCTAAAAAGAGAAAAGAATGAGTACCTTTTCCTAAGCCAGTGGTTCTCAAAAGTGGGACTGTTAGAAATGCAGATTCCTGGGCCCCACTCCAGAGTGACCAAGGCTCTGCAGCAGTGTATGTTCTCACAAGCCCTCCAGGTGACTCTCATGCTTGAGAACCAGTGTCTTAGGCCGGGTGTGCAGTTCCCCATCTATTGTCATCACCTCTGCACCCCTAGCTTTAAACCAGTGTCTGGCACAGAGTAGACAGGAAGCATTTGTTGAATGAATTAAGCCACCTTCCCTCTTTCCTCCCCACCCCGTGCCTTTCACACTCAAAGCCCTGGGTGCACAAACGTTGAGGAAGGGAGCGATTGCCTTCCTGAGGACCCGAGGGAAATCTTGTGCTCTGTAGTACAGACCTTGCTAAATTTAGACTTTCAGCTCACCCCTTCCTCCTTCCTGTGCCCTCCGCAGCAGGAGAGGAAATTTCCAGCTGCTGCTAGAAGCAAATCTATTTTCATTTGACCCTTGGATTTCTGCAGGTGAGCCTAGGGGGAAGAGGGTGATTAGAAGTGGGCTTGCTTCACACACTGGCCCCACCCGGGAGTGGTCCTTGTTCAGAAGCCAGGCCCCTAGCCCTGGCGCCTGAGGTGGCTGGAAGGAGCCGGTCCTTGCTGCTCACAGACAGGCTCCTTGTTCTCAGGCCAAGTATTGCTTTTGGCCCAGGAGGCTCCCAGCACAAGAGAGACTTTGTGGGGCTCTTCGCATTGCTATTTTTACTCTTTGACTTCCAGGCTCTGCTTCCTGTTCCCTCACAAAAGAACAAAAAGCACAAATTATGAAGAGCCGCAGAGCCCCTTTGAAAGGACACGATGGCTTTCACCTCCCACTCTTGACCTGTCCCCAGTCAGCAGGTGACAGTGCCTTCGGTCAGAGGCAGTGATGACAGGAGACTAGAAAGGAGGGAAGGTGGAGAAGCATGTGGATCTCAGTCTCTGCAGCATGCGGAGAGAGGAATTTGATCTTTAAGGCTTCTAGCAGGAGGGTTTTAGAAATATATGGGCCAGCTGGAGTGGCTGGCCTGGATTTACTGGAGCAGAATTCGGGAGAAAGGCATTTGAAGGAGGCCCCTGGATAGAGGCCTGAGTTGGAAGTGTTCTCATTTTTAATATCCCCAGAATGTCGGGGTGGATTGGGGCTCAGGGCCAGTCTGCGGGGTGAATCTCGGTGCTGTGACATACCATTTGACCATGGTCAAGCCAGCTGTGGATCTCACAGCCTCAGCCTTGTAGCCATTGTTTGGTTATGTTGTCATCCCTATTTATTCATCTTCTAATTTCCCAATGCTGTCCATCTGGGTTTTTCTCAGGTCTCTGAAAAAGTAGAATCCTTTTTTTGTTTTTTTTAAGAGATGGAGTTTTGCTCTTGTTGCCCAGGCTGGAGGGCAGTGGCGAAATCTCGGCTCACTGCAACCTCCACCTCCCAGGTTCAGGTGATTCCCCAACCTCAGCCTTCTAAGTAGCTGGGATTACAGGTGCCCACCACCACACCTGGCTAATTTTTTTTGTATTTTTAGTAGAGATGGGGTTTCACCATGTTGGCCAGGCTGATCTCGAACTCCTGACCTCAGGTGATCCACCCGCCTTGGCCTCCCAAAGTGCTGAGATTACAGGCGTGAACCACCGTACCTGGCCTAAAATCCATTTTTATATCAGGACATAGTTTACCTTTTTGGCTGTAAACCCATCTGCTGTCCTCTCTGAGCCCTAGAAATGGGGATAAAGATAGTGCCTCCTTCATAGGGCAGCTGTGACAAACCACAAGCTCTGCAACAAAGGACACAGGACACGTGATACAGCACCTAGTGGCGTCAGTGTCCTTGCGGTTGTTACTGTTACTAGCTTTTATGACATCCCAGCGGTAAGACAGCACTTGCATTCAAGACCTGAAGGACCTGGATTCCACCCTTGACTGCTAGCTGGGATTGATGTGAGCGTTAAATGCAGCGATATGTATGAAAACATGCTTTGCTTTATGGATGGGGAACTTTTTTCCGAATGAAGGCCTCAGACCCACAGTCAGGGGGAAGCTCAGAATCATGTACAAATGCAAAGCAACTTTATTCATTTGGGGTTGGTTTATGTTTGAGAGAAACCTAGAAGTTTCACAAGCCTGCTTGAAAATGGAGAATGAGGGCATCAATCTTTATTTTAAAAATTATGAAATATTTAAATTAAAAATTATGAAATATTTTTGCTTCCACATTAATTGAGAGAGAAGAGAGATATTTGGAGAAAGAGAAGATGTCTTGTTACAGTAGAGGCGTCATCAGCCAGGGGCACACACGGTGTATAATAAGGAAGACAGCGTGGTGGCTCACGCTTGTAATCCCAGCACTTTGGGAGGCCGAGGGGGGCGGATCACGAGGTCAGGAGATCGAGAGCACGGTGAAACCCCGTCTCTACTAAAAATACAAAAAAATTAGCCGGGCGTGGTGGCGGGCGCCTGTAGTCCCAGCTACTCAGAGAGGCTGAGGCAGGAGAATGGCGTGAACCCGGGAGGCGGAGCTTGCAGTGAGCTGAGATCGCGCCACTGCACTCCAGCCTGGGTGACAGAGCGAGACTCCGTCTCAAAAAAAAAAAAAAAAAAAAAAAAAAAAAAGGGAAGACAGCCAGCAAGGCAGGTGGGGTAGAATCTGGACTTGCCTGACCTCCTCAGATCCTGGAAGTCCAGCCCTGCTGAGGGAGCCTAACTGACCTTCTTCTCCAATGAAAGTCACCATAAGATGATCTTTTGTCCTTTTTTTTTTTTTTTTTGAGACGGAGTCTCACTCTGTCACCCAGGCTGGAATGCAGTGGTGCAATCTCGGCTCATTGCAACCTCCACCTGGGTTCAAGTGATTCTCCTGCCTCAGCCGCCTTAGTAGCTGGGATTACAGGTGCCTGTCACCATGCCCGGCTAATTTTTGCATTTTTAGTAGAGACAGGTTTCACCGTGTTGGCCAGGGTGGTCTCAAACTCCTGACCTCAGGTGATCCACCCCACTTGGCCTCTCAAAGTGCCAGGATTACAGAGATCTTTTTGCTTTGAACTATGATGATAATTTGACCCTAGAGATTCTGTAGTGAGCGTTTTCCTTGGGACCTATGAAAACATGTTCTTATATTGTGACTTTAGTGACTCGGATGTGCTGCTGTAGTACTGGCTTCTTGAGACCTACAATTTCTAGTGATGGTGATGATAACACTAACAGTGACCGTCCATGCAGTGAACATGGCTGCTGCCTGCCAACCTTTATTCTAAGTGTTTTATACACTACCCAGTGAGGCAGGTACTATTATGATCCCTGTTTTACAGATGTGTATCTGAAGCCCAAAGAGGTTGAGGAACTTGTCCAAGGGCACTCAGATAGGGAGTGGCTGAGCCACGATACGAAGGTCCCTACTGCATTGACACTTCCGGTTGCCATGCGGTTGCACCAAGCCATGGCTGCACCGAGCCGTATCGCGTCTTCGCAGACTCTCCTCTGGTTTCCTGGTCTCATTGGAGCCAGCAGGCGTCTTGAATGAATCCCTTCTTTTTGCTTGGATTATCTTTTAAGTATTGAAAAATAACTCGACCAGGCTGGCTTTCTATTCTGGCATATCTCTTTTTAAGAAACAACTGAAACTTTCGATCTCAAAATTCCACTGAGGTATTTTAATTGTGCAAAACAACATATGTAGAGAAACACCCATACATGTAAACATACAGCTTAACATAATTATAAGGGAGCATCGATGGCCCCACCAGCCCAATGAAGAAATAAAGCATTTCTAATACTCCAGAAGTGCTTGAGAAACCTCTCTGTGATCTTCACTGTCTCTCTCCCATTCCAGGTATTCATTCTCCTGTTTTTGGTGATGACTGTATCCTTGCATTTCTTTATAGTTTTACCATCTACATCTATATGCCTAAACAATGTAGTTTAGTTCTTGGACTTGGCGTGTTCACTTAATTAATATATTCTGTTTTGTCTTCCTTCTTTTGATCAATGATATGTTTGTCAAATACATCCATATTGTTGTGTATAGCTCATTTTTGTTCATTTATTTATTCTGCTGTAATTTATTCATTGTCTTTTTTTATTTAATTTTAATTCATTTTAATTTTTTTTTTTTTTTTGAGACAGAGTCTTGCTCTGTCACCCAGGTTGGAGTGCAATGGCATAGTCTAGGCTCACTGCAACCTCTGCCTCCTGGGTTCAAGTGATTCTCCTGCCTCAGCCTCTTGAGTAGCTGGGACTACAGGGGCATGCCACCACACCTGGCTAATTTGTGTATTTTTGGTAGAGACAGGGTTTCACCATGTTGGCCAGGCTGGTCTCAAACCCCTGACCTCGTGATCCATCCACCTCAGCCTCCCAAAGTGCTGGGATAACAGCTGTGAGCCCCCACGCCAAGCCAATTTTTAAAAATTCTTAGTAGACATACGTCTCCCTGTGTTGCCCAGGCTGGTCTTAAACTCCTAGACAAGCAATCCTCCCGCCTTGGCCTCCCAATGTGCTGGGATTATAGGCATGAGCCACTGTGCCTGGCCAATTCATTCGGTTTTAAATGGTTGTCTAGGTTGTTTCAAGGTTTTGGTTATTTCAGTGATGCTGATATGAATATGTTACCTGGTACACATACCAAGTGTGGAATTGTTGGGTCATAGAGTAGAGATATCTTCCACTTTACTAGTTAATACTGTTGCCTTTTCTAAAATGATTGTACCAAATTACCCTTCTACAAGCAGTAGTATCTACAAGATCTGTTGTTCTACATGCCTGCCAACAATTGGTATTGTAATACTTTTAATTTTTGCCGAGCTGACAAGTATAGAAGGAAATCTACTGTGTTGTGACTTGAGGCATTTTAAGATGCTCTGCAGGCTTTTTATTAGATTTCTGCAGTTTCTGTAAACCTTGCCTTCAGTAGCCCCCGCAGATGGTCCGAGTTCCAGTCCTCCAGTCGAGTTGCTCTGAGATGGGTTCCCACGGTGCGCTTTAGGCTGTCCAGTGCCAAATCTCACCCCCTAAGAGGACTGTTGCACATGACACACCCAAATAGAAAAACATTCTCCAGGGTGGAGGTCTTTTAGGTATTCCCACAGCAAACTAAGAATACCACATTGTGATTTCAAAGCTCTAAGCAGATCCGTCAAAAGGGGGTGCACGACAGACGCTCAGTTTAAGCAAACTGCTGAGAGTCAGAAGGGCAGTGACGCTGCCAGCCACCGTTTCCTTTCCAGTTTTCAGCCGCTTGCCTTGTCTCCAGCAAAGCTTCACTAAGTAATTTTCTGAGAACAAAAGGGATTGAAGCTTTCTCCTCAAATCGCCTGGCGTTGTCGAATACTCCTGTTTTGTTTTGTTCTGCATGTGCTCCCTCTCGTCTCGTCCATCCACTGTGATGCCATGATAACCATCGGAGGGCGGCCATTAAGCGGCTTTGCAGTATTCTGAAAATCTTTTACAGAAGCAGCTGCTTGGTATTTCGATAACTTGACCCCACTGTTCTCTTGGCTTAGCTATGGTTTTAAACTTTATTGTAAGTGAACATTTTAAAGAAAATCTGACACTTGTTTTCAAGGAAAATCATACATAAAGACCAATGTGTGGCCGGGCGCGGTGGCTCACGCTTGTAATCCCAGCACTTTGGGAGGCCGAGGCGGGCGGATCACGAGGTCAGGAGATCGAGACCACAGTGAAACCCCGTCTCTACTAAAAATACAAAAAATTAGCTGGGCGTGGTGACGGGCGCCTGTAGTCCCAGCTACTCGGAGAGGCTGAGGCAGGAGAATGGCGTGAACCCGGGAGGCGGAGTTTGCAGTGAGCCGAGACTGCGCCACTGCACTCCAGCCTGGGCGACAGAGTGAGACTCCGTCTCAAAAGAAAAAAAAAAAAAAAATTGTGTAATGACAGACAAAATGGGTGTTACTGTGGTTGAAAAGATCAGGAAAGGCCTGGACTTCCACCTACCTGCTCTTCTTCCCCTCCCACTCCTTTTTTTGAGACAGAGTCTCACTCTGTTGCCCAGACTGGAGTGCAATGGCGTGATCTCAGCTTACTGCAACCTCCACCTCCGGGTTCAAGCAATTCTTGTGCCTCAGCCTCCCGAGTAGCTGGGATCACAGGTGTGTGCCACCATGCCTGACTAATTTTTGTAAAGATGGGATTTCACCATATTGGCCATGCTGGTCTCAAACTCCTGACCTTGAGTGATCCACCTGCGTTGGCCTTCCAAAGTGATGGGATTACAGGCATGAGCCACCATGCCTGGCATTCTTCCCAGTTTGATAACAGTTGAAAACCACTGACTGATTTAATAAAGTCCAAAGTACTTATTTAAATGTGTATTTTTTTTTTTTTTTTTTTTCGAGACAGGATCTCACTTCTGTCACCCAGGCTGAAATGCAGTGGCATGATTATGGTTCAATGCATCCTCCACTTCTTGGGTTCAGGTGATTCTCCCACATTAGGCTCTTTTTGTTTTTAAGATGGGAGTCTCACCCTGTCACCCAGGCTGGAGTACAATGGCATGATCTCAGCTCACTGCAACCTCCGCCTCCTGAGTTCAAGTGATTCTCCTTCCTCAGCCTCCCAAGTAGCTGGGATTACAGGTGTCCACCACAACACCTGGCTAATTTTTGTATTTCTTTTTTTTTTTTTTTATTAATTTTTTTTGCACACAAAAACAATAAACATTTTCTAAAAATACACACAAACAAAAAGATGCGTATCAAACATATTAGGAAGGTTACACATGGGAAGTCGGGGAATAGAAATGGGGGGTGGGAGTTAAAATAAGGTAGAGAGGGACTTTATGTGGATCAGTGATAATAACTCAATCCTCTATTTCAAAGAAGAGGGAGAAGGAAGAGGAAGAAAAAGAAAGTGGGATAAAGGATCAGAAAGGGAGGAAAATAGAAAAAATTAGAGTATGACTCCAGGGTAGACCTGTTTTGTTGTCACTGAGTTGGTTGGTTGGTTTGTCTGTTGTATTTTTCATGTTTCGCCAAGTTGGCCAGACTGGTCTCGAACTCCTAGCCCGAAGTGATCAACCCGCCTCGCCCCCCAGAGTGCCGGGACCACAGGTGTGAGCCACCACGTCCAGCCCCCACATTGCTTCTGGCCTCCATGGTAGACCTCCCAGACGGAGCGGCCGGGCAGAGGCGCTCCTCACTTCTTCCCAGACACGGGGCGGCCGGGCAGAGGCGCTCCTCACTTCCCAGACTGGGCAGCCAGGCAGAGACGCTCCTCACTTCTTCCCAGACGATAGGTGGCCGGGCAGAGGCGCCCCTCACTTCCCAGACAATGGGTGGCCGGGCAGAGGCGCTCCTCACTTCCCAGACGATGGGTGGCCGGGCAGAGGCGCTCCTCACTTCCCAGACGGGGCGGCCGGGCCGAGGCGCTCCTCACTTCCCAGACGGGGCGGCCAGGCAGAGGCGCTCCTCACTTCTTCCCGGACGGGGCGGCCGGGCAGAGGCGCTCCTCACTTCTTCCCGGACGGGGCGGCCGGGCCGAGGCGCTCCTCACTTCCCAGACGGGGCGGCCGGGCAGAGGCGCTCCTCACTTCTTCCCGGACGGGGCGGCCGGGCAGAGGCGCTCCTCACTTCTTCCCGGACGGGGCGGCCGGGCAGAGGCGCTCCTCACTTCTTCCCGGACGGGGCGGCCGGGCAGAGGCGCTCCTCACTTCTTCCCGGACGGGGCGGCCGGGCAGAGGCGCTCCTCACTTCCCAGACGGGGGGCCGGGCAGAGGCGCTCCTCACTTCTTCCCAACGGGGCGGCCGGGCAGAGGCGCTCCTCACTTCTTCCCGGACGGGGCGGCCGGGCAGAGGCGCTCCTCACTTCTTCCCGGATGGGGCGGCCGGGCAGAGGCGCTCCTCACCTCCCAGACGATAGGTGGCCGGGCAGAGGCGCTCCTCATTTCACAGTGGGGCAGCCGGGCAGAGACCTCCTCACTTCCCAGACGGGGTGGCCGGGCAGAGGCGCTCCTCACTTCCCAGACGGTGGGTGGCCGGGCAGAGGCGCTCCTCACTTCCCTGACGGGGCAGCCGGGCAGAGGCGCTCCTCACTTCCCAGACGGTGGGTGGCTGGGCAGAGGCGCTCCTCACTTCCCAGACGGTGGGTGTAATTTTTGTATTTCAGTAGAGACTGGATTTCACCGTGCTGGCCAGTGTGGTCTTGAACTCCTGACCTCAAGTGATCTGCCCGCCTCGGCCTCCCAAAGTGCTGAGATTACAGGCATAAGCCACCACCCCTAGCCGTCCTCAGCCTCTTGAGTAGCTGTCACTACAGGCACGTGCCAACAAGCCCGGCTAATTTTTTGTATTTTTGGTAGACACGGGGCCTCGCTGTGTCTCGAACTCCTGGCCTCAAGCAGTCTGTCTGCCTCAGCTTCCTAAAGTGCTGGGATTACAGGCATGAGCCACTGCGTCCAGCCTAAATGTGTAGTTCTATGTAGAAGAACAAAGTAAATTGGGCTATGAAGGTTAAACAAAATGAATTATGATGGTGCTGAGAGTCTTCACTCGGCATACTTCCTGCCTTTGCTTGTGGAACTTCTCAGTATGAAAAATAAACAAAATCTCACTCAAGATTTCTTGGTCTCCAGCCCAGGACTCTTCCTAATTTATTGTATTATATTTCTTTTTATCCATGAGGACGTTCACATATGCCATCAAGGGATAGATAAATGTTAGTAAGTCTTGGGAGCATGAAGTTGCTCTGTTCTGTGAAATCGCGTAGAACTGGTTTCTTTAGAATTTCTCTTTTGCTAAGTGCCAAGTTCCAGTTCCCATCATTGAAAGACGTAATTGATTTGCTCATTTCTTCCTTCTTCTTTATTTGTTCTTTCTTTCCCTCCCTCCCTCCCATCTCTCCATCCATCCAGTTTTGATTGAATACCTGCCATGCTAGGTGTCGAATATGATGGTGACTAAGACAGTTATGGTATCTGCCTACCCTCACAAGCCTTAAATCCTTTAAACCAATGTGAGATAATATGGGAGGGATTCTATAAATGATTGTAGACCTATTAATAATACTGTAGGTGTGCCCACTTCGCATCTGTCACCAGCACCATTGTTACCACCTATTTCTAGCAACAGAATAAACCTCCTTTTTTATTTCAACAAAATCTCAGCGTAAGCCTAGTAAAACCAGGGTGGGTTTGATTGAAGATAAAACAGTCCGATTCGTGCCATTCAGCATAAAGTTCCTCTCATGCTACCTCTAGGTACCTCCTTATCAGCCCAACTTGAAAGCCACCAACCATGGCCTCTGCCGTTGGTCTGACATGGTGACATATTTTGATAATGTATGTAGCTATTCTTCATACACGCTAACGTCTCAGTGGTAAAGACAACTAGGCTAAATGTGTAAATTCAGGCCTCCAGTCCTCATAAACCACAGAAATGGTAACTAGCAGCTTCTTTGTATCTTTTCAGTTTCTAGCTCCAGAGCTTGCTGTCTGTGAGCCACTAGAATGGGACGACGGAACCCAGTTGCTAGGGTTTTCTCCAACTTAATCCCAAAACCTGTGTATCTTACCTTATGTGTCCCAGTTGAGATGCCGAAAACAAAATAATAGCAGAAGTGACCCCTTCGTCCCCTGAAAATGAGACAGGACAAAGAAATGTAAACACATGTTTGATTAGAGTTGTTTCTGCAAAATTTGGTTAACTTGAAATTATTTAATTATGCTTCACTCCCTGTGGGGACAGGGGGAAATTCCCAACATAATTTGAGACTAGTGGCACTTTTGCTTCTGGCAGATTTAAATGAGGAAAGTGACTGCATGCATGCACATCCATGGCCACAGTCTTCATCAGCCCCTTTGTTTGATTTCTCTATTTCTCATGGTGGCTCTGCCCCTGTGATGCCTGCCCACATGATGCAGCGACACTTGCACAGAGCCAGGCCCACTTGTGTTCTCCTTTGAATTGCCGGGAAGCACTCTGGTTGCTTTTGTATGGCCACATAGGAAACAGCCTAATCCTTAGAATAAAATTGATCCCTGGGTTTAGAGCTCAAGTTTTTAAAGTTTTTCTTCCTACATACATTGATTCAGCTGCCTGTGATTCCCTTATTACCCCTCCATCTCAGTGGATGTCTCATTCTACTTCCTCTCCCCTCTCTTCTCTAGCACTGTCACCCATTTCCTAGTCAACTCAAGGCCAAAAATGAGATTTTTAAAAGCCAGCAGATATTCAATAAACTGATATGTAGAAAGGCCAGATATGGGCCGGGTGCAGTGGCTCACACTTGTAATCCCAGCACTTTGGGAGGCCGAGGCGGGCGGATCACGAGGTCAGGAGATCGAGACCATAGTGAAACCGCGTCTCTACTAAAAATACAAAAAAAAAAAATTAGCCGGGCGTGGTGGCGGGCGCCTGTAGTCCCAGCTACTCAGAGAGGCTGAGGCAGGAGAATGGCGTGAACCCGGGAGGCGGAGCTTGCAGTGAGCCGAGATTGCGCCACTGCACTCCAGCCTGGGCGACAGAGCGAGACTCCGTCTCAAAAAAAAAAAGAAAGGCCAGATATGATGGGAATTGTCTAGCAGACGTATTTTATTTGGCTCTCGCAGTGTTTAAAGGATTACTTTCTGGAATTGGGATGACTGGACTTTGCAGGTGCTTGCCCATTTTCCATAGTCACCCACCTTTGTTGTCTCTCACACTCTGCTTCACATGTTTACATCACTGGCCTGTCTGTAGAGTCAGTCTGGTCCATTGTTGACTTCCGAGGCTTTTCCAATCTGCTTTCCTTGGGAATCTTTTTTTTTTTTTTTTTGGAGATAGAGTCTCACTCTGTCGCCCAGGCTGGAGCACAGTGGTGTGATCTCAGCTCACTGCAACCTCCACCTCCTGGGTTGAAGCATTTCTCCTGCCTCCGCCTCCCGAGTAACTGGGACTACAGATGTGCGCCACCATGCCCGGCTTCTTTTTGTATTTTTAGTAGAGACAGGGTTTCACCACATTGGTCAGGCTGGTCTCAAACTCCCGACCTCAGGTGATCCGCCCACCTCAGCCTCCCGAATTGCTGGGATTATAGGCGTGAACCACCACGCCCGGCCTTCCTTGGGAATCTTTTGTGTGCAATTAGAATTCTAGAGTATTGGCCGCGCACGGTGGTTCACGCCTGTAATCCCAGCACTTTGGGAGGCCAAGGTTCGCGGATCACGAGGTCAGGAGATGGAGACCATCCTGGCTAACGTGGTGAAACCTCGTCTCTACTAAAAATACAGAAAGTTAGCCAGGCGTGGTGGCAAGCACCTGTAGTCCCAGCTACTCGGGAGGCTGAGGCAGGAGAATGGCGTGAACCTGGGAGGCGGAGCTTGCAGTGAGCCGGGATCGTACCACTGCACTCCAGCCTGGGTGACAGAGTGAGACTCCATCTTGAAAAAAAAGAATTCTAGAGTACTATAAAAGACTACTACTATTGCTATTTTGTAGGTGTCCCAATCAAATGAGAGAGATTCTTAAAGCACATGAAAGATATAAATACAGCACTCATTTACAGAAAGCATTTTAGGAAAATTAGAGTTATAGCTGGGAATGACATGATGCCTACCAATAAATCTTAATAATTGACAAAAGCATTCAGTACACTGTGTATAACTGTGAATTTTGCTTGGGAAATTGATTCTGGTTTGGAGCTTTAGCTTGTTCATAGGGTTCTTAGGGCTATAGGATGACTTGATAGTGAGGCTTTTGTGTCGCTGTTCTCAGGTGTCAGCCTTCCTTTCCAATTCTTTACTTGTTTCCATATTACCTGTTTTACCAAGTACAGCCACACACATCAGTATGGATGGATTTCACAAACATACCAGGAAGAACTAATCATTTGGACTATGGACACGTCTGCCTTTGGGGTTCACCTGACGAATAGTGCTGACATTCTTTTAATAAAATTCTCTCTTTCTCCCCCCGCCCTGCCCCCCAATTTTTCAGCAGATATATGGAGTGATCACTCATTGCAGACTGATCCAGATTTGCCACCTGGCTGGAAAAGAGTCAGTGACATTGCCGGGACCTATTATTGGCACATCCCAACAGGAACGACTCAGTGGGAACGGCCCGTCTCCATCCCAGCAGATCTCCAGGGTTCTAGGAAAGGGTCACTTAGTTCTGTAACGCCATCTCCCACCCCAGAGAACGAGGTAAAACGGAGTGTCTTTTTACCAGCTTAGTAGAAAAGATGTAACTTGTGGTTTCTCTTTACACTGGTTGCTTCTGCCCCAACAGGTCATCGAGGTAAGCTTTTTGATTATTGTGCATGTTGCATTTGAAATCTCAGTAATGCTTCCTCTTAGTAAATAGTGTTAATATCCATCTTTCAGGGATGTTTTTATTTTTTAATGGCTTTTGGTCTCTTGAAACACTATTCCAGGTACAGAAAGCAAGAGGGGCTGATTAATGAGAAATGGTAAAGATTCCCTAGGGCTCACTGAGGCAGTACTTTACTCCGCAGGTACCATTGCATGCTGCTGGCTCCATAAAGTATTTACACACAGAAGAACATCTCTTGGCCAGACGTATTATAATTACTGCGTATCTTATTAGCCTTGGGCTCATTTGATAGCGTGGGGGGAATGTCTGCAAGAATAACCCTGGAGAGCCCTCAGATGCTTAATTTCTATTTTAAAAAATCTGTTTATTTAGCAGAAGTGACATTATTTTAGAAACAATTAACAGCATAAATTTCTGCTGTCCCTGAGGAAGAAATCTGGATGTTTAAACAAAGAATTGAGGCATTAAACAATGTCATTGTGGTGGTTATTAGTATAAGGATCCCTACAGTGAACTTTTGTGAATCCCGAAAGTGAACTATTAAAGAGAATTAGAGTTGGAGAAGGTCACAATTAAGTAATGACTTCTTTTGACCCCTGACACCCACGCATTTCTGCCCCTTTCCGACCACAGTCCTTGGTTCTTTGAACAAGCCCATCTTCTTTTGCCTTGAGGCATGAGGGCATTGGAACTACTTGTGGAAGCTTCTTTATCTGTTTGCAACAGATATCACCCTTCCTGTTTTTAAAAGTAGACAATGTCTTGTTTCCTAAATCTTTGATTATGTACTTGTTCTTCTCTGGGAGGTGGTAAGCCCTATATTCTCATCACATTCCCGCTGTTAGAGGGCTTTGGCCTCTCATTTACCCAGCCTGGACCTCAGATTCTCCAACTTGAAAGTGACGGGCTGGGGCAGCCATACCCTCATTGGTAGGCAAGGACTTTGGTTTACCGGTGCCATGCCGTGGTCATCAGGCACATACTTCAGGACCGCTGAACCCCATATAGGGCTTTGTTGCTTATCACTGGGCAATTTTAACAACTTTTTATTGAAGCATAATAATTCCTACTCCCTGGGCAATTTTTATTCAGCCTTTTGTTCATCTTGCATTAGGTGTGCTGGGGGATAAAGATGAACCAACACCGTCTCAGCCCTCAAGGAGTTTGGCATGGAGAGGAGCCCTCTTCCTGTCCCCACCCAGTTGGATCCTGGGATTCCAGCTGTACCACAGTGGGGGCCTCCTAGAAGCCAAGCCGGCCAGGATCAGTCTCTGTTCTCACTAAGGCACAGACGTGCTCTCCCTTTCTTATTTGTACACCTTTTCTCTTGGCATCTCAGTTGGCAAGAATCTCTTTCTCCATTCCTCTGTTCCAAGCCTATAACCATCTTCATTTCCCTATTCCAAACCTTTAACCATCTTCCCAGCCAGAGAGTGCCCTATAGCCAGAGAACACCAGGGTGAGAAGGCACCATTTGGTGCCAGCATTCATATGTTACAGACAGGGACACTGAGGTGTAGAGAGGCCAGTGACTGGTGGCAGCTCTGGGCCTAGAGCTCAGAGTTCCTGAATCCTCCCAGATCCTAGGCCAGAGGTCTTCTCACTCAGCTTCCCTGGCTTTGGGATTTCAACCTGCTCTGCTTCCTCACTGTCCCAGACTGGGGAGATTGGACTGACTTTGAGAGACAGTTTTTGTGCCATGAATCTCCAGTCCTCTGCATCTGGCAGTGGTGAAGTCCTTTGTAAAGGCTGCCTGCAGAGGCCCAGGCGGGGGTGTGTGGACTCCAAGGAGGGCATCCTGAGGCTTACGGAGCTCAGAGTTGTATTTCTTTGATTAACACGTTAGCCTTTTGTTTCCGTGATTTGGGCAGAAGTCTTGGAAAGAATGCAGCACAGGTGGGTGCTGGCTCTGGGGAAACTGCCAGGTAGCAGAGTTCATCTCTCCCCTTCCTGGGGCCCATTTTTGCCTACTCTTTCCCTTCTCTGTGCCTGCATCGTACTCCTGTGCTAACTACTGCCCAGGGCCCCTCCCAGGCTCAGAAGGGCACACCTTTGGCACCTCCTGCCCTGGAGTTCAGTGTTCCCCCCACACAGGCCCACTGCTCAGCCTCCTCACTGCTCTTAAAAATCTGTTGTGGTTTTCAGGGTATTTTCCTAGACTCATTTCATCTGATCTTCTCAGGAGGCTCCTGAGGCAGACAAGTCAGCTGGTATATTCTCCATTTAAGGAAAGAGGTAACTGAGACTCAATGAGTTGAGTGTCCCTCAGCTGGGGTTAGGGTGGGATGTATCCAGTTCCCTGACTCCAGACCCCAGGACTCTAGAGCCCGAGGACTCTGAGAATCTCCACCTTCTATCAGTTCCATTCCTCTCTTCTGCCGCTCACTGTACCATTTGTATTGACAAAGGCTTATCCCTCCACAGAAGCTGGTTAAAGGTGCTTATTTTTAGAAGTTTCAGAGACAGGGACTTGTATCCAGCACTCCCAGAAAGCAACAGGGCAAAAGTCTTCAGGCTGACTTTTCAATTGTTCCCATCATACACATGTTTCTCCCCCTACATAAGGTCCTCCGTTAAGTCAAAGAACCAAGCAGATTTAAAAGGAAACAAATAAGTCATAGAGGCAAAGAGATGAGCAGATAGAAGAGGAATAGGAGAATTGGGGAAAAGACTTAGCCTGCCACATACGCTGATGTGCAGACGCTGACACCAATATTAAACCAGAGGCACTAAGAGAAATCAAATATTTACAGTCCAGGCTAATGCCTTAACTCTTTACTCCCCTTAAAACCCTTATGTGGTCAGGTGCTGCAGCTCATGCCTGTAATCCCAGTGCTTTGGGAGACCTAGGCAGGAGAATCACTTGAGACCAGGAGTTCAGGAGCAGCCTGGGCAACACAGCAAGACCCCATCTCTAAAAAAAAAAAAAAAAAAAAAAAGATTTTAAATTAGCCAGGTGTGGTGGTATGTGCCTGTAGCCCAAGCTACTTAGGAGGCTGAGGCAGGAAGATCACTTGAACCCAGAAATTTGAGGCTGCAGGTGAGCTATGATCACACCATAGCACTCCAGCCTGGATAACAGGGTAAAACCCTGTCTCTTCAAACAAACAAACAAACAAAAAACACACCAAAATCCTTATGTATCTGGTACTATAGTTGTCTTTCTCATTTTACATTTTACACTGAGACACAGAGAGGTTGAGGAGTTTGGGCAAGACACACAGCTAATACATGGTAGAGTCAAGCTTGAGTTCAGGTCTCCTGGCCCCTATTTCCACCCTGAACTTCACAATATCATATGTCTGGGAGGCTTGGAGACCCTTGAATCCCTTCAACTCACCCTAAGGGAGGCTGTGTCACATGTGGAGCCTTCTAGAAAATGATCTTTCTTAATATCATTGTCTCAGGTGCTAATGACAGTTGAAGAGAAATGATTATTTTTCTAACACCATTTCTTTGGTTCCTAAATAGAATCTATTTCAACCAATTTCAAAGCATGAGAGGAGAGCAAAATCTTAAGGGACAGAAGAAGCTTGTAATATGTTGTGTTAGAAATGCATATTTTATTCAGCTTTTTTCTGAGCTGGCTTCAAAAAAAAAAGAATCAAATAACTAAGTGCTAAATCTGTTGACTAGGCTTCACAAAAGTTTAGAACTGAAGGCTTCCTTACAGTTTGAAAATTTTACATTTCACATTCCAAAGTTCACTTGGGAGGTGTTAAGCGCAGTGGATAATGTTTCCGCTGCATATGCCAGCAGTATTTTTGAAAGTTTATAAACTGGCCAGGAAGCATTTGCTGCTGAAATTTGGCACATGGTGCTCCTCCTTGCCCAAACCATTTATTTGTTCCAAATTACCTTGCAAACTGCTTGGATGTTGAATTTTAGAGAGAACAGAGAGCCACACAAAATATTTTTATGAATATCCATTGGCTTGTGGCCAAGTCCTCCCATCTTTTCAAATGAAGGTGTTTTGGTCTTCCTAAAGAAGGAAGTGTGGAGAAGGCGGGTCTGAAGCTCGAGAAAATGAATTGTTGCTCAGACTGTGGTTTCCTCTTGGTCCTAAATCAGCCTGTTCTTAGGAAGTGCTCACAGCCTCAGGGGCGGCGTGAGAGCCTAACCCCCCAGGAGGGTGCCCAGTGGAATACCTTAAGCCTATGTATTCTCATATACACGTAGAAATAAGATGACAACATAAAAGGGCCGTTTTGCCGTCATTTTTCTGAACTTCTTCACTCAGTCAAGTAATCATGACATTGAGTGCTGGAAGGAATCTTGGAGCAGGGCCTGTTGAATGTGCAGGCCATATTTCTCAGCCAGTGAGCCGAGGAACGGTGCCAGGAGAACCTCTGGGGATCACAGAATGGGGTGGGGCCTGGGAATCTTTGCATAAGCTCTGCAAGTGATTTACGCTGAGTAAGTAGGACAGCAGGTCCTGTAATGACTATAGTCCCTGTATTTTTATTTGCATGTCACTTCCTCAAAAATTATTTGGCCTCACCCCATTGTCTCCCCAGAGCTACCGCTCTTACCCCATTGCTTTGAAAGCCCTGTATTCTATCATGTCCCATTGTAGTGTTGTTACCTGTGGTATGTCACTTTCCCACTAGGAAGCTCCTTGGTGGTCGGGACCTGTTCTCATCCTGTGCACAGGGCCCAGTACATGATGACATTCATTAACTATTTGCTGAATGAAAAAATAAATCAGCTGCATAGCCAAGGAAGCTCTTAGTTGATCTGTTGCAATGACAAAGCCAGCTCTAGAGCCCTCGTTCTCCTGGCCCCTCTACATTGTAGTTTCTGCATTGCACTGCTGCTCACAGAGACTGATTTAATTGCACAAACCAGTTTACTAGTTTGGTTTTTTTTTTAACTTCTCTGAATTATGTTTGTGTGATTAAACCATAATGCTATAATCTTCTGATAGGGTGGGCAAATGGCTTGAGCCCAGGAGTTTCTCTACTAAAAATACAAAAAATTAGCTGGCATGGTGATACATGCCCTATAGTCCCAGCAACTTGAGAGGCTGAGATGAGAGGATCACTTGAGTTCAGGAGGTAGAGGTTGCAGTGAGATCATGCCACTGCACTCCAGCCTTGGTGACAGAGCAAGACCCTGTCTTAAAAAGAAAGAAAAACTGTACACATATAAATTGATAAAACACTCACTGACATTGCCTGCCGTAGTCCTTGGAATTCCAGGTTTTCTGCCATTTACTATCAAGGCCACACTTAACCAAGGGTCAAGCCTTGACAAAATGGCATTGAGAGGTGTGATTCGTAACCCTTTGTATTCCCCAAACTGCTTTTTCTTTCGTGGAAAGAGTAGATCATAAGGAAACTCTCATTTGCAGGGCGCCCTCAGGCAGCCAGTCCCTGTGCTAAGAGCTAACATTCTGGATCTCACTTGGTCTGCACATTGATGGGAGGCCTTCTTAGTCCTGTTTGATAGGGGAGGGAGTTGAGGTCAAAGAGCAGGTAAGAACAGAGGCAGAATTTGAACCCCAGCATTCCAGCAGGCAATGTGTTGTTATTCATTTTCTGATGCTTATAACAGAATACCTGAAACTGGGTAATTTATAAAGATAAGGAATGTATTTCTTGCGGTTATAGAGGCTGAAAAGTCCAAGGCCGAGAGACTGCATCTGGTGAGGGCCTTCTTGCTGGTGGGGACTCTCTGCAGAGCCCTGAGTGGGTGCAGGGCATGACATGGTGAGAGAGCTGAGTATGCCAGCTCAGGTCTCTCTTCCTCTTCTGATAAAGCCACCAGTCCCACTCTCATGAGAACCCATGAATCCATGGGTGAATTAATCCACTCATGAGGGCAGAGCCTCTTAAAGTCCCCACCTCTCAATACTGCAACATTGGTGATTAAATTTCGATGCAAGTTTTGGAATGGACAGACATTCAAACCATTGCATTGTGTTAGCTTCAGAACTTCTCAAGTGCACACAGAGATGATACGATTATAGCTTCTGTCACTGCCACTGTGGAATGTTTTAGTGCTTTTCCTCTCTACCCAGTTCTCAGCAGGTTCAGCCCTCCACTCTTGCCCCCTGATTTGCATTTTGCTACCACTTCATAGAGATTTTCTTAGCATCCTAGAGAAAGTACCCTGGTAGGGACATACCCAGCCCCTGAGACTTAGTCTTTAAGAGCACTCTGTTGACATTGTCAAAGAATCAACTCCACTGTTGGCCTTTTTCCAGCTGAAACATAATGCATCATTTTTGTTTGCTATGTGGAATTGCTTTCCAAGACCCCAGAAGAGAAACATGGAAGAAGAAAACTCTCAGTAGTCAAGGTTATATGATCGGATTCCCTCCTTACTGGGTCCAGCCTCACACAGCTTCTGTGTGGTGCTCAAGGGTTTTGAGGAGTGCCATACCCCAGACATTGGGTCAGTCCCCCTAGACACACCGTCTCTGAGGAGCTAAGGCTCCAAGGCTCTCCCAGAACTGAGCAGGATCAAGTAATCAGAGAAAGGGAGGTTGCAGCCTGGACAAGGTCAGAACAAGCACCAGGAGGGTGTCCCAACTATGACTCTGGTACCAGAATGTCACTCGGCTGTGCAAGGCTTTAGCTGCATTGCCTGGAAGGTTACCAGGCTCATGGAAGCTTGTTGCTCATAGAAGATGGTGCCTGTTGGTCCGTTACCACCTCTTTCCCCATCTTTGTGTGTTTGTCTTACCTGAGGTATATTGTCCAACTTGCCTTTTCCCCTTTTAATGTTTTTCTCTTTGTCTCTCCTCTTCTTTCATCTCTCGCACCCCTACTGGGGTAGATACAGACTTTCTGTAGAACCAAAGAATCTCTATTGGGTTGTGCTTTTTTAAAAATTTATTAACTAAAAATTATTACCAAAACTTACTAGCCGAATATAGAAAATATTCTCTCTTCTTAATTAAAATAATTAGATGAATAGACCATGTAATTCTTAAAATTTAAGACAAAGTGACTTTCTTTCATTGACTTTAAATTTTTAAAAAAGAAAAATTATGGTCACTTATACATTGGAGAAAGTTTGTTATCTTTGATGTAAGTGAATAGTTTTAAATATAGGAGGGGAAAAAAGATCTTTGGCCCAGTCATAACACATATAACGCCAGTTTCCATTTCCTTACTGAGTTTTGTACTAAAGGATTTCTTTAGGAGTGCCCGTGTTAAGTTTTTGTAAAATCACTATACAGAGCCTTTGTTTATTTAAATCTGTAAAAGGTGATTGTTGGACATTTGCCATCTAACTCATGTTTCCATAACACGAGAGCTAGATTCTGACAGTCTTAGTACTGTTTTTAGCTTTTGCTTTACAGATACCCTTATGTCCAAAGAGTAAATGCATTAAAAATTTTAAAAACCACACGCACGTGCAGAGCACTGTTTTAATTAAGTACTGAAGACTTTTCTGAGTACTTGTTTTAGAAAATACTCCTGTTTTACTCTCTGTGGTCTCAACATATAGGGTCCCTTGGGGATAGTTTCAGAAATTCTTTTGTGAGGTAACTTTGTTTTTCTTGTTTCTTTATAAATTTCTCCACAAAGACACAATTATCTTGGGTCTTCCTAATTCATCATCTGATTGTCCTTTTTTAAAGTTCAACTTAACAACAAATATTGCTCACATGTAAACAGTGATGACAGTTTGAGGCCATATAAGCTTGTTTTCTTTTTGAAAAAGAAATTCTAGCTTAAAATTTTATTTTGTACTTGATATCTCAGGTCCTCATCCCACGTCCATATTAGTAGCCCTACAGTGGTCCAAACCAAAATTGGTCACTGGCCCATCTGGAAATACGAGAAAAATTGGGCATCTTTCTCTCAGGAAAACGTACATGTACAAAACCCCGCACCCGTTTCAGGGGTTCACAGCTCCTCTGAGCTAACAGGTTAAGATTGCCCTAGGTTATTAATTTTCTCTTCATAAAGACTGAACACTGCTTCTGGGGGTGGAGTGAGGGGAAAGGTAAGGGATTGGGCAACATTCCTGCCCTTTATTCATTCAGAGAAATTATTTTTAAAAAATAAATACAGTGGTCTACGTTCCTATTTTGTTTTGAAAAGCTGTAGTTTAGGTGCCTAGACCAAAAATGAAAACGACACCATGTGTGCAATAGTAGTAATGGGTCTAAATTTGCAGTGTCATTGCTCTCAGAGAGGCTTGCAGAGTTTGGTAAGTGCATGTTGCACCAGGCGCCATGGCTTACGCCTGTAATCTCAGCACTTTGGAAGGCCTAAGTGGGAGGATCACTTGAGCTCAGGAGTTCAAGACCATCCTGGGTAGCATAATGGAACCCCCATCTCAACAAAAAAGTTTTTAAAAATTAGCCAGGTGTAGCAGCATGCACCTGAATAGTCCCAGCTACTCAGGAGGCCAAGGTGGGAAGATTGCTTGAGCCAGGAGGTCAAGGCTACAGTGAGCTGTGATTGGGCCACTGCACTCTAGCCTGGGTGACAGAGTGAGACCCTGTCTCAAAAAAATTTTTAAGTAAAATAAATGCATCTTTCAACGCACAAGACATTTAAACTTAGTTTTTTCTGCTTTTAGTGGTTTTTAAAACTGTATCAATGTTGTGAGTAAAAGTTATGGGTCATTATTAACTCTCATTTTCAAAGAACTTCAGTTGAAAAGTGATTTAGCTGAAAAGTTTTGATGGTTGATTTCTTATACAAACAGATTTGCCTAACCAGTCAGTAAAGCAAATCCACAAGACTGTCCCCGAGTTTTATTAGCCTTGCTTGCTTATTTCCCCAAATCTTAGATGAAAAATACTTGAATATTCACTAGGCCTAGTAGAAAGAAAAGACATTTTCTCATTGTCTGAGGTGGATGGAGGAGTTGTTTAGATTTGGAAATCAGTTATTGCAAGAGCTCTCCCAACAAAGCCAGGCTTCATGCCTTGCACTATAATTATGTTTAGAAAATCATTTCATGATCAAGTATTAATTTGTGAAGAAGCTTTTGTAGCAAAAAAAAAAAAAAGTAGAGATTTTATAAATTAGAGGAATTTATGTTAGACTGTTTAGAGCTGTTTTTTGTTAGGTTAAATTTCCACCAAATGTTGATGTCAGTCTTTGTTCTTCACTAACCCTCTCTCCCCATCATTCTCCTTTTTTTCTTTTAAGTGAAAATATCTTGACCCCCAACTTTTGGGGCCCTCAGCCATGGGCATTCCCTAATTTCTAAACAAACACAAATACTCATCCCTCATTCCACCCCCACCTCCAGAAAACAGTTCTGTTTGGTTTATAGGGAGGAAAATGGTTATTATGGAATTAGCTATGCTAGTTATTGAATACTTGGAATTATATTGTTTGCTTTTAAAATTACCTTAAGGAAATAACTTCACTGTCTGCTTCTAATAATGTTTAGTCATTTATTTGGTAAGTAATTAAAGCACCATCACTCTCCTGCCCTCGTCTTCCGGTGATAATCTAGACATAGAGGGAGTGAGCCAACAAGTTGCTGTTAGAGTTAACTTGTTCCCTAACCCATCTTGTGAATATCAATGCTAACAACAGTGTCTTGTGTTTTTTTTTTCTTTTCTTTTCTTTTTCTTTAAAACAATGTGCTTTTTTCCTATGTGAATAATTATATGTCTAGAAACAGCCATGGAGTGATTTTGCTGTTCTGAATGGGGGAAAGATTAATAGTGACATTTGGAAGGCAAGTATATTGTCAGATCTTAGATCATTTAATATTTTATCCTTTCTGCATGGCTGTGGCTGTATATTTTTCTTCTTTGTGAATATCATGCATTCTGCAGGGACACAGTGATCGGGCTTCTTGCTAGGGGCATTCAGCTCACACTCCTGTTGCCTTTTTTTGGTGTCTCCCATTGTGAATGCCCCAGGTTGCCCGTTGTTTTGTAAGAACAGGAGTTTGCACCAGTCAGCATTCAACAGTCCTTGCATGCCTTTCTCTGCCTAAGCTCACGTACACTCTCTGCGTCTTGCTGGGAAGACTTTTCTCCCCTTTGATATTTGAGGCAATGAATGGACTCCTCCCCCATTGTACATTAACAAGGTTCTGTTTTCCTCTAGGATTTACATGAAGCCACTGTTAACCCGGACCCCAGTTTAAAAGAGTTTGAAGGAGCAACCCTACGCTATGCATCTTTGAAACTCAGGTAGGACATTAGTAGGATTGACCTGCTGTCAATGTATGGCTTTGTGCAGATAGTTTGCAATAGAATTCTAAGTCCACTTTTCTGTTTTTCTGCCTAGAAATGCCCCACACCCTGATGATGATGATTCTTGTAGTATCAACAGTGACCCAGAAGCCAAGGTTTGTAAAGACTTGCTTTCAGCCACCAGGTTATATTCTTAGATCCAAATAATGACTTTGGATCATGGTCCAGTTTTTACAAACCATCAACCCAGAGCCATTTAATAAGTAATTACCCCTCAATTTTCTTTCTTTCCTAATCTCCCTGACACTTGAAGAAAACCCCTAGGCTACGTTAGGTTTGGGGGGATTTCTAGAACCATCAATACTCTGCCTGTATCTCACTACGTCAGCTCTTTGCACAATGTAATAAGTTACCATTATTGTTCAAATGGGTGGGCTTTAGAAGTCTTTAAAGATACACCAGGCTCTGCTTTGCAAAGCAATGGGAGAGGAAGCTAAACAGGTAGGGTATGAGACCCCTCCCACCTACTGCCACCACAGCAGCCTCATATCTGTGCAAGGTGAAATCTCTGCCATTCCTGTCATAAACACAGATTGGAGAATTAGGTTTTATGATGGAAAACTGGGGTGGGGGCAAACTTGTGTCCATTTTGTTTCTGGACTTCTGGTAGGATGCTAACAAAGCCAGCTTTCTGGGCATGTAGCCAGTGCAACTGCACAGGCCCCACAATGAGAAGGCCCCTGTGCGTGGGGATGAATGTTTCAAGGTTGCTGTCAGGAAATTCTTAATCTTTGAATTTGTATCTTATTTTTTGTTTGTTTGTTTGTTTTTTGAGACGGAGTCTTGCTCTTTCGCCCAGGCCAGAGTGCAGTGGCGCGATCTCGGCTCACTGCAAGCTCCGCCTCCCGGATTCACGCCATTCTCCTGCCTCAGCCTCCCGAGTAGCTGGGACTACAGGTGCCTGCCACCACGCCTGGCTAATTTTTTGTGTTTTTAGTAGAGACGGGGTTTCACCGTGTTAGCCAGGATGGTCTCGATCTCCTGACCTCATGATCCGCCCGCCTCGGCCTCCCAAAGTGCTGGGATTACAGGCGTGAGCCACTGCGCCCAGCCTGAATTTGTATCTTATAAGTCAAGTCCAATGGAATGTCCATGAGAGGGCTGGGCTTTGGATTACACACAGTCCTGCCACCTTCCAGCGTCCCTGGGCGGTTCTCACCTTCTGGCCCCCCGGCATCTCAGGCCCTGTCAGACCTCCCTATCTCCCTCCCTACGTAGAGACTTCTACTGCCCTCTACCGCAGAAGAGACATGGGTGTGAGCACAGGAAGGTTGGGGTCAAGTGCACACTCCCTGGGTATCTTGGGATTGGAGCGTGGTGATGACCAGCCCAGTCTGGGCTGGCAACACTGCTGTGTGTTCCGCAGGTGACTCAGTGGGGGTGAGCCTCTTGCCTACCTGCAGTCCAGGCATCTAGCATGTCCCAACACTGATGTTGCAATACATTTATGGGCCACCCATCTGTTGTGGGTTGAGATTGTGGGCCCATGGGAAGAGAGGATTCCTGGTTTGATTTCCCTGCCCCGGTCAGTGCATGGTATATCTGTCCAGCAGCTGATGGGAGAGGGGATCCAGAAGCCAGTGTGTGTGCGTGTACCAAGATATGGACAGGGCCCTGAGTGTTTGTAAGGGTTTGCACTTAATCTACAAGTATCCCCATGCCTGAGGGATTGTAACATTAAATAGCAATTTAAAAACACATTAACAGCCAGGTGTGGTGCCTCACGCCTGTAATCTCAGCACTCTGGGAGGCCGAGGGGGTGAGGGTGGGGGTGGATCACCTGAAGTCAGGAGTTCAAGCCCAGACTGGCCAACATGGCGAAACCCCGTCTCTACTAAAAATACAAAAATTAGCCAGGCTTGTTGGCACATGCCTGTAATCCCAGCTACTCAGCAGGCTGAGGCAGGAGAATCACTTGAACCCAGGAGGCAGAGGTTGCAGTGAGCTGAGGTCGCGCCACTGTACTCCAGCTTGGGTGACAGAGCGAGACTCCATCTCAAAACAAAACAAGACATCTTAACAAGCCAAGAGAAAGCATACGGAAGAAAGGAAAATCCTTTATGTTTTAGTGTTGTTTATAGCATCTTCCCCCTGCTTTTTGAACAGGGGCGGGGGCTTGCATTTTCATTTTGCATTTTTCATTTTCATTTACAAGTTATGCACCTGATCTTCTGGTGCTAGCAACCATGGAATTCCACCTTGTCTACTTCAGCACCTTCCCCTCCCCTCCCCTTCACCCTCCTGTGCCATGGAGGGAGAAAGAATCTTCCCAGATTCTTTTTTATTTGTTCTGAATCCCAAAGCAGATCTGTGTCTACAAATAACATCGCAAATAGGTTTTCTTAGTAGCAGTTAAGAGGGGAACACCATACAGGTTCAAAACCTTGATTCCTTTGCCAGAAACTGCCATATTGGCAGTTGGTTCTGTAAGTATCTTAGGGCTTGCAGTGAAATCTGTGCTGCTTCTGGTCAAGTCAGCTTTGTTCTGAGCACAGCCAGTAACATCATGGCCACTCTAGAGCCAGTGGCATTCTGAACAAGTCCTTGGGCTGCTTCTAACATGCTGGTCTTTAAAGATAAATTTTATGGTAAGGAACGCGGGTTGTGAACAATTTGCTTTGCTACTTGATGTTTTACAAATTCTATCAGCAAAGGCTGGAAGAGGAGCAGTGAATATCTCTGTCCACCTCTAAGAGCTGGGGCAGTGATGTATGTGGAGCCAGGGTGTGAAATTGACAAGGGAGAAAGCATGGAATGGAGATGGAATTGTAATAGGAATACGAGGACTGGTTCCATTAAGTCCAAGTCAGTGGGTTGGGCTTTCTCTTTTTCCCTTCCGGCTGTGTTGCTTACTGAATTCTTTATCTGCCACCTTTTTATTGCCAGCATGTCTATTTCAATGCCTGTTATGAGTCTGTTCATGTTAATAAGGAAGCTCAGCTTTGTCTTACGTTCCTAAAGCTGTGCTTAGTTTTAAACAACAACAAAAAATACATGCATTGTATTATTTATCCATGCCTTACTTTGTTCCATAAAAGATGTGAGGAGACTTCTAAGAACAAACACTTTTTTCAAAAAAATAAAAGGGCACAGAAAATATAAGAGAATAATCAGTGCATCAGTCTGGGCTGGAACAATATAGAGAGTAAGGAAAAGGTCAGCCTGGGGAGAATGAAAAACCTACAACTTTTCAGATCTCAAGATTTGCACAGCTACTAACATGGACCTGCAGGTGGGGTTTTCTGTGTGTGCCTCCTGGTGATTATTTAACCTGAGGATTCTTAGCATGAATGGAATGAATGCCTAGAAGGGCTCATCAGAATCTTAAAAGGACTTTTGCAAGCCGGTACAGTGGCTTACGCCTGTAATCTCAGCACTTCAAGATAGAGCCCAGGAGTTTGAGACCAGCCTGGCAACATAGCGAGACCTTGTTGCTACAAAAAAATTAAAAAAAAGCTAGGTGTGGTGTCCCATGCCTGTGGTCCCAGCTACCTGGGAGACTGAGGTGGGAGGAGCCTGGGAGGTAAAAGCCGCAGTGAGCCATAATTGTGGCACTGCTGTCCATGAGAAGTCCATGAGTTCAGAGCTGACTTTAATGAAGACACATTGGAGGAGCTTCCGTCCCCTATCGGAGTCATTCCTGCCTGTTTTGTGTTGCCTGGGGGCCAGAGCCAGCACCTCAGAGGGAGGAGTGGCAAGACCTAGGCTTTCTGGATGTTCCAGTGCCTTTGTAGAGTAAGTTACTCCCCTTAGATGACCCTTTACATTATTTCAGTCCACCAAGAACCAGGGAACCAAGTGGTCCCCTCCCCCCGAAAAATCCTGACTTTAAAAATAATACTTGGGCCGGGCACAGTGGCTCATACCTGTAATCCCAGCACTTTGGGAGGGTAAGGCGGGCAGATCACGAGGTCAAGAGATCGAGACCATCCTGGCTAACACAGTGAAACCCCGTCTCTACTGAAAATACAAAAAATTAGCTGGGCGTGGTGGCGGGCGCCTGTAGACCCCGCTACTCAGGAGGCTGAGGGAGGAGAATGGCGTGAACTCGGGAGGCAGAGCTTGCAGTGAGCCGAGATTGTGCCACTGCACTCCAGCCTGGGTGACAGAGCGAGACTCTGTCTCAAAAAATAAATAACTAACTAAATAATCAAAATAATATTTGATATACTATGGAATTCTAAGTATAGTCTGTGAGGAATGATTACTTAAAAAGTTATTATAGAAAATATCTTCCTTACTCCCTACTTAAAACTTACATGCTGAAAAAAATAAAAATTATTTTTAGACTGTCAGGATGGGGACACTTCCAAATCCTCTTCAGCTACTACTCTGAATCTGGGCATCTTAATCAGTTGTTCAGTGAAACCTCTAAATAGCAATGGCAACACAAAATCACCACACACACGCATACGCACACGTGCACACACACACACAGACACACACACACACACACTTCCCCAAAGAGCAAAGTCTTTTTCTAACTCTGAAAATGTTTTTTGAACCTACCAAAATTTTTATGCAGTAAAGTTTTTGTACTTGATAGCCATATATGTGTGTTTGTATATAATTCTGAGTTCCCTGTTTAACTTTTTATTTTGAAATAATTACAGATTTGTAGAAAAGTTGCAAATATTGAGTTCTCATAGATCCCTTCACCTAGCTTTCCCTAATATTAACTTCTTCATAATCATGGTACATCGGTCAAAACTAAGACATTAATATTGATATCATATTATTTGCTATAAACTTTATTCACATTTTCTCATTTTTTCCACTAATAACCTTTATCTATTCCGGGACCCAGCCTAGGAGACTGTGTTGCATGTAGTGAGCTCTTGAAAAATTATTTCACATGCTCCTCTCTGTAGTCCTCAGCTTGGTCACTCTTAATTCCATGGTAATATTTCATTTAATTAATAGCACCGTAATCTGTCTAGGCACCAGTATCCATAGGAGCAGTTTTTCCCCCACTACAGAGCAGAGCTACAACTTCATAAAAATAGATGATTTTTTTTCTTTTAAATTATTGCTTTGGTATAGGTTGCTAAAACTGGTATTACTGGGGCAAAGGCTATCGGTTTTATTGCTTCTGTCACTTATTGCAAAATTACTTTCCAGAAAGCCTGTAGCAGCATATAATCCCATCAGTAATAGCCTAGAGTACTCTTCTTTGTCCACGTATCAGTTCACTCTAGGCTTTGTCATTTGTATTTATTCATCTTAGTTTATTGTGTGTGAACTACTACCCCCTAGTTTTAAAATTTCCCCTTATTGGCCCAGTGCGGTGGCTCACACCTGTAATCCCAGCACTCTGGGAGGCCAACCGGGTGGATCACAAGGTCAGGAGATCAAGACCATCCTGGCTAACACGGTGAAACCCCATCTCTACTAAAAATACAAAAAATTAGCCAGGTATGGTGGTGGGTGCCTGTAGTCCCAGCTACTTGGGAGGCTGAGGCAGGAGAATGGCGTAAACCTGGGAGATGGAGCTTGCAGTGAGCTGAGATCGCATCAGCCTGGGCGACAGAGCAGGACACCGTCTCAAAAAAAAAAAAAAAAAAAAAATTTTCCCCTTATTAAATTATCATAGACACAGGACATTTCCTATGAAACTCTCTTTCTTTCCATTCCTGGCTGTTTTTTCCTCTTATTTTTCTATGCATTTTAAAAGTAAGATTTTTATTCAGAAATAATTTTAGATTTATAGCAAAGTTACAAAGATAGTACAGAGTTCTTATAGCCCCTTCTCCAGATTGCAATCATGTTGTATCCTACAGAATCATAGTACATTTGTCAAAACAAAGAAATTAACATCAATAGAAAATTACTAATAAACACTGTATTCTGATTTTTAATAAACACTGTATTCTGATTTTACCAGTTTTTCTTCTAATGCCCTTTTCTGTTCCAGGATCTAATCTGGGATGCCATATTGCATTTTAGTCTCTATGCATGCATTCATTCATTCATTCACTCATTTATTTTGAGACGGAAGCTCGCTCCGTCGTCCAGGCTGGAGTGCAGTGGTGCGATCTAGGCTCTCTGCAACCTCCGCCTTCTGGGTTCAAGTGACTCTCCTGCCCCTGCCTGCCAAGTAGCTGGGATTAGAGGTGTACGCCACCACACCCAGCTAATTTTTTTATTTTTAGTAGAGACAGGGTTTCACCACATTGGCCAGGCTGACCTCGAACTTCTGATCTCAAATGATCCATCCGCCTCGGCCTCTCAAAGTGCTGGGATTACAGGCATGAGCCACCGCACCCGGCCACATTTTTTATTATTATTATTATTTATTTATTTTTGAGATGGAGTGTCGCTCTTCTTGCCCAGGCTGGAGTGCAGTGGTGCAATCTCAGCTCACTGTAACCTCCGCCCCCTGGTTCAATTGATTTCCTGCCTCAGCCTCCCAAGTAGTTGGGATTATAGGCATGTGTCACCACGCTTGGCTGATGTGTGTGTGTGTGTGTGTGTTTTTCTTTAGTAGAGATGTTGTTTCATCATGTTGGTCACGCTGGTCTTGAACTCCTGACCTCAGGCAATCCCACTGCCTCGGCCTCCCAAAGTGCAGGGATTACAGGCATGAGCCACTGCGCCCAGTCCCCTATGCATTTCTAACTTCAGAACTATCTGCTTCTGTAATCTTCCACATTTTCTTCAGTCAGTTCTTTTTGTATTTTACACCACTTTTCCATGGAAAATGTTTTAAAACTTTCTATATCCAAGGCTTTTGTAGATGATTGCCCCTCAGGCCACATTTGTTGAGAAGACAACTCGTTGGCATGTTTTAGGCGGCCAGGTAGCTTGCACTTCTCAATCCCCATCACCCGCTGTGCTCATCTTACTTTAATATCTTAGATTTGGAATTTAGCCCTTTTCCCGTGGCACATGGCTGACCAAATTCTTGATTAACATTCAAATAAAAACCAGTTACAATCAAATTGTAGAAAACTTAATACTTTGAAATACATATACCGTTTCGTCAGAGTTCTTTTCTGTCCTTTGTGTAACTCCGCTCGGACTTCTGTAAAGGAGATGTTCTGCCACCTGGTGGTCAATATTGAAAATTACATCTTTAAAGAAGACGGGCTGGGCATGGTGGCTCATGCTTTAAGTAATCCCAGCACCAAGGGAGGCTCAGGCAGGCGGATCTCTTGAGCCCAGGAGTTCGAGACCAGCCTGGGGAACATGGTGAAACCCTGTCTCTACAAAAAAATGCAAATATTAGCCTAACGTGGTGGCATGCGCCTGTAGTCCCAGCTACTCGGGAGGCTGAGGTGGGAAGATCACCTGAGCCCAAGGAGGCCGAGGCTACAGTGAGCCATGATCAGCCACTGCACTTCAGCCTGGGTGACAGAGTGAGACCCTGTCTCTAAAAAAAAGAGGGGCAACATTTCATCTGGATTCAGAATTTCTTTTGCTTGGAAGTAACATTAGAGCCTATCTGATGGGCCTTTATTTTAGAGGTGAGAAAAATGAGTCATAGCGTTATTTGTGATAACAACTATTTCTTGGTGGAGATGGCATTTGAAGATGGGTCTTCTGGGCCTCCGACCGCTCCATCCTGCTGTCTCTGTCTCAGTGTATAACAAGTCAATATATTTGTCAGGAGAGGTTTTTGGTACTGTTTTTAGAACCTTGTTCTTTGAAACACACAATTAAAGAAACGGGTAAGGAAGATTATGCTGCCCTGGAGATTAAATTCTCTGGGTTTCAGCATCCTCATCTTTCAAATGAATGTGTCATCAAATTAGAAGTCATTTCAGGTCCTGAGAAAATTTCAGATTTCAAATGAAATGTAGTAGCCCTGATCTGTGGCATCTGGAAATGAAATAGTCTGATCTGTATTTAAGTCTGGAGAAGGAAAGAGAGTGTGCCATGAACCAGGGCTGGCTCTTCTTTCCTGAACACCCACTGTGTGTGTGCCCTCCCCTCTGCCAGGCACTTACGTGCAATTTTCCTGCAAAAACAAGGCATTATAGTTATGTTTCCATATTTTAGATAAGAAACTGATGCTTAGAAGATGTCAGTTATTTATCACACAGCTAGTAACTAATGGAACAGGGACTCAAACACAGATGCGTTAGATTCCAGAGGCCAGGAAAGTGTCATGCCCACCTGTTCCCAGTTATTGCTTCTCTCAGCTTTAAGATCATTTTGGGGCCAGGCGTGGCAGATCACCTGAGGTCAGGATTTCGAGACCAGCCTGGCCAACATGATGAAACTCTTGTACCTACTAAAGATACAAAAATTAGCTGGGCGTGGCGGCACATGCCTGTAATCCCAGCTGCTCGGGAGGCTGAGGCAGGAGAATTGCTTGACCCTGGGAGGCAGAGGCAGAGGTTGCAGTGAGCCAAGATTGCGCCACTGCACGCCAGCCTGGGCAACAGAGCAAGACTCCATCTAAAAAAAAAATCATTTTGGCAGTTTGGGATTGGAGTAGCAGAGTTGTTGGAGATGGGAATGGGTGAAGAAACTGGAAGGTCAGTGCTTGAGGACAGACTCCTTCTCACCCTCATCCAGACTTGTGGTCCAATCCTTTGCAGTGCTTTTCACACATTACTGTACCTGTGGGCAAATTCTGATTCATTTGCTCTGGGGTGGGACATGAAATTGCATTTCTGTTAAGTTTGCAGGTGATACCAATACTGCCAGTCTACAAACAACACGGAGTAATAACATTATACAGTTGGAAACCTGATAAAAATAAGGCACCAATTTTGTGCAGCTTCTGCAGGGAAGTAGACATAGTCTTTCTATGCAGTATCTTCTAGTTCTTTTATGGCCATTTGCAACCAATTCGCAGCTGCTCAGGAAGTTTTTTTATTGGCACTGGATTTTGTGAAAGCTTTGCATGCCTCCTTACTCTTTTGTTATAACTTGCCTCAGATGGAGAGGAAGAGGAAGGAGATGAAATAAACCATCGGGTAGTAGGTTTGACGGAGCTTTTTGAACTGAATGGCAAATGGACATGAGATTCTAATATTCATCTGTGAGCTTTATCTGTGCCCTGCCTTGGTTCCTATTAGCATAGATTTTCATGAAGTAATTATATTAGCAGCTGCTGACTAGATTAGCACTAATAGATAAGCAGGAAGTAGTAGGGAAGTACCTTTTCTCATTCAGATTTATTTCTGGTCTGTGTAGCAAATTCTTTGTCATTACTTAGCATTTATATGGGATTTTACAGCTGCATGTAGTTCTTATAATTGATTTTTATTCATGTGGTACAGGTTTCTTCTTTCAGAAATCCTGATCTGTGTGGAAGTTTGGGTTTGATTTGCACTGTTGATTCATTCATTGAGTCAGAGACGTTTATTGAATGCTAAGTGCGGAAGGAGCATACATACTTAATGCGTGGTGTGGTTAAGAGCATGGACTCTGGACCCAGACTGCCCAGGTTTAAAGCCAGGCTCTGCTGCTTACCAGCTGGATGACCTTGGGCAAGTTACCTACCCCCTCTGTGCCTCAGTTTCCTCATCTGCAAAATGAGGGTAATGATGGAGCCAACCTCACATGGCTGTTATAAACATTGAATTGACATACTATAAACACTGTAAATATACATGTAAAGGTCTTGGAACAATCCTTAGCACATAATAAGCGTTCTTTATGCATTTGCCATTATACTTTTCCTGCTGCAAGAAGGAATGGATATGGCCCCTGCCTTCAAGTAATGGAGAAGAAACAAGCAAATTCAATGCACTGTGCCAGGAACTGAGCTACTGAATCATGAATGGGAGTTGTTCGAGGGGCGCATATTCCATGGCTGGGTGAAAGGGGTGGCTCGGGTGGTTTCCCAGAAGGAGACGATATCTAAGCTAATAAGTATATTTGAACTGTCAATGGAGTTAGTGATTCTCTCTCCCCCCGCCACCATTCTTTTCAAAAAATCTAAGTGTGGAAGCTTTGAAAATGATTTGTTATGTAAATTTGTGTTCATTTTCAACAAATGCTTTTAGGAACAGATCTGTTAAGATGAGGTCCATCTGTATTTGCCCAATACTGTGGATAACATTGTTTCTGTTATCTGTTCCTGCGTGCTATGTAGCAAACTGCACCAAAACTTGGTAGCTTAAAACAATCATTTATTTTGCTCAGGATTTAGTGGGTTCCAGAGTCCGGGGAGGGTTTGGTGGTGCAGTTCCTGCGTCATCCACATGGGGGCGGCCAGAGCTGGAGGATCCTCTTCAAAGATGGCTTTTTCTGCAACCTGCTTCCTGGCTCAGTGCTCCTCCTCACGTCCTCCAGGGCCTCTCCATGTGGCTTGGTCTTCTCATGGGGTGGTCTCTGGGTAGGCAGTTGTACTTCTTACCTGTTGTCCAGCTTCCAAGAAGCAGGAAGGTGAAGCCACCGGGCGAGGAGAGGCTCTTCTTGGCGATGGCAACACGTCACTTCCACCGTATTCTGTTGTTCAGAGTCGTCACAGTCCAGATTCAAGGAGTGGAGAAACAGACTCCACCTCTTGATGAGACAGTGGCAAGTTCACGTTACAAGGAGCGCATAGGACGGGAGGTTTTAATGCAGCCATCTTTGGGAGGTACAATCTGCCAAACATGTCATTCCCACCTTTCAGTCATTCAAAATTAGTGCCTTCAGTACAGGGAAGAAGATAGCGACATGGTTGAATCACGAAACCAAGGTCCAGAGCCAGTGATGGATATATCAAGTCTTGACTGAATGAGATTCAGCCTCTCATGCATGGCTTTTAGGTTGGCATTCACAAAGGGAAAATAAGGATCATCTCATTCCAGCCTTAGGAAAAGCAGAAGGCGCAGAGAAACAAAGTAACCTGCCTAAGCTTGCGTAGCTGGTCGTGGCAGAGCAGGACCCGAAGCCAGGCTCCCTGACCCTTGTCCAGCCTGCTTTTCCACTGAGTGGTACAGACGCTCACTGCCATTGGCCTTGGCTGCTCATTTTGCCTCCTATCCCAGAGGACAGCTTTTGTGTTTCTAAAACTGTTTTACTCCCTTTATTTGCCAACACAGCCAAGCATAATGCTGTGTTCCTGGCAGAAGCACGGCTTCCTTTCCCTCATTAACTTCTGGTCACTACACTTGCCTGAATGAGTGGTCGAGGAATTGGCAGCCGTGTGTGAGTCCCCGAGTTTTGAAGGGTGCTGTTGAAACAAGATGCATTGTTGTCTAACTCTTGGCAGCTGTGCCCCCTGATGGGCAGATGCCTGGAAAAGCTAATGAGGGAAAGGCAGACTTCCCTCTTCCCCTGAAGGAATGAGGTAGGAAACAGGTGAGGAAATGGGCACCAGCCAGCCGCGGTGGCAGCAGCCGCCATCCTGATGGCGCCAGAGCGACAGGTGTGTGAACCTGGCCTGGTGGGTTCTTGGCACAGAATTTGGGGCCATGAATAATCACAGAACTGAACAGCCTCGGGCAGGAGTGGCCACAGGACATCCATTCAGCAGGTCTGGGTGCTCCAGGAAGTCCAGCTGGTCGAGACCTGGGGGTCCTGAAGCTGGCATTCCAAGGCCATCTGGAAAAGAGCCAGCACATCTCAGAACTCGTTGTCTCAGGCTTGCTGCCTGAGAGCTTAATACCAGATACTGGTGTTTAGATAGTGGTGAAAACATTTCTGCTTTATTTGCAGTTTAAAAATTGATGGAGAACTGATGGTTTTTCCTACAGAAGAATTAGATTAATTCAGATGCTGGCTGGGTGCAGTGGCTCATGCCTGTAATCCCAGCACTTTGGGAGGCCGAGGGGGCGGATCCTTTGAGCTCAGGAGTTCAAGACCAGCCTGGCCAACATAGTGAGCCCCCTTCTATTAAAAAAAAAAAAAAATACAAAATGTAGCTGGATGTGGTAGAATACACCTGTAGTCCCAGCTACTCAGGAGGCTGAGGTGGGCAGATGACTTGAGCCTGGGAGGCAGAGGTTGCAGAGAGCCGAGATTGTGCCACTGCACCTCAGCCTGGCCGACAGAACCAGATCCTATCTCAAAAAATAAGTAAATAAATAATTCAGATGCCAAGCCATTTCTAGCTAAGCCACAATACTGTCACTTCTAGGATGCCTATTTAAAATCTCATCCAAGTGTGAGGCCCTATAGCTAAGTCATAAAGATCAAGGTCTGAGTTCTCCCTCTGCTTCTGACTCTAGTGCTTATAAGAAAATCATTTCAGTAGTCAGCCTTCCACATTTTCAGACTCTAAGCTGACACCAAGAGTGGCAGCTCTCAATAGCAGTCTGCAATAGATTCATCTGTTCACTCGGCATGTGTGTATTCAATAGCTAGTACATACATAGCAGGGTGGTAGATCAGTCAGACTGGGGAAGGAAACAAAATAATGGAGCAGAGACAATGCTAATATCATTTAAGAATGACAATTACAGTGCTGCTGGAGTTTAAGTAGCTTGCAACTGCACTGCAAGTTGGATTTCTGTTGCTTCATGTTGAAGCAGTTCAGTTAGATGAGTTAAGCCCCAACACATAAATAATTTCACTTAGCTTTAGGAGACCCTCAGACTAATGATCGCTTCATGAAAGGTATATTTAGTTGTTGAATCCACACATTCCTACCCCAGATCTCTAGCCAGACATGCTTAGTTCCCCCTCTGTTGTTGGCACCAATAGGATATGTGTCCCTTTCGATCCATGATGGTCTCATTCTCTCGGCAGACACGCTGCTCAGGAAGGGGCAGAAAGGTCTCCACCGGCATCCCACTTTTCTGCCCCAGCCACGTTACCAATGGTCAGGTTGAACTGCAAGCGACCCTTGTCTCTAGCAAAGCTGGAAAATGGACCTGTGTAAATGACACATGGAACCCAGAGTCGAAAGCATGTGATTTCTCAAAAAGTGCTTCTCCTGAGAGCCGTGATTTTTTCAGTTACGAGCTCAGATGAGATTGCAACCTAGAGCGTATTTGTAGAAAGTACTTAGTTTTTTTCTCCTCTTCACCAATGCAATGGGCCAGTGTCACTAAATAAATAAAGCAAAATGCTACATCAAGCTCACCTCTTCTCTTCAGATATTCTTATGCATCTTGCCGTGTTTTGGTTGAGAGCTAGAAACAATGGAATGAATGGGCATCCAGTGTCAACCTTCATCATTTCGCAAGAGTAGAGGATGGATGGAGAAGGAAATGAACATTTCTCCAGGTCCAGTCATGTGCTGGTCGCTCTCCATGCATCTGTCTGATTCTCAGAACCACCATGCAGGGGAGGTGAAGTTATTATTCCCATTGTACAAACGAAGAAACTGGGATTCCAAGAACCTAAACAACTTCCTTAAAATCACACATGTATTACGTGGGTGAACTGAAATTTGAACCCAAGGAGGCAGGCTCTAAAGCCTATGTTCTTCCCCGTAATACAATAATGATTCTGTTAGCCGACATTCGTAGAGCATTTAGCATGTATGGGCACAAATACAAAAAGGTGGTGTGAGGCCATTATGGACAAGTTCAGTTTTCTTTCAGTTTTATCACCACTTCTGGAAATGCTGCCACAAGCCTCACAGTGTTCTGTTCCCCCACAAGCCTTGTGAGGGTCTCTTATTTTGAGTTGAGGGAGCCGAGGCACAGAGGGTTCAGTGGCTTGATCACAGTTCCACAGTTGGTAAATGGCAGAGCTGAGATTTGAACCCAGGTAGTCTGGTTCCAGAGCCCAAGCTTTTCATTGCTGGGCTACCCTTCCTCTCTGTGGGTCAGCCCATCCCTGGCCTTGTTTTTTGTTTTTGAGATAGAGTTTTGCTGTTTTTGCCCAGCCTGGAGTACAATGGCGTGATCTTGGCTCACAGCAACCTCCGCCTCCCAGATTCAAGTGATTCTCCTGCCTCAGCCTCCTCACTAGCTGGGATTACAGGTGCATGCCACCATGCCCAGCTAATTTTATATTTTTAGTAGAGACGAAGTTTCACCATGTTGGCCAGGCTGGTCTCGAACCACTGACCTCAGGTGATCCACCCGCCTCGGCCTCCCAAAGTGCTGGGATTACAGGCATGAGCCACCGCACCCGGCCCGGCCCAGCCCTGCCCTGCGCTGCCCTGCCCTGCCCTTTAAAGCCTGCATTTGGTTTGGTCCCCTGATTCCTTGTGGGGTAGTTGTGGTGGGAGTTCGGTTCCTTAAGCTCAGGTTCACCTAAAGACATGTAACTGTTTTAAAGATGGAGAGGTAAGAGAATACAGTTTTGTGTATGTGTATGGTTTGTGTTTGTGTGTTTGTTATTGTATTAGTCTGTTCTGATGCTGCTAATAAAGACATACATGAGACTGGGTAATTTATAAAGAAAAAGAGGTTTAATGGACTCATTGTTCCACGTGGCTGGGGAGACCTCACAATGATGGTGGAAGGCAAAAGGCACATCTTACATGGCAGCAGGAAAGAGAGAGCGTGTGCAGGGGAACTTCCTTTATAAAACCATCAGATCTCGTGAAACTTATTCACTATCATGAGAACAGTATGGGAAAGATCCGCCCCCATGATTCAATTACCTCCCACCATGTCCCTCCCATGACACATGGGAATTACGGGAGCTACAATTCAAGATGAGATTTGGGTGGGGACACAGCCAACCATATTAATGACATACCCAAGCAGTTGACTCCCAGTGAATGACAAAAGAGGAAAAGAACAGCCAGAGAATCTTTGTCCCTAATGCAGGGCCATGGTCTAAGTGGAAAGATTACGAAGCAGGAGCAGCAATACCTGGGTTCTAGCCGCCTACTGTCAGCAATGAGCCGTGTGGCTGAACCTCTCTGGACTTCGCTTCTCTCATCTGTAAAATGGGATGACGCTATTGCCTAGTCTGGGAACCTCACAGTGTTGCTGCGAAGATGAGACAAGACGTGTTGTAGAGATGCTTTGATAACCTACAGCCTCCTCTAAATATCAAATAAAATTTTTGTCTTCCAAAACTGTCCTTAAAATATTTTAATGTAATGGGTCCCAGCAGTCCTGCCAGTCGGGGTGAGTTAGCCGTTTGGGCGGCTGTGTGGACAGAGTCACCTAGAGGCGATGTGGGGCTTAGCCCAGTCCCAGGTGTGTACCATTTCTAAGGCCACCTCATTCTCTGAGCCTGGGAATCATGATATTAGCAGTGTTTTACAGTATGTCATAGCTTAAATTAAGCAGCATGGATTTCTTTTTTCCAGAGAAATTTAAAGTGGGAAATGTCTGGCAATAAACTGGTTATTAATGAGGATGCATTAAAATGTAGATAGCACCTGATGATGTGAGAAATGCACCCGATGATGTGAGAAAGTTTTCATGTAACTTCCAGATAGGTGAACGTGAGGACATGTATAAAGAAGTTCCTATATGTTAATAGGGGTGTTTGTCGCCCCCTTTTATAGACAAAACAAGCCTTTAAACAATTTTTCACTGGTTATATTTAGTAAGTGCATGTGCGTGCCTGTGTAGATTTTTTACTTAACGTAGAATGAATTACTCTCCTTTTTCTTTACTCTGGAGCACTTCTATGTAAAGCACTTGTCAGTTCAGACTTCTTTAGTGGTTCAGCCACAATGGAAAGGGTGCCTCTTGAGTTGATCTTACCAGCCTTCCTTTCCCTGTACCCCAGGTTAAAGCCCAGTCTGCTCTCAACCTCCAGAGGCCTGCTTGAAAAGACGTTGGCTTTAGTCACAGGGGTTTTATGCTAGCTAAAAAAAGCAAAACAAAACAAAACAAAAAACTCACCTCAAGGCTCTATATAAATGTGAAAATGGAAATTGCGGCCAGGCACGGTGGCTTATGCCTGTAATCCCAGCACTCTGGGAGGCCGAGGTGGGAGCATTGCTTGAGCCCAGGAGTTTGAGACCTGCCTGAACATAGTGAGACCCTGTCTCTATTTAGAGAGAGAGAGAGAGAAAATAAAAGAAGGAAGGAGGGAGGGAGGAAGGAAGTCGTCCCAAAGAAAGAAGGAAGGGAAGGAAGGAAGGAAAAAGAAAGAAACCTGCTCCCATTTTACAGGAAAACATAGCTCCTTTGCATGCTCCTTCAGTTCCTCTGCCACTTCTCCCCTCAGTGTTCGTGTTGATATTGAGAGAGTGACAAGGACTGCCAAAAATGGGGATTGCCACAGAATCTGGCCTGCTGCCATTAACAGCATTAAAGCACTCTTACTGTCCAAGAGATAGGCTATGGGTAAATAGTGTAGTGCCTATAAAACATTTTCCCCAAAATCTTTTAACTTAAAAAGTTAATACTGGGGACAAAATTGACACAGATAGCTCAGAAGTTCCCCAGTGGCACTCAAGCATGTGTGGGTGTGGCATTGCCTGCAAAACACCTTCACATTCCTATGGAGTTCTTTGTGGGCCTCTCTCTTCGAAAGATGTCTGTAGAGATGAGCTTGGCCAGTGCTCAGTAACTGTGTGTCAGCCAGGATGGGGATGTGCTAGTTGAAGCTAGTCCCTTTCCCACTAGATTAAGCTGCATAGAATTAAGATAGAGTGGTTTGGCCAGCACTGGGATACATCACATTGTAAATAAGCGAAAATATTCATAATACTGTGTTCTGTTTTATGTGCTAAAGTGTGAACTGCCATCCTCTCCTTCAAAAGCAGTGTGATAAATGGGAAGCTCTATTGCATTGTCATGAAATAAGTTTCACAGAGATTGCGTTTTGCATGTGGAATTATAACCTAGATACAGAATAAACCTAATGAGTCTCTGGTCCATTCATCTCTGTTAAAACAAGAAGGTTCATAGGGAGAGTTAACTGATCACTCTGTTTTTAAACCTTTGCCCTGTGGATAAAAAGCACACAGCACCCTTGGTAGAGGATTCCTTGTTTTAACATCTCTTTTTCTTGAAAAGTTCACCATTACTGTTCTGCAAGTGCTCCTCATCATTCCAAAGCTTCTACTTCTTTGATATCCTATGTAGAAGGGCAACTCTTGGTTGATATTTTCCCAACTCATTCAAATACTTTAAGATAACCCATTCCCTCTCTGATAAAATTGATCTCGACTCCCTCTACCTTTATAATTCACAGAACTCATGTTGCTTTAATTATTTTTGGTGTTTTTTCTCTGGATAGTCTAAATTTTCTCATTGGATGAAAGTTCATTGAGAGCTCTTAAGTACTGGTTATCTGCTTAGCACTTACCTAGGTATTGTGGGATATGAAAAAAATACACATGGAGATCCTGACCTCAGTGGCTTGTCAGACGGCCGTAGCAGGTGGTGGGATGAGTACTGTGGACAGAGGACCCCACTGTTCACCCGTCTCTGCTGCTTCCAGCCCGGGAGACCTTGGGCAAGTCACTTCCCTTTCTTTGATGGGCCTCATCCATCAAGCTGAAGACAAGAAATCTTTGAGTTCAGCTCTAAAAGCCAGGTTCTGGGGCTAGCTGGGGAGCTGGAGTTCACTTAGAGAATAGCAGAACGTGAGGGTGAAGAGATGAGCTACCATGTGCAGTAGGAGTTCAGATTTGGGATCAGTAATCTTCTGCAGGGCCTCAAATCACTAGACCCACCCCAGGTCCATTCAGAAGACAGTCCCAGTTGTCCCACAGGTGGCAGTAATGAGCCGCAGTCAACACAGCATAGGAGTTGCCGCCCTGACTTGACCCTGCGTGAGAGCCCTGGCCACTCGAGGAAGCCTGCAGAAGTCTGCGGTGCAGCAGAGCCCAGGGACGCGGCATCATGCCCTGCCGGCTATGTAGGCTGCATGATATGAAGTCCTCCCCGCTTCTCTCTGACCTTCCCCACCACAGACTCCTCACTCAGGGCTCCCCCCGTTCACTGCATACTTCTGCCCCATCACCATCTCAAGGCTTCACAACAGGATTGCACCTGCAGTTGCTTCTCTTGGAATTTTGGGAATCCATCACCTTGCAACATCCTCTGGGTCTCTCCTTGTTTTTGTGTCATCACCAGGGTTGGTCAGTCATGCTCGCTCTCAGAATAGTTTCTAGTTTCTGGAGCTCCTGGGCTTCCTTCAGTTTCTCCCTGTCTGTCTTTCCTGGTGGCCACATAAATACAGGGTAAGACATGATTGCACAGAGACATGGGTATGTTACCTACTTGGAACAAAATCCAACCACATAAGTCTACATGGGCCAAATTGTTTCTTTCAAAGGGAAACATATCTTCTTGCATTTTGAAAATCGCAGCTCAGCCAATACTGAGGAAGAGCTGCCAATCTCCATGCGCAGAACGGGTGGGAAGTGACTATCTTAGGAACATGACACATGTTTCTGGAACAGGCTTGCCAATGACAGCATCCGCTTTGTGCCTTCTTGTGAGCAGAAGCCGCAAGGGGGCACTTCATTCTGTCTGTCTGTCTGTCTGTCTGTCTGTCTGTCTGTCTGTCTGTCTTCAGGTCTAGCCTGAGAGATGTCTCCTCCTCAGATACCTTCTCAGCTCTGGGGTTTGGTTTCTAGCCTTAATTCCAGTCTGTGGCTGACTGTGGTCTCCTTTTTCATATCTCAGCTCTGTGCACATACATTCCTCCCTGTAGGAATTCATCATATCTAATTTACAGCAAATTATTTAGAACAACTACCTAAAATGTTTTCTCTTCTGCAATTGCCATGCCTATCTTGGCAGAGAGTTTCTTCGTATTTACTTTGCCTTTGCATTACACACTGAGTTCCAGTCAGTCAGGGACCATTTCCGTGAGTGTTGGGCAGTTACCATTTCCATGAGTGTTGGGCAGTTACCAAAGAAACTCTTTAAAGACAGACGTCACTCACCCAGGGCCCAGGACCCTCCCACTCCCTCAAGGCAGCTCCACTCCCTCAAGGCAGAGCTTCTTTCTTGTTAGTCACAACTCTGGCTAATGCTCTCAGGGCTTGGATTTACTCATTCGTGAAATGAGGTGGCCGGGTTCCAGGGTCCCCAGAGCCCTCGTGTTCTGGGTCTCCATGCTGTGGTTAAATGCTCCTCCTGAGAGCACAGTGCAGAATCCCAGGAGTCAGCCTGGACAGCTCAGATCTAATAAACGCTCCCTCTGGGGTTGGGAACAGCCATGCTTTTAATTGAGGTCTTTGTAGGTCTTTGCACGTCATGAACTCATTGAGTTCATTTCAGACACTTTGCAAAAAGTTGCAGACTTTTCATTTCTTGGTGACTGGTGCAGTAAAACCTTTCTTAGAAAACAACAGTGAAAAGTGAAATTAGCCCTGAAGATAGTTATCACTAACTTTTACTGAGTACCAGGTATTGTTCTAAGCCCAGCTTCGAGGGTGTAAATTCATTTAACACTCACTAGGATCAGGCTGTGCGCTCCGGGGCTGAGGATACTGCAGACCAAGTCCCTGCCTTTGTGTAATGTACATTCCAGGGTGGGGAGAGAGAAACACACAAGTGGAATAAAAGTACATCAGGTGAAAAGACTTACTATGGAGAAAAACAGCAGGGAAGAGTGTGAGTGAGTGCCGGGAGGAGTAGCAGCTATAAGTAGTCAGGGAGGCTTCCCAGAAGGTGACACTGAGTAGGAAATGGGAGAGGGAAGCAGGTAGATTGGGAGGGTGGGGGGAGCCCATGGTGATGAGTCCTTAGTGATTGAAGGATTGGCCTGGAGGCCACTGTGCCTTTAGCCAAAGGAATAACCAGTGGGGACAAGAGTCAGATAAAGTGTTTGAGAGGTATTTCACAGCAGGCAATGTCCTGAGTGATCTTTTAGCCCAAACCCTTCTCCCTCCTCAACTGCCCCCTTCTCCTCTCTCTTGTCAGATGACTAAAATGAGGCCTTATTAAATCAGATGACATCCTGAAGGTTCTAGTCAGTAGTAGAACTAGGACAAAAACCCAAGGACTCATGGTTTCTAGTGGCTGCAACTCACTACACCAAAATCTAGAAAGCTTAAGAGTAATTAAGCACCGCCCCCCACCCCAGTATCCTGTGCCCCTCCATTCTTGCTCTGTGAAGAAGGACAGATACTGCTGATTCTCATCATTCGTGGCAATTGAGTTCTATAAAGTCACCAGCAACACTGAATTAGTGAATACTGAAGCAATGCTGCTAGAGGAAATACAGAGTTAGGTTCCTGCAAGCCCCTGGTCACAACATTTTCATCACCTGATCAGTATCTAGCCTTGTTTTATGTGTTTCCATTTATTTGTTTGTCTGTCTATCGATCGATCGATCTATCTATCTATCTATCTATCTATCTATCTATCTATCTACCTATGTATTTATTTGTTGAGACGGAGTTTCACTCTTGTTGCCCAGGCTGGAGTGCAATGGCACGATGTCAGCTCACTGCAACCCCTGCCTCCTGGGTTCAAGCGATTCTCCTGCCTCAGCCTCCAGAGTAGCTGGGACTACAGGCATGAGCCACTATGCCCGGATAATTTTTATTTTGTTTGGTTTTCTTTTGATTTTTTTGAGACGGAGTCTCTCTCTGTCACTCAGGCCGGAGTGCAGTGGTGTGATCTCGGCTCACTGCAAACTCCACCTCCCAGGTTCATGCCATTCTCCTGCCTCAGCCTCCCAAGTAGCTGGGATTATAGGCGCCTGCCACCATGCCCGGCTAATTTTTTTTTTTTTTTGTATTTTTAGTAGAGATGGGGTTTCACCGTGTTAGCCAGGCTGGTCTCAATCTCCTGACCTCAGGTGATCCGCCCGCCTCAGCCTCCCAAAGTGCTGTGATTACAGGCGTGAGCCACCACACCCAGCCCCCTTATTTAGTATATGTTATTGATTCGTTGACCTTCAACTCATGGCCACCAGCACCATGACTCATGCCTGAATGACTTACCTAATAAATGTATTTCTCCATAAGGCACCTCATAGCTTTCTCGCACTTAAAAGCACTTTAGCACTGTTCTCGGGAGCCATGTTAAACAGCAAAATCACTGCTAAAGGGCACAAAAATGTGAAAAAAGTGGTACTAAATGGATCGCAAAAAGAATACCTCTTTATGGTATGAGAGCTGAAACAAGAAAGGGGAATGTCACTTAGCTCAACCTCAGCTAGGAACATGTGCACTGGGCAACTCAAGTGTTTTGCCACCCTGTGCATGTCCACAAATGACCACAAAAGCACCAGGAGTATGGACTTTGGGGTTACAAATAAACTTCAGCAAGTAGGTGAACTTGCAGATATGGAATCTGCACATGATGGGGATGGAGTGTATCTGCACTTGAGCTATTCGGAGGAAGGACTTGATTCAAGGCTCAGTGGCATTATTCTGAGTGGAATCATCTACAAGGGCACATTTTAGGGTAGAGAGGACCAAACTAGTTCTGAATTGCCTCAGATACTGCCTAGGCAGCATGCTTATGGCAAACAGTTGTTAAAAACCATACACTTGTTTATTTATTTGAGAATCGCATTTTCCATATTGCAAACGTACCTGTTACTATTTGAGACTGAACTATGTAACTTCACCATCGGCCCACAGCATTCCAGCTGTGACCTCCCAGACTGGCAGGTACAGCCTGCCTCCTGACTCTAGGCTGTCTCTGCTCCTTTCTTAGGATCAGCGTCTCCCCTAGAGCTCACGTGGCCTAGAGCTCATTTCCCAGCGAAATGCAATGTTCCACTTCATGTGCACAGTTTGGTGTGCATTCCAATTTTCCTCTGTGCTTACTCTGCAAATAACATTTCTCAGCTTTGCAGTAGCAGAAACGTAATCTGTAGTGTAAATCAGCCATGCGGACCTCAGGACTTGCTTTCCAATCTTTTCCAAGACTCCTGCAGGGGAAAACTAAAATACCACTCACACTTTCAGGGAGTAAGAATGGTTTCCCAGTAGCGCAGACATCTGCTGCGTATCAGCAGGAATAGAAGCGGGATTCTGCCAGCCGAGCTTCTTGGCCTCGACTTCCATGGGCCCTTACTCAGACTCCGAGAAGGTGGGATGTGAATCTCATGTTTACTGCCACACACTCAGATTTGCTTGGCATTTGAGCATCTCCAGCAGCAGATTTGACGAAGTTCCCTTTTGTGTAACGTGTTCACTGTTCCACCAGGGGAATTTCCACGGTCACTCTCAGATCATTATTCTTAGAGATACTCTTGCAATAACTGAGCTGTCCTTTTTTTTTTTTTTTTTTTTTTGTTAAGATGGAATCTTGCTCTGTCACCCAGGCTGGAGTGCAGTGGTGCGATCTCAGCTCACTGCAACCTCTGCCTCCCGGGTTCAAGCAGTTTTCCTGCCGCAGCCTCCTGAGTATCTGAGATTACAGGTGCCTGCCACCACACCCGGCTAATTTTTGTATTTTTAGTAGAGATGGAGTTTCACCATGTTGGCCAGGCTGGTCTCTAACTCCTGACCTGGTGATCCGCCCGCCTTGGCCTCCCAGAGGGCTGGGATTACAGGCGTGAGCCACCGTGCCCAGCCATTGAGCTGTCTTTGTAGGCCTTAGGCTGCGGTGGGTTAGGGGTGTCTAAGATGCATTGTGATTGGGAGTGTGGCTATGGGGATTTGACAGCAGCCCTATGTCAGACTGCCAGGGGTTGGATTTAAGATGTCTCTTCCACAGGTTCCCACCCCACTCTTCCATAAGACAATCTCTATTTCCTATTAAATAAAAAAGAGTACTTTGCAAAAGCATTTGGCTTTTTGAACAAACTAAATATTACTGTGTTCTGTGCTTGTCCCGTATCGCTGAGTGCAGGAATAGTCCAAACCATACTCTCCAAAGCTTCTGCAGGCCTGTTCCATGTCTAGCAGGTCCAATTTAATGAGCAGGCCTTTGCAGCCTCCCAGTGCTCTGAAGCTCAAAGTCTGTGTAGGGGCAGAGGGAGGAGGGAGGTGATGTCATGACAGTTATGTAGATCCCACTGGTACCTAGAGAAGAAATTAGCACAAAGCTCTGCATGGAGGCTCGGCTCCAGCACAGGAATCCGTGTCCCGCTAGGTGTTGATCCGGGACCAGCTGGAGGCCCACTTATGAGGACTGCAGACAGCTTAAGAGGTCAGGATGCACCTCTGTTGAGGTGCCCCGGGACCCTGCGATATGGGCTCCAGTCTGCAGGTTCCAGGCCCCAGGAGCTTATGATGGCGCTCCTGATAAGCCAGACATGGATTGGGTTGGGCAGAGTAAGCCCACATGAAGGACTGGCCCTGTGGCCTACAGTGTAAGACACCTGGAGTTGGACATGATACCTGACCCTAGGTCCTCCGACTAAATTGATATTTTATATGACTTTTATATCATATCACTAGGCATGGCTTAGATCAGGATTTATTGATAATTTAGAGCTCATCATCATAAAGGTTGACACACTGTATGCTTACCAGGTACCATTGTGAGCACTTTATACACATGATACCATTTAGTGCTCCCAACATTCCTTAGGACATCAGTACGGTCATCCCCCAGTACCTGTGGAGGATTGATGCCAGGACCCCCGAGTATACCAGATCTACGCATACTCAAGTCTCACAGTTGTCCCTGAGGAGCCCGCGGATTCGAGAAGTCAACCCTCTACAAATTCTGCATCCTGCAAATACTCTATTTTCAATCTGCATTTGCTTGAAAAAATTCTGTGTGGACCTACACAGTCTAAATAATCCATGTTGTTCAAGGGTCAACCCTATGTCTGTCATTTCTGTGTTAGAAAAGCCAAGACACAGGGGAAGGTCAGCAACTTGCCGTGTGTCACACAGGAATTAAGTAGGGAGCTGAGATTCAAACTGCGATCTCTGGCTTCAGAGTCCAGGCTGTATACAATTTTACTATTATTCTAATAAAAACAGCTGCTTCCCGTAGGCTGTGCTGGGCTGGTTGCCAGGGTTCACAGTCCCTTGAATCCACAGCAGTGCCTGCAAAGGCAGGATTATCCCTCCGGTGATTCAGATGAGGAAACTAAGGACGATGAATGTGCTGAAGGCACAAATAGGGAGTGGTGGTCCAGGACCGCCATTCAGGTCTGGCCTAGCCTTGTTGTGATACTTCAGTCTGTCTCAAGCTCGAGTGTCTTCATCTGACAAATATTTCTTAAACATGTGGCACATCCAGGGCCACTTTTGGGTGGTGAGCGTATAGAGGCCCCCAGAACAGGCCTGATCTCAAGCAGCCCCCTTTAGATTGAGCATTTCTGCTAATAGAACAGCTAATGTAGAGCAGAGAATGGGGAATCAAGACTAGGGCTGGGAGCTGGGCACAGTGGCTCATGCCTGTAATCCTAGCACTTTGGGAGACTGGAGCAGGTAGATCTGTTGAGCCCAGATCTGTTGAGACCAGCCTGGGTAGCATGGTGAGACCCCGTCTCTACAAAAAAGAAAAAATTAGCCGGGTATGGTAGTGCATAGCGTGTAGTCCCAGCTACTCGGGAGGCTGAGGTAGGAGGATCACGTGAGCCCAGAAGATTTAGGCTGCAATGAGCCATGATCTTACCACTGCACTCCAACCTGGGCAACAGAGCAAGACCCCTGTCTAAAAATTAAAAAAAAAAAGACTAGTGTACTTTAGGAGGCCAAGGCAGCAGATCACCTGAAGTCAGGAGTTCGAGGCCAGCCTGGCCAACATGGGAAAACCCTGTCTCTACTAAAATTACAAAAAAAAAAAAAATTAGCCGGGCATGGTGGTGGGTGCCTGTAATCCCTGCTACTAGGGAGGATGCGGCCATCGCTTGAAACTGGGAGATAGAGGTTGCAGTGAACCTCAGATCAAATCTAGCTCTGCTGTTTATTTACATTGTGACATTAGACAATTAAACTAAGCTCCCTGAACCTCAGTTTCTCATTTAGAAAATAAGAAATACAGCACCTACTTTGTAGTGTTGTTGTGAAAACATGTTGTGCTACTTGCTGTAAAGCATACAGCTTGTGGCAAGTGATGTGTAAATGTCAGCGCCCACCTTCATGCTTTCACTGCCAAGACCAGACTTGTATATAAAACACTCAGCACAGAGTGAGCCCTCGATAAATAGTCACTGCTAGTATCATGATGATTATAAGTGATTATCAGATTACATGTGTCTAATGAGATATGCCTGCAAGTTCATGTTTAAGTAAACATACACTTAATTTGTTCCATGACATTCTGGAAACATTGGGCTACGTCTCTCAGTTGAACCCACCTGTGCTCAAATTTTCCATTGATAAAAATAGGACTCATAATGCCAGCCTGGTTCCTGGGCAGGAAATGACTAATGCAATGAACTATTTCTGTACTAAATCACAACCCAGAGGCGTGTCTCTGGCATGAGTGAAGAATCTTCAAGGATCCTGGCCGTTACGATGCTGATTGTCAGGTTCTTCTGCCTGCATCGTAGTTCGTCAGCCTGCGGTGGCCTGGGGATTGAAAACTGGAGTGGGTTTCCTGCAGAGAGCAAACCCTCTCATTAGCCAACCTGAACATGCAGTCAACTGACACTTGTGTTTCTCTCTGTAAATTAATAAGTTGACATTTCTGGTTGATATTTTTAAATTTGTGTGACTTGTTCATGACATGCTGATGATTGAACCTACTCAGCAGGTTAATGAGAGTCACTGTGGGGCAGGCATTGCAAATAATGGCGATTGCATGGTGCACCGGCCTTTCTTTAGTAGCAGAAGCCCTTCTGTATAAGGGGAAGAGCAGGGCCACTGTGATGGGGGAGGCCCAGAGGCCTCAGCCCCACACTGGGCTCCTCTGCAGGTTGCCCCTGGACCTAACAGTCCTACATCTCTGGAGAACAGTGTGGAGAGCAGTGCTGTGGCCTGGAGGGAGGAGGACGCAGCGAGCAGGCAGTTAGTCGGCTGCCTGGGCATTTCCTTTGCCTCCATAGGCCTCCTTGCCTCCAGTGATCTGTTAGCAGGTGTTGGGTGATGGTGCCCCCTGTTGGACAGTTTGCACAAGGGCACCCACACTACCTCAGGGCTTTTGGTGCCTGCAGTGGCCGCTCCCCCAGTGTGGGCTCTGAGGTACTTCTGAGAAGCCTTGGGACCAGCCCAAAGCTATAAACCTTGAGCTGGTGAGCTTTGAAGTACTCCCTCCCCGTTGAGGGAGTATTTCCTTCTCCTCAGGGTACTCCTAGGAAGCCTTGAATTCTTCAGGGCCTCTTTAGAGTGGGGCTGGCCTCCCTGGGCCCCGGTGCCAGCCGGGTGTAGCTACTGGGTGCACCCAAGACAGTGAGGAGGGGAGGAGGCGTGTTGTGCACACGCGTGTCAGGGTGAGAGGCATTATAGGTGTGGCCTGGGGATGCCAGCCTCCCTTTCTCCGTCAGGAAAGCCAGCATTGTTGCCGCACCTAGGAGGCAGCAAGGCGCGGTGACAGGAATGTGTCAGGACACAGACTCAGGCTTCGCTGCCAGCTCCGCCGTATGCTCATGGTTACCTGAAGTGTATACACCACTGTGTATTTGTTGGCTGGGGCTGCCATAACAAAATACCACAGATGAGGTGGCTTCAACTACAGAAACATTCTTTTGTCACAGTTACAGAGGCTGGGAGCCCAAGGTCACTGTGACAGCAGGTTTGGCTTCCCCTGGGGCCGCTCTCCCGGGTTTGCGCTGGCTGCCTTTTTGTTCTGTCCTTACATGGCCTATTCTCTGTGTGGGCGCCTCCCTGCTGTCTCTTTCTCCTCTTAAAAGGATACCACACACACACACACACACAGGCACACGCATACCACACACACAACACACACACACACACACACACCATATAGATACACCACACACACACACACACACACCATACACATACACCACACACCACAGACACACACCACACACACACAGGCACACGCATACCACGCACACAACACAGACACACACACACCACACACATACACCACACACAGACACCATACACATACACCATACACATACACCACACACACACACAGGCACACACATACCACACACACCACACAGACACACCACACACACACCCACACCATACACACACACACACCACACACACACCCACATCATACACACACACACACCACATACACACACACACACACACACACCTGGGCACAGTGGCTCACGCCTGTAATCCCAGCACTTTGGGAGGCCAAGGTGAGCAGATGGCTTGAGCCCAGGAGTTCCAGACCAGCCTGGGTAACATGGTGAAACCCCATTTCTACAAAAAATACCCACCTTTTTTTAATTAGCAGGCATGGTGGTGCACACTTGTAGTCCCATCTCCTCAGGGGAGGCTGAGCCCAAAAGGTGAAGGCTGCAGTGAGCTAAGATCGCGCCACTTCACCCTAGCCTGGACAACAGAGCAGGACCCTGTCTCAAAAAAAAAAAAAAAAGGGGGTCAGACACAGTGGCTCACACCTGTAATCCCAACATTTTGGGAGGCCAAGGTGGGCAGATCACCTGAGGTCAGGAATTCAAGACCAGCCTAACCAACAGGGCGAAACCCCATCTCTACTAAAAATACAAAAATCGCCAGGCTTGGTAGCACGCACCTGTAATCCCAGCTACTTGGGAGGCTGAGACAGGATCATTGCTTGAACTCAGGAGGCGGAGGTTGCAGTGAGCCGCTGCACTCCAGCCTGGGCGACAGAGTGATACTCTGTCTAAAATAAATAAATAAATTAATTAATTAATTAAAGCATATCAGTCCGATTAGAGTCCCATTGTTAGAGCTCATTTAACTTAATTACTGCATTAAAGACCCTTTCTCCAAATACAGTCACATTGGGAGTTAGGACTTAAGCATAGGAATTGGGGAGGGGACACAATTCAGTCTTAACAACTACCCTGTACCTCAGTTTCCTCATCTGTGAAATGGCAATGATATTATCTGCCTCATGTGTTGTTATGTGGATTAAGTTGATTAAATAAGATATGTAAAAGGAAGTCTCTAGCTGAGTCCTTTGCATGTATGTCTATCTGTACCTAGATCCATCTACATATACACATATAGACATGCATATTTTACATATACGTGCATATATACCCATGTGGACATATATACATGCATATGTACATGTATATACACACACTCTTAATAAGTGCATGTGTGAGACACTCTTCTGCCACCTCTGTTTTAGGCAGCCTTAAATTTGCCAGGAATCTGTTTGCTCATCTCAAAAATGGGAGAGAGGAGACCATGTGGCCTAATGGAAAAGACATCTCACTTTGGGTCAGAAGATTGAAGGTTCAAGTCCTTTCATGGTCAAAATGTTTCCAATGCTTTGTGTGGACACTTAAAAAAGATGCAGAGTCCCTCCTTCACTGGGTTCACTGGGTTGTGAAAATTGAACTAAATTAAGTTAGGTAGCTAATAATAAAGCACCTGTGGTTACATCAGAGTGCTGGAAATGGAAGTTTCCTCCCTCCTCACTGGGACTCTGAAATCCCCTTAACTAAGTACTGGTGGGAATTTTTTTTTTTTTTTTTTTTTTTTTTTTTTTTTTTTTGAGGCAGGTTTCACTCTGTCACCCAGGCTGGAGTGCAGTGGTGCACCTTAGCTCACTGTAGCCTCTGCCTCCCAGTCAAGCCGTTCTCCTGCCTCATCCTCTCACCTCAGTCTCCCGAGTAGCTGGGACTACAGGTGCGCACCACCATGCCCAGCTAATTTTTAAATTTTTTGTAGAAACAGGGTCTTGCCATTTTGCCCAAGCTGGTCTCAAACTCCTGGGCTCAAGCAGGAGCCACCTCAGCCTCCCAAAGTGCTGGGATTATAGATGTGAGCCACTGTGCCCAGCTGAGAATGCTTTTAAGTTAACAATGAATACTTAGAAACTATGCTTAGAATACATTGAAGACATTATTTCATTGCCGTGCAAAAATGTGTTATCTTGTGTCTTAAAAGGAAAGCATGTTAATGTCATGACTTTAATGCTACACCAATGTATGTCTTAAATTAGAAGCCAAACCCAGGCCCCTCCAGGACAGTGACACCCTCCCCCTCTCCAGCATGGCCTCAGACCACTGACCTTCATCAAACTCATTCCCCCTTCCCAACTCGAGCCACACAAGGGGTCAGGAAGGTGTCTAGGCTGCCGCTCTGGACCATTGTACCCTTACCAAAGAGATCTCTCAGTGCGGAGGAGTGAGGAGCTTTGGCCTCCCCTGAATAAGCGTGGGGAAGCAAAGATTCCCCAGCAATAAAGTAGATGCCAAATCTCGTCTCAGCCCCCACTGGAGTGAGACTGCCTTTGTGCATTCTCTCCAGCACATCAGTGGTTCCTATAAATCTCAAAATGATTGCTTTTCTCAAGGTTGCTTCGTGGCAAGTCTGCAGGTGTGCTTTCTCCAACAGAAGGAGGAGGTTAGGAATAGACATCACAGGCGGGAGCTGACTTGGGAATGGCCCAGGGGAGAACAAGTAAAGATGCGTCTGCTTTGAAAGAATCCTTTCGTTTTCATTTAAGGACTTGACATCAGGGAAGTTTTACATCCTGGGAACTCGCCTGGCTCTGTGTTGTGTGTGAAGAAGGATTGTGAGGCCGCTGCTCAGCTGCGTTGCCTCTTTCTCCTTCCTTGTGTCAAGTAACGTAGCTTTCATTTTGTATGACTGCGTGTGCACTGGGTGTTTCCCAACTGCAGGGGATGGGGTTAGTATTCCTGGCCCTGTGAGCAGAGACAGAGGTGACCCAGGCTGGGAACCGCCCTTCACGAAGGGACTAGCCAGTAGTGGGTGGCGGGCAGGCAAGGAGATGGATATTGTGGGCGATATTTCAATTAGGGATCAACCCTTAATGCCTGGCACGTGGTAAGCGCTACATGGAGGTTAGCTATGATCATGACCGTCCTCTTTGTAGAAGGGCCTGTCAGAGAACATCAGGGGAGCTTTTCCAGTTATGTGTCTTGCTCTGAAAAATAGGAAGGGGGAAAGTTAAGTAAATGGCACTAGTGGGCCCAGGGCCTCAAAGGGCCGTGCATCGTGTTTTCTGCCTGAGTGCTCACTGTGTTGTAGACAGTCTGGGGGAAATGGCAGGAACAGCTGGAGCGCTCACGGGGACCAGTGTACAAATGCTCTCTGGGTCCTCCCTGGCCACCATGGTCTCTGCCATGCTGAATAATGAATCAAGCTGATTCCTTGCTTCAGCCGGATGGAGAACTGGGTCAAGCTTCACTCCAGAGAATCCCCAGACACCTCTCTGGCAGAACCCACTGACATCCTAGATTTGAAAAGCATTTCAGTATTTCCAAAAAAAAAAGCAATAACAATGCCTAGTTATATTGAAAACTGTATACATAATGACGGTGATCTCCGTTTCTGCCTGTAATGACCACAAATGCCAGTTTACTAAAAACTTCTCTATTATAGAGGCAACATCCAAGAGGTATTTTGAATCTTGGAAAGCTTGTATGTTTTTTGTATGGACTTTGTGAAAGTTGTTTTAGGTCACAGCCCTTTGGTCACTGGCTGCCTTATTATTTATTTATTTATTTATAAGACGGAGTCTCACTCTGTCACCCAGGCTGGAGTGCAGTGGCACCATCTCGGCTCCCTGCAACCTCCACCTCCCAGGTTCAAGCGATTCTCCTGCCTCAGCCTCCTGAGTAGCTGGGACTACAAGCTTGTGCCACCACGCCCGGCTAATTTTTGTATTTTTAGTAGAAACGGGGTTTCGCCATGTTGGCCAGCCTGGTCTTGAACTCCTGACCTCAAGTGATCTGCCCGCCTCAGCCTCCCAAAGTGCTGGGATTACAGGAGTGAACTACTGCACCTGGCCCAACTGCCTTATTTCTCAGTGAAACCTGGGTGGTGAAAAGACCCTGGGCTGCGGGCAGAAATCAGACCCGTTGCTGTCTCTACTGGCTGCAGTAACTGTGGGAGATAACAGAGGGCTGTTCTTAACTCTTAGGGAAATATCACAAAACATGCACTATCAACTGTAACAAATGTACCCTAAGTATACATTTTTCTGGCCACCAATGTGAAATAAATAGTATGTGGGCTGTATGATTATGTGATTCTTCATAGTCACGTATAGCAGGAATACATGGCTTTTTTCCACCTGACCCCCAGAACACAGATAGAAAAGGTCTCCATAGAGCAGCTCTGCAGCGTAGGCAGCAGCCGGGATCACCCTGTTCCTAGGATCTAGCAAGACAGGCTGGAATCCCATATCCTGCAGAGGTCTGTGTATCCTCCCCAAAACCCTGCCCGTTCCCTGTGGACTCTATTTCTCTTATGTTGAATCCCTGTTCTCTATGCTGAAACTTTTGCATGTTCCTTTTTCTCTGCCAGCATTCTCCGCAGCAGAAGGGTAACACCCTTCTCCTTTAATTCTCCCTGACAGCATCAGCCATCTCTGTAAGAGGCCCTTTGCTGGTGCATCAAGGGTAATATCAAGGGGGCTTACATCAAAATCAGTTTCTTGCATCGTTTTTTATTTATTTATTTATTTTTGAGACGGAGTCTCGCTCTGTTGCCCAGGCTGGAGTGCAGTGGCACGATCTCGGCTCACTGCAACCTCTGCCTCCTGGGTTCAAGCAAGTCTCCTGCCTTAGCCTCCTGAGTAGCTGGGATCACAGGTACCTGCCACCACACCTGGCTGATTTTTGTATTTTTTTAGTAGAGATGGAGTTTCACCATGTTGGCAGGCTGGTCTCGAACTCCTGACCTCAGGTGATCCGCCCGCCTTGGCCTCCCAAAGTGCTGGAATTACAGGCGTGAGTCACCACACCCGGCCCGTTTTTTAATTTTATTATTGGTTTTTTTAGAGATGGAGTATCGCTCTGTCACCTAAGCTAGAATGCAGTGGCTTGATCCTAGCTCACTGCAGCCTCGAACTCCTGAGTTCAAGTGATCCTCCCACCTCAGCATCTCTAGTAACTGGGACTACAGGTGTGCACCACTGTGCCTGGCTAATTAAAAAAATATTTTTTATAGACCGCGTCTCACTTTGTTACCCAGGCTTGTCTTGAACTCCCGGCCTCAAGTGATCCTCCTGCGTCAGCCTCCCAAGTAGTTAGGATTACAGGCATGAGCCACTGTGCCTGGCCAGTTTCTTGTATTAAAAACTGGGTGTTGGGTCCAGGTGGGGTGGCCCACGCCTGTAATCCCAGCACTTTCAGATGCCAAGGTGGGAGGATCACTTGAGCTCAGGAGCTTGAAACCAGCCCGGGCAACATGGCAAGATCTTTGCTCTACAAAAAATCAAAAATTAGCAGGGTGTGGTGGGCGCCTGTAGTCCCAGCACTTGGGACGCTGAGGTGGAAGGATTGCTTGAGCCTGGGAGGTCAAGGCTGCAGTGAGCCATGTTTGTATCACTATACTCCAACCTGGGTGACAGAGTGAGACCCCATCTCAGAAAAAAAAAAAAAAAACTGGGTCAGACTTTCTCACCTTCACAAGTCATTCAGTCCTGCCTGTCAGTTCAAGCTCCAGCCACCTGGAAGTTGTGCAGCCCTTTCTTGCCCCTCCCTTACTTCCCTTTACCCGTTTCTTCTGTTCACCCTTAAATTGCTGATCATTTCCTACGTAGAGCCATTTAACCGTTTTCCTCATCCACTAACCAAAAGAGAACTGTGATGCTAAGTAGAAAGCTTTTGCTAGCCCTGATGCATATGCACACATACAATACGTGTTGATGTCTTGACAATGAGCATTCTGCTATCTAACCTCCTTGGAACTCTTTTAAAGTACAGTAAATCCTTATGTAACATTATTAGTGAGTTCTTAGAAACTCCAACTTCAAGAGAAATGATGTATAAGGAAACCAAATTTTTTTCTCATCAACATTATAGCAAAACAACATTGAAAGAAGTTGAACGAAACCTTATTCAAGGCAGGTCATTTTGCTTAAAGTCACAGTTTTCAAGAACCTATCAACGATGTTAAGTGAAGATTTACTGTACTTTGTATTTTTACAGCTTTTGGAAAACTGGTGAGAGCTTTGGACCATCTTTCCATCACACACACACACACACACACACACACACACACATTTTGGATATATTTTCAGAGTGTTTAGAGCTTCCTGAAACCCATCCATGAATCTTCCAGGTCCATGGACCCTTAATAAAATCCCTGAAGTGTGGCTGAGCGCAGTGGCTCACGCCTGTAATCCCAGCACTTTGGGAGGCTGAGTTGGGGTGGGCAGATCACTTGAGGTCAGGAGTTCGAGACCAGCCTGGCCAACATGGTGAAACCCCACCTCTACTAAAAATACAAAAATTAGCTGGGCATGGTGATGGGCACCTGTAATCTCAGCTGCTCAGGAGGCTGAGGCACAAGTATCGCTTGAACCTGGAAGGCAGAGGTTGCAGTGAGCTGAGATCGTGCCACTGTACTCCAGCCTGGGAGACAGAGCGAGACTCAGTCTCAAAACAACAACAACAAAAAAAAAACCCTGAAGTCAGCTAATGAGATGGAGCCTGCCCTTCTGAAGAGGACAGAGCATCCCCCACCCCCACCAGGCTCTGCATCTCTCCCTGTCCCCCACCACCTAGGGGTATCTTTAGTGATGCTCAGTCATTAATTGTAAAAACAAAACTAGATTGGCATAGCTGGCTATGATGTGTCAGGATTGGGGGATCAGAGACCTTGAGAAAATAGTGGCCACCTTTTCTCACCTATTTCCTTTGGGCCAGGCCCTTTGCAAGATTCTTAATCTAAGTCATCCCATTTCATCATGCCAGGACCCTATGAGGTCCATCCTATTATCCTCACGGCAACAGATGAGGAAACTGAGGCTCACCAAGATTGAATAACCTGGGTCACACTGCTACTAAGTGGCCGACCTGAGATTTCATCCCAGAGTTAGTGGCTTGAACACCTGGGCCCCAAGCCACTCTGCTCTGGGCGCCTTCCATAGTTGCACCTTACTCTTCTTGATCCATGTCCACAGAGCTGTGTGACCTTGGATGTGGCAGCCAAACGAATATGCCCTTCCAGTTTTTTGAAATGCTACATAAGGCAGAGTGTTTGGTCTGTTTGGCCCATTGATAATAAGTCTCCAGTGCCTGGCATATGGTAGGTGTCATAAATATTTGTTGAATGAATGAATTAATCTGTCCTGGAAGGCTCAGCTCAATTCGATGTCTTGTAAGAAGCTGTCCATCACTAACTCTGAATTAAAAAAAAAAAAAAAAAAAAAGCCTGGGCTCAGTGGCTCACACCTGTAATCCCAGCACATTGGGAGGCCAAGATGGGCGAATCACTTGAGGTCAGGAGTTGGAGACCAGCCTGGCCAACATGGTGAAACCCTGTCTCTACTAAAAATACAGAAAATTAGCTGGGCGTGGTGGCGCACCCCTATAATCCCAGCTACTTAGGAGGCTGAGGCAGGAGAATTGCTTGAACCCGGGAGGCAGAGTTGCATTGAGCCAAGACAGTGTCACTGCACTCCAGCCTGGGCAACAGAGTGAGACTCCGTCTCAAAAAAAAAAAAACCTCCTTCCGTGGGCTCCCAACCCATGCTTGTGCCTCAGTGTGCCCTTCATTCATGGTCCATGCTGTAGACGCTGCTATGTGTCTGCTCTGTCACAAGCTCCTCAAGAGCGGGAACTCATCTACTCTCAGATACTCTCAAGCAACTCAGCTGTATCTACAGGGAAGAAGAGGCATTCATCTCTGTAGGTCCAGGAACTAAAAGGCACTCAGTAAATGTTATCAGCACGAATACACAGTTGTTATTGTGCTACAGGATAATTAGGCTTGAATGGTAAATGATTCCCATAGATGACTGTTAATTAGGATTACAAGTGTAGTGTAGGGCCACATTTTAGCTTTTTGATGTGAACTTTTTTAGTTTTGTAACATCTGTAACTTAATGTTGTTATACGTCCTGGTACCATTTACCTTTTGGTCACTATCCCTCAACAGAGCAGCGGCTGTGCCCTGAGTGTTGGATATGCCCCTTCATGGACATGAGCTCATTTTACCACTGTCTTCTTTGGTCCTGTACCCCAAGGCCAACTCGCCTGGCTAGAGGCAAGGCCTGTATCCCACGGCTCACTGGCTCCCGGCCCCTGGTCTCGCCCCTCACTGCATCCCCTGCCCCACCTGGTCCCTGGAGGAGATCCCCCAGTTTTCTGACAGCATGCTCTCATTTTGCTGCCTGCATTAAAGGTCAGAGAAAGGAAAAGGACAGAAACCTAGAAATTCAGCAGGAGAAAAGAGAAACGGAAGACTGGGGAAAACAAAAATTGAAATAATAGTATCTTCTGGAACCAGAGAGAACAAAGTACATATTTGCTGAGAGCCTATAATGTCCCAGCCACTTGTCCTTCTTCATTTCCTTATCACTGTTCAACTGAGTAACCTTAGATGCCTGGAGGCTGAGCATCCACTGATTAGAATATCATTCGAACCCAAGACCATCTGGTCATAGATACCCAGGCTTTGCTCTGTGTTCTGCTCCACGACACATGTTTTAGGGAGAGGTCCTCTGCAGGAAGATGGCTGTATTATAAAACTCAGAGATAGAAGCTGCACACAAGATGAGTGTTCCAACTAAGATAGGATGACTCAATTCCACTGTGGAAGAAGAGAGAACAAATGGGAGAGAAGGGGACCCAGGTCAAAAGCTGTGTCCCTTCTGGGTCAGCCATGGCCCAGATCTCTTAAATGCCCATAGTAACTAACAACAATAACAGAAGCAGCAGCAAACTCGAATTTAGCCCAGTTAATCCTCACAACATTTGATAGGTTGTTGTGAGACAAGTTATTTTTAGTACCCACATTTTATAATGAGGACATTGAGACACAGACAGGTTAACTAACTCACCCAAGGTCAAAAATGGTAAGAGGCAGCCCTGGGATTTGAACCTAGATTTTACATTCAGTCTGAGGAGCCACATAACTTTGGGTAAAGAAAGGAGCCATCTGTCTATAGCAGTGGTTCTCAAGGTGTGGCTCCCAGATCACAACTCAGCATCCTTAAAATCCTCTAATAGAAAAGAGTAAACTTTTATCAATAATAATAATAAAAGCTGGATCCTGTGGCAAATGCCTATAATCCCAGCACTTTGGGAGGCCAAGGTGGGTGGATCACCTGAGGTCAGGAGTTTGAGACCAGCCTGGCCAACATGGTGAAACCCCGTCTCTACTAAAAAGACAAAAAATTAGCGAGGCGTGATGGTGCATGCCTGTAATCCCAGCTACTCAGGAGGCTGAGGCAGGAGAATCGTTTGAACCTGGGAGACGGAGGTTGCAGTGAGCTGACGCCACGCCACTGCACTCCAGCCTGGGCGACAGAGTGAGACTCCATCTCAAAAATAATAAACAAAAATAAACATTTGCCAAGTTTTGACTGTCTGCCAGGCATGATGCTAAGCATTTTACCAGCGTTATCTTCTTTAGGCCTCGCACATGCTGTTAAGTATAGGTGGCATTATTATTTTACAGATGAAGAGACTGAGACTTAGAGACCTGAAGTGACTTAACTCAAAGTCACCAGCCAGAAAGTAGCAAAATCATGACTTAAATCCAGACTCCTCTGATGACACGGTTCTACCCTGAACCATTATTCTTTTGCCCTTTTGGTTAAGAACTATTGAAGAATGGGCATAAGTCAAAGTGTGTATGTTGATTTTTTTTGTTAACTTTTTTTTTTAAGTGGCAGATGACTTGATTAAATACTTTGAGCTTTTCCCATGCTCCAAGATGAGCATTTATTCCCAGAAGTGATTACGCCCAGCACCCCTTCCTGGATTTAAGGGAAAGTGGTGGTGGTTATGAACCTTCCGGGCCACACGGGGGCAGCACCAAACACTGCAGGTTGCTCGTTGCTGCTCCGTTCTTTGGGAAGAAGCCAAGCTGGCCCCTCGGGTGGAGCTGTGTATTCCCCCCGTACACCTGTTTCCTCTCACTTTGGCCACATGGAATGGGGTGAAACTCTTCAGATGAGAAACTAAATTAAAACAAGAGCAGGGTTACCCAAGAAAAATGATTTTAAGTAAACTCACTATAGTAATATGCCAGGCTTATATTCATCAGTATGACAAAACAATTTGGTTTTTTTGAGACGGAGTTTTGCTCTTGTCGCCCAGGCTAGATTGCAGTGGCGCGATCTCGGCTCACTGCAGCCTCCGCCTCCCGAGTTCAAACGATTCTTTTGCCACGATTCTCTTGCCTCAGCCTCCCGAGTAGCTGGGATTACAGGCATGTGCCACCACACCTGGCTAATTTTTGTATTTTTAATAGAAACGGAGTTTCACCATGTTGGCCAGGCTCGTCTCGAACTCCTGGCCTGAAGTGATCCGCCTGCCTTAGCCTCCAAAAGTGCTGGGATTACAGGCATGAGCCACCACACCCGGCAAAAACAGTATTTTTAATGTGCTGGGGTGAGATCGGGTGATTTGCATATTTTAGCCAAGAATGATACTCTGGGTGTTCAGTGAGCTGTGAGATCAAAATATTTGTCATCTTGGACTCCAAGGAGAGATAAACAGCCAGTATTCTTTTTTTACCTTCTTTGTTGTTACTGAATTCTTTTGAGCAGTCCTAGGTTGTAGGATTTTATAGTAGGCAGCTGGAGACAGTGGGAAAACGCATTTCTGACTTCTGGTTTGCAGAGTATTATCTCACAGTAACATTGCTGTCTTAGGGCTCACCCCGGCCAGGATCACTGAGATGCTTTCCTGGTGGCAGCTTCTGTGGGTCTTGAACCCCATTTCCACAGTACCCTGTCCAAGCCCCAGTTTCCATGCCAGAAACCGAATTCACCAGAATTTTGACTGAGGTGATCATATGATTTATTGTCTAACCCAGGACACTTTTGAGAGTAAAAGGAGCTGCTCTGAATAATTTTGCCAGAATGACAGGGATACCCCAGAACTATTATTTTTTTATTTTTTTTTTTTTTTTGAGACAGAGTCTCGCTCTGTCACCCAGGCTGGAGTGCAGTGGCGCAATCTCGGCTCACTGCAAGCTCCGCCTCCCGGGTTCGCGCCATTCTCCTGCCTCAGCCTCTGAGTAGCTGGGGCTACAGGCGCCCGCCACTACGCCCGGCTAATTTTTTGTATTTTTAGTAGAGACAGGGTTTCACCGTGGTCTCGATCTCCTGACCTCGTGATCTGCCCGCCTCGGCCTCCCAAAGTGCTGGGATTACAGGCGTGAGCCACCGCGCCCAGCCACCCCAGAACTATTGAGGGGAAAATTGGGACATGTGGTCACCCTAATACAAATCTCTCATTTTTCCTTCTTGATTATTCAGTTAAGAGTTATATGACACTGTATTTATTTGCTCGTTCATTCAGCAAATGTTCAAGTGTTTTTTATATTCTAAGTTGACTACTTATATTATTTTCTCCTCACGAAAACCCTCTGAAGTAATTATTATTATTGTTCCCATTTTTACAAACGAACAAAATTGGGACTTAGTAAATGACTTGTCCAAGGTCCCACAGTACATCAGAGAGCTGAGATTAGAATGCAGGCTGTTCCTACTCTTGATCCACATACACTCAGAACTGTATTGAGTTCTGGGTGTGGTGGCTTACGCCTGTAATCCCAGCACTTTGGAGGCCAAGGCAGGCCAATCACTTGAGGTCAGGAATTCAAGGCCAGCCTGGCCAACATGGTGAAACCCCATCTCTACCAAAATAGAAAAATTAGCCGGGCACGGTGGTGTGCACCTGTAATCCCAGCTACTTGGGAGGCTGAGGCAGAAGGATCACTTGAACCCAGAAGGTGGAGGTTGCAGTGAGCTGAGATCATGCCATTGCACTCCAGCCGGGGTGACAAAGCAAGACCCTGTCTCAAAAAAAAAAAAAAAAAAAAAAAACTGTATTGAGGTCACCGGCTATTTATCCAGCCTTCTTTATCATCCTAACCCCATCTGACATTGTCCCCCAACAAAAATCTCAGAGGCATATAGCAAAGTGGTTAAGTGTAGGAGCCCAGAAGCCAAACTGCCCAGGTTTGAATCCTAGATCTACCACTCACCAGCTTTGTGCTGAACCCAGTTTCCTCATGTATAACATGGGTACAGTAACTTAGTATCAACCTCAAAGGGTTGGGGTGAGGACTGACTGAGATAATACTTTTGACATTTGAATAGCGGTGGTAGGAGACAAGGTTGGAATGGCAGGCCAGGGGAGTCAGCTGGGACACTGTGATTTTACTGACTAGGGCCTGGGTTGGGAACCAACATGGGAGAGAGGTTAGTGGGCTGCACAGCACTTCTGAAGAGCAGGGCCTGGGCACTTAGGGATCAGACTGGCACAATTGTGCGTTTTCATAAAGCAGCACATTTGGTGGGGTGCTTCTGTGGAATATCCAACACATCCACCTGGAGAAACACACTTCGGTCTGAGACTGAGGGAGCAGAGCTGCGGAGGGGCAGGCAGGCCAGACAAGACCTGGCCAGCTCTGAATTGGCCACAGCCAGCTCTGGCGCCCGGGACCTCCTCTTCACCAGCGGGCTGGTTCCCTGCAGTGTGTACACATGTGCAGAACCTTTCCCCAAGACTCAGACTCCTGAGTAGCTTCTGTGGTTGTCACGGGGACTGCCTTCTCTTTTTGGTTTCTTTGTGAAAGGTACCTTGTGCACCATCAGCAGAGTGGCTGCTGAGGTGGTCACACAGCCTTCTCCTCATCAGCGCACTGTTTGCTTAAACGGGCTGTTTTGTCTTTGATATATTGGTGAGTTTTTTTTTCCCCTGACAAAGTGTGATCACCTACTCAGGAACGAGGTGCCCAGTCTGTGCACGGTGACTGGAAGAGAGAAGGTGGCCCTAGACCGAATGTGATCACTTCAGGACACTTTGCTGTATTCATTCATTTGGTTATGAAGCTCACATTTGGAAACTTTACAAGCTGTTCTTCGAGATGCAGTCTGTTGGCTCCCAAGGAGGGGTGGCTCCATGTCTGCCTTTCCTATCTGGGGAAGGTGGCCTCTGCAACTGCTGGACAGCTTGCATGGGACCAGGGATGCAGAGAGAGATGAGGGACCCAGCTCAGGCATGCGGCAACCCTGGTGATCACCAGCAAGGCAAATGCTGTAGCCAAGTCACCCTTACCTGCACTGGGAAGTTTTTTCTCCATACGTCTTTGAATTTTTTACTTGTTATAATAAGCAGCATATAGTACTTTTTTAATTAAAGGGAAAAATTGAATTACAGAACTTTAAAAAAGAAGTATGATCTCAAACAAAATATCTCTAAATGACACAAGAATAAATGGTTTTAAAAGTACAAATCTGTCAATTCTGCAAGCACTTGAGCATTTTAAGATTCCCTCGTCACAAACGCTATAGGACCTGACACACTTATTCGTTATCATGAGTGGATACTTTTTTTCCTTGTTTTGCTGCCTTTCTGGGTATTAGAGAAAACATCTTGCTTCTCTGTTATTAGAAACCAGTGCCTAACATGTATTTAATTCATTCTGTCTCCACTGTTTCTAGGTGCTTACCAAATAACAGATTTCACGGGGTTGCATTTCTCACTATTTAAAAAGCTGCCTTATAAGAGGTATCAGGAGCTTAGAAATTTTTGTATCCATTAGCCCTATACTTATATTTCTGGTAATCTATTCTTTTTTTTTTTTGAGACAGAGTCTCGCCCTGTCTCCCAGGCTGGAGTGCAGTGGTGCCAGCTTGGCTCACTGCAACCTCCACCTCCTGGGTTCAAGCGATTCTCCTGGCTCAGCCTTCTGAGTAGCTGGAGTTGCAGGCACCCACCACCATGCCTGGCTAATTTTTGTATTTTTAGTAGAGATGGGGTTTCGCCATGTTGGCCAGGCTGGTCTCAAGCCCCTGACCTCAGGTAATCCACCCATCTCAGCCTCCCAAAGTGCTGGGATTACAGGTGCTAAGATTACAGGTGTGAGCCACTGTACCTGGCCTACTTCTAGTAACCTATTCTAAGGAAGAAATCTGAACACATACACACGTCAGGCAAAAAGATATTGATCACTACATTTTTTTTAAATAGCAAAAAATAGTTACGATTTAATTTGCAGCAATAGAGGATTTGTTAATTAGATGATTGAACATAATGAAGCAAATAAAGGTGCATTAAGTGTAGTACCTTGTAGTTGCGCGAGGGGAGTAGTGTAAACCAATATGATTGACCAAACCATGGAGTGACTTCCCGTCCTCTTTCTCTGTCTTCCAGTGTTTTGCTGTGCGTTCTCTGGGATGGGTAGAGATGGCAGAAGAGGACCTCGCCCCCGGTAAAAGTAGTGTTGCGGTCAACAACTGCATCAGGCAACTTTCCTACTGCAAAAATGACATCCGAGACACAGTCGGGATTTGGGGAGAGGTAAGTGGCACGTAGAATGATGCACAGCAGGCTGTTTACGGTCTCCTGCATTTCGGGAAGCCCCACAGGTCAGTGACACATGGTACTGAGGGGCTCCAAGGTGTTCATCAGGTGCCTTTTCCCATTAATGCAGGAAGTGTAGGCATGGTGCCCCTGTGTGACTGATCCCTTAGCACTGCCAGATGCCAGTGAGGACTGGGGCCTGGAGAGAGAGTGTTTCTCAGTAGCTAAGTAACACAGATTCATGGGTGAGCTTTAGGGGCCCAGAACTCCCCTAAACATGCCCACAAAATGGGATGTGCCGGTGTATAAGAGCAGTTTTGCAGACTGGAAGAAGGACCTATGTTCTCAAAGGGGAAGGTGACTTCCACACGTCCACACAAAAATGTTGATGCCTCTGCTCTAAAAGTTGACAAATTATCCTTTTATAACACTCTTCTTTACTTATAGTCTGAAGACTCAACATTATACATGAATTGTGGAATTGATATTTATATACTTCTCCCTTTTAGCCGAGTGATTCCATTTTGAAATGTTAATTGAGATAATTTCAGAAAGGAAAAAATAAGTACAGATACCAAATGTGTATAAAACTCACATCAAACCAGAAAAGCTGTATTCCTGGTGTGCTCTGAGACCTGTGGAAAAAGCATTTTGGGAGCATCTTGGAATAGTGTTTGCTACATGAATAGATGTTGTTCTCTCTGCTTCTAGTGAACAGAGCAGTGGTAGAAAAGTTTGCTTTTTGGTTGGGCTGATTGGGACTCCACTCACATTTTCTCCTAGCAGCATGTCCCAATGGCAGGTAGGTTTCCAAGCCTTTTCATGGTGGAGTTTGTCTGCCTTAAAGTGGAGCTGAATCAGTGCATTGCCAAGCTGACTTTTAGATTCTAGGCATAAGGGAGAGCTGGAAGAATTTTCTTCCCTCCAAGAAAAGCCATTTACACTCTTCTGTTGTTTGACTTTACTGTCCTCTCTCACCGCATTATCTCCCATCCAAATACCCAAGCCTGGCCAGGCACGGTGGCTCATGCCTGTAATCCCAGCAGTTTGGGAGGCCGAGGCAGGTGGATCACCTGAGGTCAGGAGTTCGAGACCAGCCTGACCAACATGGTGAAACCCCGTCTCTAATAAAAATACCAAAATTAGCCGGGTATGATGGCACGCACCTGTAGTCCCAGCTACTCGAGAGGCTAAGGTAGGAGAATCACTTGAACCTGGGAGGTGGAGGTTTCAGTGAGCTGAGATCGTGCCATTATACTCCAGCCTGGGTGACAAAGCAAGACTCCATCTCAAAAAAAAAAGAACAAAACCCAGGCCTATGTTTCCCACCAAATTCTCCACCTGTGTTCTTTCTCCTTCAGTCAAAAATGCCATTCCTTCTTGGCTAGGATTTAGAAGGAAGGTGGTTGTGATTTATACTAACATGTGAATGACTGACCTTTGGAGGAGCCATAGGTCTAAGGCAGCATGCTCAGCCTTCTGAGTAGCTGGTGAATCTGTTTCACCACAACAGTGCACAAGTTCTGTTTACTGCCAGTGCTTTCATCTGTAAATGGCTTAGCTGCTCTTTGGGGAAGCTTTGAGACCAGGCTGGATCTCAGCTGTAGACAGGCCACAGCTTCAACACTGGCTGACAGAGGCACTGAGATATCTATCTCTGCCTCCCTGAGCATCAGAGCTGTATTTCACTCTGAGAATGTTTGGTAGGAAACTAAAACATCATTCCCAAAAACTATACCAGAAAGCAATTTATCTGTTTTACTTTGAGATTTGAAGACCTACCATGAAGCCTCACTGTTCTGCTGAGCCAGAACTTCCATCGTCAGTGCCCCAGCATCTAGATGACCTTTACGAGAGGGTGTCTTTCAGCTGTGCAACAGATGTTTAATGATGTCCTAAAATTATGCCTGGGAGATTGCAGGGGGAATCAAGTTGAATAGTCTAGTACTTCTGCCCACAAAGAGCCAACACAGGTGGGGAGATGGGACACCAGAGTGTAAGACTCTGAAGGACAGACAGTTCAGGAGTTGAGAAACCTGGGTGTTCCCCTGTGCTGGGATCCCAGCAGCACCCACAGGTTCTATGTCAGACCTTGAGCAAGTTACTTAACCTTTCAGCCTCAGTTTCCCCAGCTGCTAACTGGGATAGTAACAATCCAAGCCCTCAGAGGGCAATTTAGAGAGTTCATGAGCCAGTGCACCTTAAACACGTAGCCTAATGTTGTCATTTAAATGTTTGCTATTGTTAGTGCTGAGAAATGTCACGAAGCTGTGCCTGCTGTCTGCCAGGCAGACCACACAGCTAGGAAGTGGTGTAAAAGCCAAGAAGCAGCAGATGTCGTTGTGGGTTTGGAAAGGCCATTGAGGGGGTGCTTGGTAGGACCTGGCCAGAAGAATGGGAAGAGAGAGGTTCTGAGAGTTTGATGGGCATGGAAGTAGTAAAAGACTACATTCTCCAGGGAACCCACCATTAGCCTTTTGTCGTAAAGATTCAGAAGTGTAAATAATTAAATTTAAGAGCAGCCTGGAAAGCAGGATGGGGACACATTTCAGAGGACTCAGAGAGGGAGAGAGAAATGGGGTGTATGAGGAGAAACTGAAAGATGTCAATATTCTTGTCCAGAAAGGAAGTTTCTTAGGCAGACAAACTACAGACCCCAGGGTGGCTTCTTTTGATGGTTGACACGGCATTCCTAGATGGCCACACACACGATTAGGCTTTGGAGCCTGCATGAGGAAGACAGCGTGTTTTCTCATTGTGTCCCAGGGGAAAGACATGTACCTGATCCTGGAGAATGACATGCTCAGCCTGGTGGACCCCATGGACCGCAGCGTGCTGCACTCGCAGCCCATCGTCAGCATCCGCGTGTGGGGCGTGGGCCGCGACAATGGCCGGTGAGTCCCTGGGTGGGGCAGTCCGGGTCACCTCGCCCGTGTCCCTGGTCTAGCTGAACATCAAAGCACGGTCTCGCAGCATTTCACCGAATACGAAACTCGTGTAGCCTCTGTATAGAAATGTAAAAAATGAAAGCTTGTCTCTAGTTCCCTGCCTCTTAAAGCCTTCAAACTACTTCCCTTCCTGGTTTCTGTATCTCAAATCTTTTACCAACTCTGATCCTGATCCTGCCTTCTAGTTCTGCATGCTTCTTCTCCTGACCCTCCTTATTCAACCAAGTTTCCAACCCAGGCCATCTGAACCCCTTTTTCCCCTCCTCTCTGCAGTCTTTTTAAAATTAATTCCATTTCATTCAGTGGAGTCTCAGCCATTTCAGAGGCCCTCCTGCTGCTGTTCTCTTCATCAAGGGCTTTTGAAGGGGGACGTTTTACAGCCTTTCATCACAACCCTCAGGTCATTAAATCATGATTATCAGGAATTTCCGGGTTTTGGGATTGGCTAAACTTTTTTAACACTTGAAAGGTCTGGTCATGTCAAAATTCCATTTGATGTGTATTTTTCTGAAATTCCACTGAAAATGTGTTATTTATAAGAAATGCATCTTAGATGTGTTATGAATTTTCTGTTCTCCACGATGATTGGAAACGAGTTCCAATTTTCAAGTGTGTATCTTAGCTAATAAAGTAGCAGTTATCACAGACTTTGTGCTCAGAGACCATTGTTAAGTAATTGGTCTACATTAAATGCAGTTAATTCTTAAATTATAGTCAATCTTTGGCAGTTCCTAAGGTACTAGAGCATCTCCTAGCATTTGGGCACGAGCTATAGGATGATAGCTTGTTACTGCTTTGTTGAAAATGGACAAGAGCATTGCAAAAGAGGGTAAAAATCCCCAACAACAGAGAGGCGGCTGTCCTGAACTTATGGTTCCATTTCTGAACATTCTGCTTTTTTATTGAGTCATGTGGTCCTCTCTAATGGGGTTGTGGTCTGAGCTTATGGTTCCATTTCTGAACATTCTGCTTTTTTATTGAGTCGTGTGGTCCTCCCTAATGGGGTTGTGGTCTACCTTGGCATATCACAGCCTTTGTCAACCAACGCTGGGCATTAGCGCATTTGATTCAGTTCCAAGACCTAAACCAGAAAGGAAGGATTATGGCCAGGTATTCATCAGTGAAAGAGTAAGCATTTATGCTGGAACCAGACATGAGAAATGGTTTGCAAAGGAGAGAGCTGAAGTGCCTTTCTTCTCACTGCCGACTGGATAAGCCTTCCTGAGAGCACAGTTGCATCTTTGAGCTTTCGTACCGCAGTGATGAATGATGACAGCTGGGCCAGATGCTTTGGGGGAATGGGTGGATGGATTATGTGCACACACCTGTCATTCCCTTGCTTGCCAGAACTGTAGCCCTGGAGAGATGCATGAATTGGTTAATTTTACAAGGAGGCTCTCTGGTGATATTTGGTCATCATTAAAAACATTTAGCTTTGGTGGAAGGCCCTGGGTGTAAGATGCTTGAGCTTTTCCTGGTTTCTGTCCTCTAACTTTGTTTTTAAGGCAGGAGCCAAAGTGCGGAGCCTGTGACACTACATAGTGTGCGAGGCAGGAGCCAAAGTGTGGAGCTTGTTACATTCCATGTGTGTATGAGTGGATGAGCTTAGGTTTTCCTAAGGTCAGATTGTCAGTGGATTGTATTGATGAGGTTTTCAGCTCACCCTAACTCTTTAAAGTGAGGCCACATGCTACATGTCTGGAAGGAAACAAATGATTCAAACTCCAGTTGATAAAATTATTCAAGTTCTCTGAGCCTCAGTTCTCTCATCTGTGAAGTGAGGATCATAGTAAGGACCACAACACATACGTATACGTGCATGTGCATGTGTATACAGTAATCCGTTCAGGATAGGGACATGACAGATGCTTAATGAATGTTAGCCCTTGATTTTTAAACACACGCTAGCAGATGCAGCTAATGACATGGCTTCCTTTTAAAGACAGTGGAGGTCGGAGAGGAGTCAGACCTCAGGGAGACTTGAAGTACACTTGATCACGTGATCTAGAGGATGAGAGGCTGTTCCAGACCCTAATGAGTTCAGTTGTCCTACAAAGCAGGAAGAGCTTCCCACTCCCACTCCCTGATGAAATCAGTGTGAATTAGGTTACATTGCCTTGGTTATGTTTTTGAAACGTGGGCTGTATTACTCATGTTTTTTAATCACTTCTTATTCTCACTCAGTGTCAGCAGATGAGTGTAATTTCGAAATACGCTCAGGGTTCCACATAGCTAGCAGGACCTCAGCGAGATCATGGGAGGGTTCCCCATAGCTAGCAGGACCTCAGCAAGATCATGAGGTTGTGGCTGCCTTCAGCTGGATTGGTATGGAAATGGTATATTTTGAAAGTGTGTTTGCCAGTGAAAGGTTCTATTTCTCCCCATTGGTCCCCTGAGTTTCCATTCCCCAGAAGAAGGGGTCTTTGTACTCCTGCTTTTTTTTACTTTCCTTTGCTTTTGATTCCTTTTTTTTCCTTAACAGCAATTTACAAGAGCAAATTCAATTTGTAGTGTTGCAAAGGAAAGGGGTTTTCACTTTGCATGAATAAAACATAAAAGTGTTTCATTTTGCTTACGAAAAAGGAGACCATTTCGCATTCTCTTTTGTAACTTTTCTTGCTGAGAAAGTGGAATCTCTTCGGGGATTTCTTGATGTGGTTAAAATGAATAAGAGAAGTGTGTATTATACCAGACATGAAGGGCGCAAAATCTTTCTGCAAATCCAGAGTGCTTCCCTGAGCCATGTAATTTCAGAAATTATCAAAGTATTTTGAATGTGACATTTTCTTAAGGTTTTCAAGTGGTTTTGATTTGCTTGGAAGAAATTCCTTCGGGAATGAGTTTACTTTGCATGAGGAGGTGATTGGCGATGACACCCCCACTGAGCCCTAGGGTTGAGTTGGAGAGACCTCTTACTATGAACAGCACGAGGAGTTGAGTCACATCTGATACCAGTCTTCTGTGGGGTTTTGGTTGTCGCACGACTATGCTGAAGCCTTTGTCTTGTTGAGAGCCATGTCTGTCTTTATTATGGTGTTTCTTGGGGCCCATTTGCTTTATTGCCCATTTGCTTTATTCCTCTTTCTTGGCCATAGTTGACTTTTGTTCCCTTTGATCAGTGAGGTAAATGTCACGGCCCCTAGAGACGGAGGCTGGGGCAAGGGGTTTCATGAGCTTTGTCTTTCCAATCCAGTTCAGCCCCAGGAGCACCCAGGTTGGCCTGCTATGCTCCTGCCCTCTGTGCAAAGGAGGATGTAAGCACCTCCGTGAAGCTTCTGTGTTTCAATTATTGCAACCTCTCTCCTCTGTTCCCTCAACCCTGCAGGTCAGAGCCCCCCTCTTGCAGTTGCAGCCTCCATGGGAGCTTTCTCAGGATCCCCTTTTGACATTGTAGTTACTAGTTAAAATTCTACGTGCTATTCTCTGTTCAAGTGACTGGTGTGGTTTCTGTCTCCTGCCTGGTCCTGCCTGTCCCCTCCCTGGTTGACCTTTAAGATTGAATTAGCACTGACTAAAGGAGACAGCCACTCACACAGTGCAGAGAGTCTGTCCGCCATATGGAGGGCAGTCAGGAAAGCTTTTCTGAGCAAGCCAGTGTGGCTCTTCTTTGTATTTACACCACACTGCAGGTGACACTGCAGCCGTTGTGCCAAGGAGACTTCCTTTCTAAATTAGTAGAAATTGTCCGTGATAAAAGGCAGTGTTTTAGGTGACAGTGATTTAGAAATAATGGGTCTCGGCCGGGCGCAGTGGCTCACACCTGTAATCCCAGCACTTGGGGAGGCTGAGGCAGTCGGATCACTTGAGGCCAGGAGTTAGAGACCAGCCTGGCCAACATGGTGAAACCCCATCTCTACTAAAAATACAAAAATTAGCCAGGTGTGATAGCGCACACCTGGAATCTCAGCTACTTGGGAGGCTGAGGCAGGAGAATCGCCTGAACCTGGGAGGCAGAGGTTGCAGTGAGCCAAGATTGCGCCGCTGCACTCCAGCCTCCGTGACAGAGTGAGAGTCAGTATCAAAAAAAAAAAAAGAAAGAAAGAAAAGAAAAGAAAAAAGAAAGAGAGAAGAGGAATAATGGGTCTCTTTTGTCTTTGAGCTAATCTGAAAGTTATCTCTGTTTCTTCTTGGTCATTGTTTTTTTTCCCTAGGAGTGATTAGGTGGGATCTCGGTTTGGAAGAAGTAGAGTTTCCTGATGACATCTAGTAGGGGATTCTCTGAGCCAGACAGTGATGAAAGATTGATGGAATTCCAAGATCTGCTGATGAAAGTTTAATCTATGGTGTGTGCTGTCTTGCCTCAGGGAGAAAAGTCTTCAGGGAGGAGCAATAATTCTCTCCCTACACTATACTATTGTCCTGACCTCTGGAGTTAATTTCTCTTTAATGCAGCTCCATGATAAGCAGAGGCATCACGATTTACTTGACCGTTTTGCTGACTTACACTGTGGTTCTATTTTATCTCTTTAAAAGTGGCTTCCCTGCCTTCCATTAATCATGATGGGATGCTTGCAATACTTTCAGCACAGAATAACCTTTAAGGAAAGACATTGTAAGTGATTGTCCAAGAACAGTGTCCCTTAGAGGAAAAGTGGGAGGGCATTTTCAGACAGATCGTTCATGGCGGTACTGTCCCTGTTCATGAATATATGAAGACGACAGTTTCTCCTGAGAAATACCTCATCCATTTTGGTAACTCTGGCTCAAAGCATAGTTCAGGATTTCTTGTGAGCATGTTTCAGTAGCAGCCAGTGAAGTGTGGGGGCTTGAGGCTGTTGTGTCAAGAGAGAGCAGGAAAGTCTGGTGATGATCTCTGAACAGCTTCCATCTCCCACTTCCCCTGAGTCCTGAGCCACACAAAGGATGGGCCTTTCTGGATGCAGAGCGAGGGAGATCTATCATGTTTGATTCTCTGTGTCCATCCTCAAAGTGCCACGATCTTCTTTGAATACTTGGAGCATCCCAGGAAAAGAAGAGTCATTTGAGTAAAGAAATAGCCTAACAACCCATGTAAACACGGATGAGTGTCTTTCAGAACAGAGGAAGTCGTAACCATGATAACCCAGGACTTATGCAGATGTTCAATGCATGGTTTGGTGCTTGAAGAATTGCTAAGAGCCTCTTGTTGCAAAGGAAGGTGCAGTCACCACTTTTCATACACCAGTTGTCTCCTGGAACCTTTTTACTCAAATGTCATCATCCTGAGATTTTTGGCTTCCTGTGGAGTCCGGTGACTATGAATTTAGTGCAGCACAGTTCGTCACCGGGAAAGAAGAATTTGAGAACATCAGGTGGAACTCAAGGAGTCTCATTGTGTATCATTGTGTCGAGTTTTTGAGAGCTAGAGTAGGTCAAGAGAAGGAACACTGGAGTAGGAATCTCACCATTTGCAATGTAATCGTGCCTCTTCCTTTGCACTGATGTTAGGGGCGCTCTGTGTGCCACTCTCTCCATCCGCAGTGGAGATCATCACTGACGTAGCTGAAATATGGAGGTCCTTTCATGCAAGGGTCATAAGTGCCATCGCTCCCAGTGACACTCTTTTTATTAACATAGTAATATTTCCTTGAAATATTGTCCTGGGTCTGCTGGGTGCAGTGGCTCATGCCTGTAATCCCAGCACTTTGGGAGGCTGAGGCGGGCAGATCACCTGAGGTTAGGAGTTCGAGACCAGCCTGGCCAACATGGCAAAACCCTGTCTCTACTAAAAATACAAAAATCAGCTGGGTGTGTTAGCACATGCCTGTAATCCCACCTACTCGGGAGGCTGAGGCAGGAGAATCACTTGAACCCAGGAGGCAGAGGTTGCAGTGAGCCGGGATCGTGCCATTGCACTCCAGCCTGGGCTACAGAGTGAGACTCCATCTCAAAAAAAAAAAAAAAATATATATATATATATATATCGTCCTGGGTCAACCGTAACATATTATTAAAAATAAGGAGAAATTTAACATGAGAGCTTAGTATTATTCTGTCCTTTAATATCTAGAAATTATCTCTAGTTCATAGTGAGTCTCAACTAACGGGTTGGTGACTCTTCATAGAGTTCCCTAGAGCTATTTGATGCTGCCCTTCAAAGGCTAAAATTGTTGTTTAGAGGCCCCCAAAATGGCTTTGTATTTTTCTAACACTCTTACGAAGTCAGAATTGGCGTTTAAGTATCAGAGCTGTGAACTCAAGCTTTGGAATGGCTTGTGTTCGGAGGAGTTATATTTTAATAGAGAAAAATAAGAATGTGGGAGAATTATCGTGTCATGAATTTTCAGCTAGCCTTGAGCCTTTGGGTGGACTGAAAAAGTCTTGGTCACTTGGGAGCCAAGGATTCCTGCTGCTCTGAGTCCACATGAGGCTGCACCAGTTTCCCTCTGGGACCCACATTGTAGTCTTCTCCTGCTCACTGGCCTCTCTCTTAAGATAAGAAGACAGTAGAGTTATGTTCCCTGCAGTCCCTCGGAGCAGCACCCACACTTTCGGCTCAGGCACTGGGTCTCATGTTTCTTTGTTATAACTTCAACTGGGAATTCTGTTCTTCTAGGCTATTCCCCAAAGAGTGGCCTAGGGATGTGCTTGTTTGAAAAGGGAAGACAGGAAAGGAAATCAAAGACAAGAATTAGGAAATTGAACCCAGAGTCCTCAAGCAAGAACCCAATTTCCAAGAGTAAAAAGGTCTTGGGAACAGAATCATGCAGGCGCGGTCACGGCAGCCAGAGGACGGAAATGCCAAATCAGACGTGGGGCCAAAGGAAAAGAAGGGAGCCAGAGAGTCAACTTAAAATGGAAAGAATAAACCTCTCCAAACCCTGGAAGAATCACTGAGGCTATAAATAAGGGAACACAGAGTGGGTGACAGACGGGCTCTGACACCATTCACTCATCTAGAAGAGTGTGATGGGGGAGGGGAGACTCAGAAAAATAAAACCCAGAAAATGTTCTCATTCAGTCAGAAATTTTATACCAGAAATACTCCAAAGAGGAAGAAACATTTAATAAAAAAAAAAAAAAGAAAGAAAGAAAGTCCTGAGGTGGGAGAGGATGAGGTGGGGGCACAGTTACAGTCTCTGAGGGAGATCCGGACGGGGGGGATGGCAGGGACACAGTGGATGAAGACAGATGTTGACATGGCAGACAGGCAGGTAACGTGATGGGGAGGACAAAGGCAAGCAGACACAGGCGCCTTTCTCTCTGCGGGCAGTGCATTAGATAAGCTTCTGATTGCTTCTCTTTTATTTATTTTTTGTTTTGTTTTGTTTTGTTTTTTTTGGAATGGAGTCTCACTCTGTCATCCAGGGTGGAGTGCAGTGGCAAGATCTCGGCTCACCTCCGCCTCCCGGATTCAAGTGATTCTCATGCCTCAGCCTCCTGAGTAGCTGGAATTACAGACTTGTGCCACCATACCCAGCTAATTTTTGTATTTTTAGTAGAGATGGGGTTTTGCCATGTTGGCCAAGCTGGTCTCGAACTCCTAGCCTCAAGTGATCCGCCTTCCTCAGCCTCCCAAAGTGCTGGGATTACAGGTGTGAGCCACCGAGTCCGGCCTGATTGCTTCTCTAATGCTCAGCCACCCACCCTGTCTTGCCGAGTCTGCCCCTTTAGGAAAATGCTCCAGCTGTATTTTCAAGGGCTACTTTTTCTCTGCACCAAGCACCCTGCCCACTGGAGAGCCATCTTCAGGCAGGGCTCACGAGCCCCATGCCCTGTACCCTGAGCTATCCTGCCCGGGGTGTGGCAGGTCATGATAGAGTTAAGAGTCACTTTGCCACTGGACAATAGTTCATGACATGTGGCTCCTACCTCTCTGATCCCTAAATCCTTCTTGCCTCCTCCCTAAAGGAGAGCTCCTGAGTGTGAATTTGTTGGAAACAACACTAGAAAACTGCAGGTCTCAATCTTCAACTCAGCAGAATCAAATGTTCCTGTGTGGTCCTAAAACCAGATCTGTCCCGGCAGGTGAACTAAACAGGGCACAGCAGGATGAGTTTGCAGGAATTTTATATATAGCACTGATTAAGGCATTAATGCCATTTTTCAAAGAGTTGACCCTTCTTTGATTACCGAATCTGTGAAATAGAGATTTAGTTCAGATTGAAAGTATCTGATCTCCTCTGACCCTGGCCCTCAGCATCCCACCCCTACATGACCTGCCTTTATACAGACCTGGAATGAGGATGGGAACAAGGATGAGAGGGCACACGTCATCCCTAGGTCCATAAGCAGCATCTGAGCTCCAAAGAATTGAGTTGTCTTTTGAGAAAAGTCTCTTTCCTAACCACATGCCTCAAGGTTATAAACAGTGGGTATGGCCCAACCTTGGCTAACCTAGGCTAGGCCACCTTTGCTCTCATATGGGTAACAGCTGCCTGCTGGGATGCCAAGGCAAATCTGTTATACTCCGTGTTGGCCAAGACGGACTCCTGACCCCATTTTCAAAGCTGTTCTTTCTATTCATTCTCCTGTGTTCTCCATTCATACATTCACTCATTTCGGCATGTGTTCATCCACTGGACTTATGCTGAGCCACTGTGGTTAATGGCTCTGCCATCTAGTCAGCCACACAGGTCAGCAGTGTGGGAGCCCCCGACCCTGCTCCTGTGGGTCCTCCCCACCCATAGTGGTGGTCAACCCTAAGGAGTCTACCTCCTTAATACCTAGGTCAGGGTTAAAAACAGGCTGTCATATCGACAGTGGGTAATGATTCAAATATCCATCAGGAGGTAAATAGATAAACAGACCATCGTATATTGTACAACAGATATCCACACAGCAGTGAAAAGGAACCAGCTGTTGATGCAGTTGGCCCTCTGTATCTGCAGATTTTTTACATCGACACATTCAACCAACTGCAGATGGGAAATATTTGGAAAAAAATACAACAATGTAAAATAATACAAGTTTTTAAAAACAATATAATATAACAATTATTTACATAGTTCTGCATTGTATTCGATGTTATAAGTAATCTAGAGATTAAAGTATACAGGAAGATGTGCATAGGTTACATGCAAATACTGTGCCATTTTATGTAAGAGGCTTGAGCATCCTTGGGGGTCCTGGAACCAATTCCCTGCAGACACCAAGCGGCAACGGTGTACACAGCAACATGCTGAATCTCATAATAATTGTGCTGAGTGAAAGAAGCCAGACCGGAAAAAAAGGTAGTGTGTGATTCCATTTATGTAAAATTCTATAAATGCAAGGTAAACTAATTTGTAGTGACAGAAGGCAGTTCAGTGATTACCTGGGAAAGGACAGAAGGCAGGGATTATAACGAGGCAGGAAGAATCTTTGCGAGTTACAGATATACTCATTATGTTGATGATGGTAATAGTTTCACAGGTACATATATATATGTCAAAACTTATCAAATTGTATATTTTAAATATATGCAGTTTATTGTGTATCAATTATACTCAATAAGGTTGCTTAAGAGTTTTAAAATATGCAGTGAGTGCATGCCAAAGGTGTATTTAACTCATGAGCTGGCTACCAACACAAGTTCAAAGGAACCTAAGAAAGGCTGAGAATCTTCTAAACCTGATAACCAAGCCACCAGGAAGCACTTGTGCTTTCAAGAATTTGAAAAGGTTTCAAAAAACCTCAAGCCAGGAAAAATCACACACATAGACAAACACACATGTACTGCTGCCTAGACACAGCCTAATAAAACAGTTGAAACCAAAGGCATAACACAAATCATAACAGCAGCTAGAGGAAAAGAGAAAATACTAGAATAGATGACTAAGGTGGATACAAAACTGGTTAATGTTCTACTGGCAATGAAATCCTCACCTTTGGGGTTATCTTTTTTTTTCTTAGCAGAAAGTTGCAAAAATTGCTTGTAACATATTAATGTTCTACAAATTAACAGCTACTCTCCCAGAGTCTGAGCCCTAATCACTAGCAAAGTTAGATAAAAATACATTTCCCTAGAGCTGGGCTGTTCATTTCCGTGATGGCCTTGAGCACTTGAAATGTAGCTGGTCTAAATTGAAATGTGCTGTAAAGTGTAAAATACATGCCAGAATTCACAAACATTGTATTAAAAAGATGTAAAATGTCTCATAACAATTTCATATTGATTACACATTGAAATGATAGTATTTTGGACATATTAGCTTAAATAAAATATTGAAATTAATTTCACTTCCATTTTCTAATTGTTTAATGTGGCTACTAGAAAATTGTAAATTACTTAATGTGGCTTGCATTGTATTTCTGTTGGACAGCACTGCCCTAGTGAAGTAAGTAATCCTTAGGAGGGTCCATTAAGTGTTGCTCTGCTGTGACATTGAAAGACACACTGTCCTCCTTTTGTCTTATTTCCAAGTGTTGGTTGATTTTTCTTAACTACTTCTTATACCTGTTCCTCCACCCCTGATCTTTAACTCCCATCTGTCTCTGTGTCCTTGACAATCAGCAACCCAAGTGATTTTTCTGATGGGTAAAAAGACATGACATGTTCCCTGCTGCTCAGGATGGAGACAAACCCCATGATGTGACATGTCAGGTCTCACCCCTGCCTGCCCCCATCCCAGGCAGCACAGCTGAGCCAGGCACTTACCCAGCTGCACCGGACTGTGCGTTCACACACTTAACTAACAAAAATGTCACACAATAGTTCTGACTTGCACTGTGTGCCTTGCTTTTTTATTTTTTTGCTACTCTTTTAACTTTTGAAACGCTGTTTGTGACCACTGATTGGTCGTAGTTTGAATAATACTGATCTTGGTCAAATTTTCTAAGAAGTTTTTGAGCTGAGCACTCTACCAGCTTAGTAACTGGTGTTTAAAGAAAAAGAGATTTCACACTCACATAATTTCGAGAAACACTGTATGCAATGTCCTGCTCTCAGAGAAAGCCCCTAAAACACACCTCAGCTGTTGAAGGCTCTGAGCTGTCCCGCAGTCAACACTAGATGAGTGAAGAGAAGACTTATTATTGGCTTCATTGTCGGTGAACCTGCGGAGGGCCAGCACTTCTGGGACCCACCAGGTCAGAAAACACTATTCTAGGGATTCTGAATGATAACATTGTATCAAGGTACAGGATAACAAAGCTAGAGTTTCAGACTTTCATTTACTTAGCCCCGCCCCCTGCCCTGCCCCCGCCTCTTGTGCCTTCTCTGAAAAGTGTTGTGTTCTTACGAACAGCACCTCCATTGCATTCAATCAATACAGTTGTAAGTCTTGATCCCATGAAGGAAATCTCTACTTCTTTGGTAATATCATCCCTGAAGACATCCTTTATATTGTTAAATTGCCCTTGGATAAAAAAACTGAAATGCAGATTTCTTTTAGATTTCAGTATCTAGAAAATACTGTCTCTCAAAGGATTTGCATGTAAGAATTTAGTTAACAGGGAAAATAGTATAGTTTATCATGTTTCCCTTTTTGCTAGGAAGTTTCAAGTTAAATTAAACCTGCAATTGCAGTAATTAAATCAGATAGAATCTTGTAACATTGCTGTTTTTGTGGATCGGAAATGGTTCAATGTGGTTCCAACTAATATTTCGCCTCGTTAATTTATAGAATTACTTTCTCTTCCTTATATTTGGCTTTAAATTTTACTTTTCTAAATTTAGAACAGAATAGACTGTGTGTGCCTTTTATTGTAAGCCACTTAATTCTTTTGGGAAGGAAATGGGATATAAATTTTGATAAATAAACAGAGTTCAATTGTAATGCCCCATTAACCAATGGGTGTTTAAAATACAGATTTTTTCTCTGACTTCTCTATTATTCAATAATTGGGAAATGCTATGCATTCTCAAACAGGAGTATTTTGCGGGTTTTTTTCCCCTCTGTAAAATCCCTAAGCAACTAAAAGAACACAAAGTTAAAAATCTATCCCTACAGCCAATTAATATTTATTGACCTATCCAAATGACACCTGTGGCCTTCCCCATTAATCAGAGAATAATAGCGCGCAGAACCACCTCAGCCCTAAAGATACTTGCTTGCCAAACCAGTTTCCTCCACCACCAGGGATCTCATTGCGAAGATTAGCAGCAATTCCTAAAAGCATTATAGCTAGTGGATGGTGTGAAATTTCTTAATATATTTCCCCCACAAATTCAGTGGTCTAGCATAATTGTCCTAGCTCCTTCTTGCCTAAAGGAAATGCTCTGATTCATCTCTGTACAGCTTTGAGCTTAAGAGTTGCTTTGTCTTCTTCATTGACGTAAGAGAAACTGTAGAAGTTATTTATTAAGAAAGATAAAACCTGATACTATTAATTAAATTCACTGAGTCAAGGGTTGAAAATTAAGAGGGAAAATTTTTTTTAAATAAAAATAAGGTTTAAATATGTCTACACTGTACAAATTAGAGTGCTTCTTAAAAAAGAGAGGAGATATAGATCTTAAGTTGTCAAATCTTGGGTCACTTCTAATCATAACATTGTTAATCATTCTCTTAGGCCCCAGAACTGGTAGAGCAGATTATACAACAGAAGTATGCTAACCAGGGCAGGAGGATAGAAATGGCTGTCATCATCCATATACGGTACCATCTTTTTTTTTGAGATGGAGTCTCACTCTGTCGCCCAGGCTGGAGTACAGTGGCATGATCTCAGCTCATTGCAACCTCCACCTACTGTGTTCAAGCAGTTCTTCTGCCTCAGCCTCCCAAGTAGGTGGGATTACAGGCACGCAACACCGCGCCCAGCTAATTTTTTGTATTTGTAGTAGAGACGGGCATTCACCATGTTGGCCAGCCTGGTCTCGAACTCCTGACCGGAGGTGATCCACCCGCCTCAGCCTCCCAAAGTGCTGGGGTTACAAGCGTGAACCACTGCACCCGGCGCCATCTTTTTTTTTTTTATTAACCTTTATCATTATAATTTAACCAGATTTCTTCCTGTGTATCTTACTGTGATCTGTAAAGTTGGCTTTCTTCATGTCCAAGGCCACATCTTCCTCATTCCTAACTTGAGATGTCAAGCCGTGGAATTCCTTTTCTCCCTCCTTCTTCCTCTATTGATCCCATCTAGCTTTCTGGGGATTTATTCGACACCCATGTGTTAAGTCCCTAGCATGTGTTTGCCACTATGCTTGGCACCAAGGATGTAGCCATGAATGAGAACGCCATGGTTCTTGCCCTCATGGGATGTACTAAGAGGAACAGACAGGTAATGACATGGGCCCATGAGTCCCATGAAGCACTTTCTAACATGACCATCAAGCCCTATGCCAGTGTTGTGTGACATCCCTATCCTTAGGACTTAGTGCAGGTCCCACCTGTTCTGTTAGCCTTTCTGTCACCATTCGTGTCCTTCAGCACAGGCTAGGTTAGACTAATAACAACCAAAAATCTCAGTGGCTTATAACAACTCTTTCTGCTAAATGTCCATGGTAAGTTGGCTGAAGACATGGCTTCTTTTGTCATTGTCCTCATTCTCTGTCTAAAGCTGATGATACAGTCACAATCTAGACTACAGTATTGGCAACAATGGTGGCAGAAGGAAAAGATGCACTGACTGAACATTTCTGCTGGAAATGATACTTAGCGCTTTTGCTCACATTTCATTGGCCAAAGCAAGATGCGTAACTGCGCCTCACTTCAAGAGTTGGGGAAATATACACTACCCCTACAAATGGGAGTGAATCTTCACAGCACACCGTTCCCTGTGCTGTCTTTCACCTCTGCAGTCATGCATATCTTCATGGTACTAGATCTCTTCAACCTCGGGTTGTCATTAATGTCACAGATGTGTATCTCCCTGGTTAGACTGTGAATTCCTTGACAGCCATCACCATATCTTAGACTTCCTTGTGTGTGATTCAACATGATGTTATCCTTATATTAGATGCTTAAAAATACTTTTGATTATCTGAAGGGGAGAATGAGGGGAGAATAATCAGAACTCTGTGCATGTTTTGACACAATGCTTTATGATTTACTGAGGGTCTCTACCTCCATTAGTCCTTTCAGGACTATAGGGTGTAGCATTATGTCCCTTTTACAGATGAGGAAACTGAGACCTAGAACTTTTACACGACTTGCTCAGTTTTATACAAAAATGTGGCTGAACTGTGTCTGAAACCATGAATTCTAAATTAATGGGTCAGTGTTCCTACTCCTTTTAGCTGTTAATATGGACACTCCAATTACCTTGTGCAGAGGCCCACATGAGGGAAGGAAGAGGAAACTTCAGAAAAGGAGTTGAGGCCGGGCGCGGTGGCTCATGCCTGTAATCCCAGCACTTTGGGAGGCCAAGGCGGGTGGATCACTTGAGGCCAGGAGTTCGAGACCATCCTGGCCAATGTGGCGAAACCCCGTCTCTATTAAAAATACAAAAATTAGCCGGGCGTGGTGGCACACACCTGTAATCCCAGCTACTTGGGAGGCTGAGGCAGGAGAATCCCTTGAACCTGGGAGGCAGAGGCTGCAGTGTGCCAAGATGGCACCAATACACTCCAGTCTGGGCGACAGAGCGAAACTCTGTCTCAGAAAAAAAAAAAAAAAGAAAAGGAGTTGAGAGTCTCTGAGCAGAATGGGGGTTTATCTGTTGGTATTTGGGGCCCAGCAGAGCTGGGGTGTACATAGCAGTTGCCAGCTTGTACTTAGCAGGTCAGTGTATTTGTTTGCTGTAGCTACAAATCACCACAGAATTACTGGCTTAAAATAACAGAAATTTATTTCACAATCTGGAGGCCAGAAGTTCAATATCAGTTTTTTGTTGTTTTTTCTCTGTGAGAGACAGGGTTTTGCTTTGTCACCCATGCTGGAGTACAGTGGTGCAATCATAGCTCACTGCAGCCTTGACCTGCTGGGCTCAAGGGATCCTCCCTCCTCAGCCTCCTCAGTAGCTAGGACTAGAGATGTGTGCCACTATGCTTAGCTAATGTTTTTTATTTTAAAAAAATTTTTTGTAGAGACGGGGTTTTGCCATGTTGCCCAGGCTGCTCTTGAACCCCTAGGTTCAAGCAATCCTCCCACCCTGGCCATCCAAAGTGCTGGGATTTTAGGCTTGAGCCACTGTGCCAGGCCTCCACATCGGTTTTCCTGGGCTGAAATCAAGGTGTGAGCAGAGCTGCACTCTCTCTGGAGGCTCTAGGGAAGAATCTGTTCCGTGCCTCTGCCAGCTTGTGGTGGTTGCCAGCATTCTTTGGCTGTTTCCACATCACTTTCTCCTCTACTGAGTATGTAATCCCCCTGCCTCTCTCTCAGAAGGACGTTTATGACTGGATTTAGGTCCCACTCAGGTAATCCAGGATAATATCCTCAGGTCAAAATCCTTAACTTAATCACATCTGTGAAGACCCCCCTACCCCGCACCCCTTTATTTTTTTTGAGACGGAGTCTCACTCTGTTGCCCAGGCTAGAGGGCAATGTTGCAGTCTTGGCTCACTGCAACCTCCACCTCCTGGGTTCAAGTGGCGATCCTCCCGCCTCAGACTCCTGAGTAGCTGGGACTACAGGCAAGAGCCATCATACCCAGTTAATTTTTGTATTCTTAGTAGAGACAGGGTTTCACCATGTTGGCCAGGCTGGTCTTGAACTCCTTAACTCAGTTTATCTGCCCACCTCGGCCTCCCAAAGTGCCAGGATTACAGGCGTGATATACAGATATATGGCTGGGCACGGTGGTGGCTCATGCCTGTAATCCCAGCACTTTGGGAGGCCAAGGCGGGTAGATCACCAGAGGGTGGGGAGTTCATCTCTGCTAAATATACAAAATTAGCTGGGCGTGGTGGCATGCACCTGTTATCCCAGCTACTCGGGAGGCTGAGGCAGGAGGATCGCTTGAACCTGGGAGGCAGAGGTTGCAGTGAGCCGGGATCGCGCCACTGCACTCCAGCCTGGGTGAGAGTGAGACTTGGTTTCCAAAAAACAAAAAAAAAAGTGTGTGTGTGTGTATACACACACACACACACACACACACACACACACATCTATGTATATAATATCTATATAAGGTAACATTTGCAGGTTCCAGAGATTAGGACCTGATTTCTTTGGGATATTTTTCAGCCTTCTACAGTTAGGGCAATGGAAGCCCCTTCTGCTACCCAGCTTTGCTCCTCCATCTTCCTCACCCAGCTGTCTCTTCTCTAGGTAGTACAGATTATATGACATCTTAAATGAAAGGGCCTTTGGAGTCAGGCACACCGGTTGACTTCCTCATCTGCCTCTGTTAGCTGGGTGACCCTGAGCCAGTTACACACTGTGCCCCAGGGACCTCTTGTGTAGAGATGGAAGCTTTGGAACCTCTGCAGCTTGGTTGTAAGATATTAAATGGGAGAGGGCTTGGCACGGGTCCCTGGCCCCTGGTGAGCACTCAGAAGAGAATGTTGTCCCTCCCTCTACGCTGCCCCTCGCTCCGCCCTCCCTCATCTGCACTGGCAGCGGCGGGCACAGTGGGCTGGAGGCAGAGGATGCTGCTTGTTGAGATTCCTGGAGCACTTCCTCCCATTTATTTTTCTCAGTGAAGTTAAAAACAGACAAATGTTTATTAAATAATGAATCATTCTTTCCTAGAAGGATTATTTCATTTCGTGGGTAAGCAGTTTATTGTCAAAGAATGATGTCTTCCCCCAAAATGATGTATAACGTGATTTGGTACCTAAGTTTTTAGACACTTGAATGTTTTTTCTCTCCTCCATTTAAACTTGAAGGTGGTGAAATGTAGTGCATGTTCATTCATACTCTGTTCATTTCAGGAGATACCCACAAGCACAGTGGGGTGACTGGGGCCTGCTTTGACCTCATATTTTCCTATTTCTACAGGAATATATAGAATATTTACTAAATACTAGGTATTTGGTAATAAATACCATAAGCCTTCCTAGGTAATAAGCCTGTTAAGAAAAGTAAGCAATTATATAATTGGCAAAGAAATTAATACAAAGACCTAAACCAAGAAATATCAAAGCCTTTTTTTCTTAGAATTTTTTTCATTTCACGTATATTCCTTGTCTGCCTTCAGAATCTAAAATTCTGGCCCACTTTGTTTATAGAGCTGTCCCTTTAGACATTTGCCTTATTTTTAGGCCTCTTTTATTTTTTTTCTTTGGAGACAGGGTCTCACCCCTTCACCCAGGCTAGAGTATAGTGGCAAGATCATAGCTCACTGCAGCCTGGATCTCCTGGGCTTAAGTGATCCTCCCACCTCAGCCTCCGGAGGGATTACAGGCACATGCCACTTCGCCCAGCTAATTAAAAAAAAAAAAAATCATAATGATGGAGTCTTGCTATGTTGCCCAGTCTAGTCTCAAATTCCTGGCCTCAAGTGATCCTCCTACCTCAGCCTCCCAAAGTGCTGGGATTACAGGTGTGGGACACTGTGCCCAGCCCATTTTAATCCTAGGGCTAGGGTTACTTGCCATTACCACACACTGTTGATTATTATAGCTATATATGCAGCTTTAAAACTGGACACACTGATTCATTCTACTTTATTCTTCTGTTTACAGGCAGGTGCCTGTAATGACAGCTACTCAGGAGTCTGAGGCAGGAGAATCACTTGAACCCAGGAGGTGGAGGTTGCAGTGAGCCAAGATCACACCACTGCACTCCAGCCTGGGCGACAGAGCAAGACTCTGTCTCAAAGAAAAAAAAAAAATAGAAAGGTGGTGTGGGGACAAATCGAGGTAACACATGTATAAGAAATAAATATTATTGATCCTTTAGTAGTTCGTAAGCATGGTGATTGGCTTTTCATGTGCATGTGTGAAATGTGCCTTCCGCAAACCTTGTTACAAGGTTGGCACACTACTATTGATGTGAAAGAAAAAAGATATTAAAATAAGAGGTCCTTGATGGCAAAAATAATAAAATGGCTCTTTGGTAGTTAAAATGACCAATTTGGTCCAATCTCAACTCTTTAAATAAAAAGGAATTTTGCTTGAGGTAAGTAATTTAGCTCCTTTGTGGAAAGTTCTTTGACTTCTAAGATGATTCAGAGTTTGGAATTACTGATTTAGTCTTCTGACTGTATCAGGAGTCTTTAAATATACATTTTCCATTCAATTAATAAGTCACGGGTTTGGTTAATTTATCATCAGTGCAACAGAAACCATCAAAGTAGACTCTGAGTTGCCAGCCTTTACTTCTGGTTAATCCTGACACATCTCACACGTCATGGATTCCTGAAATTCTGAAGCTGAGATTGCTTATGGTTCAGATTGGTCACTGGATCATTGTGTTCCTAAAGAAAAATTATACAGCTTGCTTCAATGATGCAGTTTCCTCTCTTTTCCTCAAAAAATTTTCTACATGAGTGAAGAAAGCAGAATCTGTAGTCCAGTAAAGCAGTGATGCTCAAATCCAAGTGCATGTCAGAATCCACTGTGGGTCTTTTTCAAACAAAGCTGGCTCTGCCCCAGCCTCAGCGGTTCTAATTAATTCAGTAGGTCTGGGGTGGAGCCTGAGAATTTGCATTTCTACTCAGTTCCCAAGTGACACTAATTCTATCTGTGGACCATACTTTAAAAACCAGCTGGGTGTGGTGGCTCACCCTGTAATGCCAATACTTAGGGAGGCTGACATGGGAGGATTGCTTGAGGCCAGGATTTCAAGACCAGCCTGGGCAGCATAGCAAGACCCCATCTCTAAAAAAAAAAAAAAAAGATAGCCAGGCACGGTGCACCTGTAGACCTAACTACTTAGGAGGCTGAAAATGTAGAGCCCCTTTCAAGACCCTAGGAGGAGGGCTAGCAATTAGATCACATGGTTTTTGTAAAATGATTTTGCAAAAGGAAGATATTTTTGTATTCTTAAAAAAAAAAAAAAAAGGCCCCAGAAATTGTCTAAGCTTTAGGTCCCACAAAACCTAGATCAGCTCCCTGATAATTGATCAATATAATTAACTAATATATATGAAAGGAATACAGACTGTAAGCAAGAGAAGTTTTTTGTAGGCTAAGCAGTCTCTAAGTCCCAGGAATGAGAGTACATGGGAACGTCATCTCAGAGAACAGGAGCCCCATATGTGAACTTTGTGTGGAACTTTAATTGAATGAGCTCAATGGAGAATTTAGGCAGATGAAAATTCAAGTTGATCTTCACTCACCTACTAAATGATCAGCTTGCTGTGTGTGATGTATCAATTTGTTTGTGACAAGAGCCGGCAATTCGGAGAATGAGACAGGTTCAAATTTTGGCTTCACCTCTTATAATTGAGTTCACTCATTCCCTCTGAGCCTATTTTGTTTACAAAAAGGGGGTTGGTAATAATAATAGCTAATTTAATAGGGCTAATGGGGTGCTATAGTGACATGATAGATATGAAAAATGCTCTGAAGATAGAAAATACTGCACAGATCTTAGTAGCTATACAAAGCTAACAAATAGTATACTCATCGTTTATATTAATAGAATGACTTAAAGGCCATTCTGCTAGAGAAGGAGTCAGTAGACTTTTTCTGCAGAAGACCAGACAGTAAATAAGCTTTGTAGGTCATGCTCTCTCTGCCATGTTAGGCAAAAGCACCCACAGACAAGATATAAATGAATGTGCATGGCTGTGTTCCAATAAAGCTTTTATTTGTAAAAACAGTACAAAAATGGTGATACGCTAAAATTGATCTAAAAGGACACTGTTGGCCGGGCATGGTGGCTCATGCCTGTAATCCCAGCTACTCAGGAGGCTGAGGCAGGAGAATTACTTGTGAAAAACATTTCTCTTCTTTGGTGACGTATCTGTTCCGATGTTATTGCCCATCTAAAAAATTGCGTTGTTTGTTTTCTTATTATTGACTTTATTCATAGTTGCCAAAACTGGAAAGAGTAAAATACCTATCAACTGGTAGATGGATACACAAACTCTTGTACATCCATGCAAAGGAATTCTCAGCAATAAAAAGGAATGAACTGTTGATACACTCAACAATTATGCTAAGTGAAGGAAGCAAGGTTCAGAAAGCTAGGTATTACAGGACCCCCTTTTTATGACATTCTGGAAAAGGCAAAACTGCAGGGACAGAAATCAGATCATTGGTGGGCTGGCAGTGAGGGAAAATTCTTACTTATTTTTAAAGAACTTCTCGTCTTCACTCCTTAGCCCCTACTGTCTTACTCTCCTAACCCTACCTTCCCAGCCGTGGGTTTAGTATCAGTTTCAGCTTGAGTTTCTGATGCAGAAACACAAACATCATTTTCTCGAATTATAATCATGGAAATTGCCAGACAGCCAGCTTTTTCCTTGGCCCTCCGTGACTCTGTGTCCGTGTGCGTGCAGTACCCCTGTCCTTCCTTGCAATTCTGCTTTCCAGGGAGAGCAAGCCAGGGCGTTGAGTGGGGAGATGTTTGAACATTGTAAGAATTGAAAGGAGCAGGCGTGGTGGCTAACATCTGTAATCCCAGCACTTTGGGAGACCAAAGTGGACGGATCCCTTGAGGTTAGGAGTTTGAGACCAGCCTGACCAACATGGTAAAACCCGTCTCTATTAAAAATACAAAAATTAGCTAGACATGGTGGCACATGCCTGTAATCCCAGCTACTCAGGAGGCTGAGGTGGGAGAATTGCTTGAACCCAGGAGGCAGAGGTTGCAGTGAACCAAGATTGCACTACTACCCTCCAGCCTGGGTGACAGAGTGAGACCCTGTCTCAAAAAAAAAAAAAAAAAAAAAAAAAAAAAAAAAAAAAGAATTGAACGTTGTGCTGGTTCCCTTAGGATTCTGAACCATGGAGGATAACAATTTATGCTCACCCTCGCTACCCCCTGCAGCAGTTAGGAAGAAGAGATCTGGTGGGTGGTGGGTGGTGGGAAGATAAGTCAAATCTCTTCATAGTACAGCGAAGGCCAGGGAATGGCCCGCAGTCTTTGGAGTAGTGGGAGGTTTTTTTCTGCTGAATATTGCATTAAAGAAAATGAGCTATGCTGCCTGCCTAGGGCTTCAGAATCTCTTCCAGTTAACAAAGATTCTTGTTATACACATTTATTATAAATAGCCTTTGCATTTTACAGGGCAGAACAGGAAGACTCCAGGCCATTGGGCAGGAGAATTTCTTTTGTTGTTTTTTCCAAAATTTTTCTTAGAGTTGAGTTAAAGAGATATTGTGGCAATCCCTTTCAGATAAACGGCACATCCTTATGTGAGTGCAAGCTAAGCGTCTGCTGTGACTGATGTCTTGCGGGGCAGTGGGGGCTTTCTTTTACAAATACACATTATAGATTCCTCCAGGAGCAATAATCAGGTACACAGTGTTGTTGTTGTTTTTTATTTTTTTTTTTATTGAGACAGAGTTTCACTCTGTCGCCAGGCTGGAATGCAGTGGCGCAATCTCGGCTCACTCCAACCTCTACCTTCCGGGTTCAAGCAATTCTCCTGCCTCAGCCTCCCAAGTAGCTGAGATTACTTGGCGCCACCACGCCCAGCTAATTTTTGTATTTGTCATAGTGATGGGGTTTCACTATGTTGGCCAGGATGGTCTCTATCTCTTGACCTCCTGATCCACCTGCTTCGGCTTCCTAAAGTGCTGGAATTACAGGCGTGAGCCACCGCACCCAGCCTACATAGTGCTTTAAAAGAAGTTGGGAATGTTACTGTTAGTCCACAACTCCCTGGCTTTCTTTTCTTTTCTTTTCTTTTTTTTTTTGAGGAAGTCTCCCTCTGTTACCCGGGCTGGAGTGCAGTGGTGTGATCTCGGCTCACTACAACCTCTGCCTTTCGGGTTCAAGTGAATTCTCATGCCTCAGCCTCCTGAGTAGCTGGGATTACTGGCGTGCACCACCACAACCCGCTAATTTTTGCATTTTTCATAGAAACAGGGTTTCACCATGTTGGCCAGGCTGGCCTCAAACTCCTGACCTCAAATGATCTGTCCACATCAGCCTCCCAAAGTGCTGGGATTACAGGTGTGAGCCACTGCACCTGGCCTCCCTGGCTTTCATTGTCCAAGCTCATTGAAGATCTTTTTTGCTGCCCATTTGTCCCTGTGATCATGGTTTAGATGATTCACGTATGGATTCTTGCTATTCAAAGTGGAGCCTCTGAATAAGAACTTGGGCATCACCTGGGATGTAGTTTTTAGAACGACAGGGCCCTACCCAGACCCACTGAATCAGAACCTGCATTTAACAAGTCCTCAGAAAATGCATTTGCACACTGAAGTTTGAAAGGCATTGATCTACCTCAAGGTCCTGCCAAAACATCCCACCTGCTCTGTTGATAACCTTGTTGTGATATGACCCTCAGAAATGTACCCATGGTGAATGCTTCTGACATCCACATAGGTGTGAGTATAGATGCATGCCACTTTGTCCCGAATGTACTTCATTTATTAAGTGCTCAGTGCTGAGCTGGGCACAAAAGATACAAAAACAAGTAAAGCATGGTTGCTGCCTTCAAGGAGCTCAGAATGCAGTGCAGGACACAGAAAGAGCTGCAGCATCCTATCTTCCAGTGTCCTTATCTGTCATCTGACTTTCTCCTCTGACACAAAGTACCAGTCCCCTTCTCTGGAAACAGCTTTGAATCCTCAATGTACAGCCGACTGAACACCTGCCTCCAAATCATTGGGGTCAGAAGGGACGGTACTTATGTAAAAAAAGCGAGGAGTCTGTTTGAGACCTACTGAGTCACACCCTCTAGGTGAGATTGTGGTGCTTTTTTTTTTTTTTTTTTTTTGAGATGGAGTCTCACTCTTGCCCAGGCTGGAGTGCAGTGGCACGATCTCGGCTCACTGCAACTTCTGCCACACAAGTTCAAGCGATTCTCCTGCCTCAGGCTCCCAAGTAGCTGGGATTGTAGGTGCCTGCCACCATGCCTGGCTAATTTTTGTAGTTTTAGTAGAAACAGGGTTTCACCATCTTGACCAGGCTGGTCTTGAACTGCTGACCTCGTAATCCACCCGGCTCGGCCTCCCAAAGTTCTAGGATTACAGGCGTGAGCCACGGCGCCCGGCCAAGACTGTGGCACCGTCATTTTAACTGTTATGATGCATGTTATAGTTTGAGACCACTAACCTGGGTGCTGCTTTGATATCCTCTGATTATGCAAGTGTCATACAAATGGATGTTAAAATAGTCTCAAATATTTAAGGAATCCTTCAGGGATTCCCTTATCCTCAATTCAGGAGATTTTGAAGTGGCTTCCGCGTTCAGAGCTGCTTTTATCTTTGGCTGAGGCAATATAAGGATCTTTGTGGATGGTATTTAAGGATGGTTCAAATTCATATCTATATATTTTAGTAGCATGTTCTCTAGGAGCAAATTACAATGCTTTGTTCTATAATGAGTTAATAGCGTCAACATTGTCATAACAGCCCTGTGACTTTCTTGTTGAATGTTTATACTCATCTAATCAAACAAGTTGAAATTGGATTATGGCCGTTGCACGTTATATCAGTTATTATCCAGTTTAAATGCAGGTCTGAAGGAAGTAAAATTGATTTTTCTATGCTACTTGGGGACATCATAGGTTATTTGTATGCTGGTTGAATTTTCAATTAGGTTTCTATGAAAGAAAGATGAGAGGTTAGGTTTGTTGAATTTTTTTCTTTCTGTATTTTGTAAATAAACTGTGATATTTCATTCTAATTAGGAAGTCAGATGCCTTTTAAAAGTTGGGTGATCAGTTTCCGTATTTTTATTTAAAGCATGTCTGGCTTTTTAAAGTGTATCATAATTCTGAGGAACATTTTTATTTTTAGAAAGAAAAAAGAAAACAATAGAACACCTTCATAATACTCAGTTACTACAGTAACAACTATCATATTTATCAGGGAATGAGCTGTAATATGTACCAGAATTTCACACATAATTGAACCTGTCTTTCTATGAACCAGACCTGTTTTTAAAAACTGTATTCCATAAACACCATTTGTTTGCCTGTTCTGTACAAGCCCCATGCCCAGTAGTAGGGACTCAGAGTTTATCTAACATAGATATCCTTCACAAAAGCAGATGTTTTATTTTTATTCATTCATTCATTTATTCATTTATTTTAGAGATAGCATCTCGCTCTATAATCCAGGCTGGAGTGCAGTGGCAAGATCATAGCTCTCTGCAGCCTCAAACTCCTGGGCTCAAGCAATCCTTCTGCCTCAGCCTCCCAGGCAGGTAGGACAACAGGTGCAAGCCACCACACCTGGCTAATGTTTAAAAAAAAAAATTTTTTTTTTTGAGACGGAGTCTCATTCTGTTACCCAGGCTGGAGTGCAGCGGTGTGATCTCGGCTCACTGCAACCTCTGCCTCCCAGGTTCAAGCGATCCTCCTGCCTCAGCCTCCTGAGCAACTGGGATTACAGGCACGTGCCACCACGCCCAGCTAATTTTGTATTTTTAGTAGAGACAGGGTTCCACCATGTTTGCCAGGCTGGTCTCGAACTCCTGGCCTCAAGTGATCTGCCCACGTTGGCCTCCCAAAATGCTGTGATTACAGGCGTGAGCCACCACACCTGGCCTAATGTTTAAAATTTTTTGTAGAGATGGGGGTCTCGCTATATTGCCCACCTGGTCAGAAATATGTTTTATTACTACTTAATGCTTTGAAAGCAAAGTGATGAGCCAGAGAACACAAAGGCAAGGATGACAAGCCCTCGGGAAGTAGGGAAAGGCCTCATGGGAGAGATGGCATTTGTTTGATCTGGACCTTAACTCATAAGTAGGCATTTGCAAAATGGAAATTTGTTATTTAAATCATAAAAGCATTATATGCTGATTACCTGGTCATTTTAAAAAATCTGTTAAAAAATAGTAACTCATTAAATTTAATCAATAGTGGATGTATTAAGCACTTACTGTATGTCAGGAAATGTGCTTACTGCTGAAAATACAACGTGAAACTGCCAAGTTAGAGAACAGTCAACGAGACCACCCTCAGGTTTGATAATTTGCTAGAAGGACTCATAGAGCTCACTGAATGCTGTGATTATGCTCATGGTTGTGGTTTGTCACAGGAAAAGGATTCTGATTAAAATCAGCCCAAGGAAGACACACATAGGACAGAGTCCAGGGAAGTTCTGAGCCTTCAGTTGTCCTCTCCCCACGGTGTCCTAGGCAGCATAACTTCCCTGGTATTGCCATGTGACAATAGCACAGAGTACTGTCAACCAGGGAAGTTCATCCAAGCCTTGGTGTCCAGGATTTTTATTGAGGCTCCACCCCAAAGGCATAGACAACTGGTCCAGGGCTAATCTCAGTCTCGAGCCCCTCCAGAGGTGGAACTGATACTGCATGGGCCAAGCGCCCACCAAGATCACCCTGTTAGACCCTCTAGTGTGTCCCAAGGCCCCTAGGCAAACAGAAACACTCCGGTCAGGCACAACGTTCCATGGTGTTAGAGTTTACCTCCCAGAAGCTGAGGGCAGAGGCTCTCTTCAGCCAAGGTTAAATTCTTCACTGTACAGAAACAAAACCAGACTCTAAGTTTATAAAGCTCACGTAAAGGGAAGGAGATGAATAATAAATGGATGATTTTCCAAATATTTAACACCAAGCTGCAGCAGGGGTACGAAGGAAAAGCCTGGGATGCTGTCAGGGAGGACACTGCCTGTCAGGAACATCTTCCAAAGGAATCAACTCTTGGGCTGAGATTCCTAGAAGATGAGAGGGATTCATCAGGTGAGCAGTGCAGGGAAGAGCATTCTAGGAGGGTCACAGTCAGTGCAAAGGCTCTGAGGTGGGAAGTAGCTGGGCACGTTCCAGGAACTGGAAGAAGAAAAGGGGACTGGAGCAGAGACAAAGAGGAGGGAATGTGGTTGCAGCATTGGAGATAGAAGCAGGGACCTGATCCCAGGCGGCCTGTGAGACCCTGAAAGCGATTGTAGACTTTATCTGCATTGCAATGGGAAGCCACTGTGTGGTTTTAAGCTTCGAGCATGGATACTCATATTTGTGATTTTTGTTTTTGAAGGGACTTGCATTTGTGATTTTTGTTTTTGTTTTGAAGGGACATATGTGGCTCCTGTGAGAATAGCTTGTTAGAGATGAGTGGAGGCAGTGAGACTGTTAAAACACTACTGCAGGCCGGGTGCGGTGGCTCATGCCTCTAATCCTAGCACTTTGGGAGGCTGAGGTGGGCAGATTACTTGAGGCCAGGAATTCAAGACCAGCCTGGCCACCATGGCAAAACTCCATCTCTGAAGCAGGAGAATCACTTGAACCCAAGAGGAGGAGGTTGCAGTGAGCCAAGATAGTGGCCAATGCACTAGTGAGACACTGTCTCAAAAAAAAAAAAAAAATGACAGCAGCCCTCCTCATGAGATGATTGTTGGAACTAGGGTGGCAGCATGGAGTTGAGAGAAGGGGGCAAGTTGGAGAGAGCAGGAGGAGGCAGAGTTGGCATGACTTGTCACACGTGACTTCCTGCCAGCAGACCCTCAGCTGTCACACGACGCACCCCATGGACATCTGGCAGACCCATCTATTTGTTGCTTCTGCCCTGCTATAGACAGAGAATCAGACAACCAAACTCACTGGAATGATGTGTAAGGAAGGAGAGGCAGCCTTTGAAGGGGTGACAGGTACAATCCTGTTAACTTGTTTCGTATCTCTGAGCTTGCTGCTGTCTGTTCTGGCTGCTGAACCCTAAGTCTTAAACCCTCTTCTAGCCTCACTTGCAGTTTGTGCTGTGTTCCAAACAGCTGTGGTTGCCAAAGCAGTTTACTGTCAATAACTCTTCCAAATAATTGAAATGTTACTGATCGTAGATTCAGAAACAGCATGAGTTAAATCATGCACTCCCTAGAAAGACAACTGTTAACCACAAAAGCCTAATACAAAATTTTCTTCACAGAACCTGGTACTTAGGAGGAGCTTAGTAAATGTTGAACAAATGAGAAAACACCTGATCCTCGTTTAAACATGAACATTAAAGTTGTCTGTACACCTGTGGTGTGTTTTACCAAACCCAAACAAGACCTACTAGTTACATACTCCCTTGATTTTCCATGTGTATTTCCTATTTTCTGTTCCTTTCTTTGTAAAAGGAGTGTATGAGACTTTGAGTATAGCCAAAAACATGGCTAATATGCTTTGCCTATTTTGCTCTTTTTTTTTTTTTTTTTTTTTTTGAGACGGAGTCTCACTGTGTCACTTAGGCTGGAGTGCAGTGGCGCAATCTTGGCTCACTGCAACCTCCGCCTCCCAGGTTCAAGCAATTCTCCTGCCTCAGCCTCCCTATTTCACTTTGTTTATTGACCAATCAAATAACTTACACTTGCCCAGAAACAATTAGAAAGAGGAAGTACTTTCAGTGCTCACAGAATACAGTCAGTAAGAGACCTTGGATTTTTCTTTCCAACTCATATATTTATATGACTAGTGGCTAGCCAGGACTCTTACTTAAAGTGCTGAAAGTGCTGTCACTTAGCCAATTGGACATTTTCTGCTTCCATGTGTATGGTGGGAGGGGCGCTCAGCTAGAGATGACAATGTTGGGGTGCCTGTGGGATCTTGGCTTCAAGTCAGCTATAAAGAAAAGGTGTCTTAAAAGAGGTAGGGATTACAAAAGGGTGTAGGGGTGTACTGCTAAGCGCTTTGTGTAAATTGGCAGATAATCTGTAAACACTTTCCAGCTCGATTCAGAATTTGCTGCCTCTTAAAATCTGATATTCGATTTATCAAACTACAGTTTGGTTTCTGTCTTTCTGCCCAAAGGCTTTCTGGCTGTGGGCTGCAATACCTCTCTTCCCCAACCACCCCTCCCCGCCCCCCATTTCCCCCACTCGCCCCACAATCGGGATCGTAGAAACCCAGCCTGGTGCGGTGGCTCACCCCTGTAATCCCAGCACTTTGGGAGGCGGAGGCGGGCGGCTCACTTGAGGCCAGGAGTTTGAGACCAGCCTGGCCAACATGGTGAAACCCCACCTCTACGAAATAAAAATAGGAAAAATTAGCCAGGCATGGTGGCGGGCCCCTGTAATCCCAGCTGCTAGGGAGGCTGAGGCAGGAGAATCACTTGAACCCGGGAAGCGGAGGTTGCAGTGAGCCGAGATCGCGTCACTGCACTCCAGCCTGGGCGACAGAGCGAGACTCTGTCTCAGGAAGAAAAGAAAAGAAACCAAGCCTAGAGCATCAACTTTTTCTAAAGAGGTTCAGTGGGTTTGAATGAACTTTCTAAGTCTTGAGAGTCCAAAAAGGAAACGTTCGTTACAGGAAGGGAGTATATGGGGGTGGGAGATCCTCTTTGCCCGCCCTGAGCCAGGCCCCTAGCAGCTCGGAGCACCTGGCGGGAGCACCTGCCGGGAGTGCAGCCGGGCGGGGCGGGGCCACGCGCCTCCCCAGCAGCCAATGGGCGGCGGCGGCGGCGGGCGGGCAGCGCGGGCGGGGCGGGGAGGCGCGGGCGCCGCTTGCTTCAACTTGAGCCCGGGGCAGTGCGCGCGGCTGCTTGAGCGACGGCAGCGCCGGCTAGTGCCGGCACCCTGGGGCTCGTCGTAGCACCTGGGGCGGCATTCCCCGCCCGACCTCGGAAGGACCGGGAGGCAAAGGTGAGGAAGTTGGCGAAGGAACGGCGCGCCTTTGTTTGCAGGTTTGTTCAGAGGGAACGGGGGTCGAGCCTAAGCTCGCTCGCGGGGACAGCGAGGCGGGCGCAGGAGACCCGCGGGACAAAGGCTGCGCCCTCCCTTCCCCGTGTCAGCGCTTAGCGACTTGCCTGGTCCTGGGCGGCTGGAAGGGCTGAAGAGGGGGCTTTCTGCCCCGCCGGTGGGAAGGAGTGAGGCTTGTATGAAATGGGGGGGAGGCGTCCTTGGACCCCCAATTCGCCAGTACAGCAGGACTGTTCGGGGTGGGCTATTCATTGATGGGGTCTGCACGGGTCATTTCTGCCGTGGACAGCGTTCTATGATTGAGGCAGCGACTACCTTCGCCTCACATGCCCCCTGGTGAGGCCACATTTCTGTCTTCCTGTCTACATTAGGACTGAAAGATATTTCAGGGTTTTGGTAATCCAATATTTGGATTAAAAGCAATATCCTTTCGTATAGAAAAACTGCATTTCCAAATGATTTTAGTTACATGATTTAGGATATTGGTGTGACTTCCATGCGAGAAAATATCTCAAATTCCCCAAATGTAGAAACGCAGCCAGCTCTGGGCATTGAGAAAGAAGTAGTGTTTTTGAAAAGAAAGGCGTGATGATTTAAATATTGCTTACAACACTCTGTTAGCTTGTGGGGGAATCTGTGCCTTTTCTATTATCTGTTTCCCTATACCAATATTGTAGCCACGCACGTCTATGGATTCCTAATTAATGTGTAGCTGTGAATCTTCATTACTGCTTTGGGTGGGAGAAGGCGGGAGGAGGAGGCAATCCCATTAGCCTTTTTCTTTCTTTTTATAACTCTGCAGCTGCAGCCTGGCTTTGACTTGTATCATGAATGGGGGTTCTGCCTGCTTTCCTCATGCTGTTCTCTTTTAGGTTTTCTTAGGCCATTGAGCAGTTGGCCCCTCCTCCAGCCGAGCTCTTACACAAGAGTAGTTTGTAAGATTCTCTCTAAAGTTCAGATTCTTGCTGCTGCCTTTTAGTTAGTTGCGTTCAGAAAGGAATTATTAAGTGTCCTGAGGCCTTTCCTAAGAAGTTAGAAGCAGAATGTGTTTGTAAATGTGGTCTGTAATTTTGTAAAAGTTATAAGTAAAAGGGAATGTGAACTAAATGCTTAAGAGGGGAAAGACTTTCCATAAAGCATCAGCCAGTATTATCAAAGAAGGTGTCATGGTTTGTAGCTCAGTAAGAACCCCCCTTTCCTTTTTGCCCTTTTTTTTTTTTTTTTTTGAAACAGAGTCCCTCTCTGTCATCCAGGCTGTAGTGCGGTGGCACAATCTCGGCTCACTGCAACCTCTGCCTCCCGGGTTCAAGTGATTCTCCTGCCTCAGCCTCCTGAGTAGCTGGGACTATAAGTGCACACCACCACAGCCGGCTAATTTCTGTTTTTTTTTTGAGTAGAGACGGGATTTCACCATGTTGGCCAGGCTGGTCTCGAACTGCTGACCTTGGGTGATCCACCTGCCTTGGTTCTCCCAAAGTGCTGGGATTACAGGCATGAGCCACCACGCCCGGCCTCATTTTATCATTCTCATTTTGCAGATGTGAGAAACCCACTTTTCTAACAGCTGCCACATTGTTTGGTTCTAGCTTTTCTGCAATGGGAATAATTTATTTAATAAGTATTTATTGGACACTTGCCATGTGCTGGGCATTGGTGCTGGTTATTAAGTGGTATAATAAATACAACAGGTATCTTCTTCCTTTCTTGGAGCTCAGTATGCTGGCGTGGGGCCCATTGCAGGTCCTCTGCACTGGAGCATCCCTGGGAAGCAGTGTGGATGACACCGAGGTGAGACAAGAAGATACTGCTGCTGATGGCCGCCTTGGAGGTCAGCTGAGCGTGTGGCAGTAGGCGCAAACAACGAGGGGCCTCAGGTCATCTGCACTCCAAGGGTGGAAGTATTAATCACACCAGTGGGCCATTGGGCACTAAAGTCGGTCATCTTGAACTTGCTTACTTTGATCTCAAAGGAGCCTGCAGCTACAAGGAGGGGCAGAGCTGAGTTCTAAAGAGTTTGAACATTGGCATTATTGATTTCAATGGGGTAATTCCAGTTTGTTACAAAAACTATCAGTCATGCAGCCTCCTTGTCTCACCTATACAGCTTTCCTCTTGGACAGCCCCCCAAGGAAATGAATTTCTTTTTCTTTCTTTCTTTTTTTTTGGAGATGGACTTTTGCTCTTATTGCCCAGGCTGGAGTGCAGTGGCGTAATCTTGGCTTGCTGCAACCTGTGCCTCCCAGGTTCAAGCGATTCTCCTGCCTCAGCCTCCCAAGTAGCTGGGATTACAGGCGCCCGCCACCACACCTGGCTAATTTTTTTTTTGTATTTTTAGTAGAGACAGGGTTTCGCCATGTTGGCCAGGCTGGTCTTAAACTCCTGGCATTAGCTTATCCGTCCGTCTCGGCCTCCCAAACTGCTGGGATTACAGGCGTGAGCCACCGCACCAGGCCTAGGAAATGAATTTCATTCTGTACTACTGGCTGAGCAAAGCTTTACATCTGTCCAGGCTCCCAAGTGTTAAGAGATGACTTAACTGTGTCCCTATTTACTCTCCATATACGTTTCTTGGGTTTTTGGGAGTAAACTGATGGCATATAACCTCTTATCTAGGTTTTCAGATTTTCCACAAATCTCTAGGATCACAGAAAAACATACTAAGTAGTAGTGTAACTTGTCTTTTTAAAGAGCCTGGGTTGAACAGAGAATATGATATATTTGAGAAGTTCTTAGACTTTTGGATTCCTCGGGCCCTAACATAGTACCTAGTATAGGATGCCCTCCATAAATAACCCAGTTGTTGAATGGGCAGATGAATGAATGTAGATGAAAATACTTCATTGTCTACTTTTAGGGTTTAATTTTGACCATCATGTGCTTAATATTTATAGTCTAAGGGTTAATATGCTGTTTGGCAGATAAGGAGCATCCGTGTGTCAGGCACCTTGTGAGGCAGCATGAAGGACTGAGACAGATAAGGTCCCTGTTTGAAGAGGCAGGAGATAAGCTGGAAAAACAATTCAGGAAGCAAGATGATACAGGTTATGCCGAGTGCCTTGAAGACCATCAACAGCATGATGCAACAGAGTAGCTCAGAGGGGAAAAGGGCCAGCAGGAGGCAGCCTGTCCTAGGAGGCGACATTTGAGCTGGGCTTGAAGGCTGAGAAGCCAGCCACGTGGGGAGTGAATAGAAAGCACTGAGGAACAGCTGGGTGTGGTAGCTCATACCTGTAATCCCAGCACTTTGGGAGGTCGAGGCAGGTGGATCACCTCAGGTTAGGAGTTCAAAACCAGCCTGACCAACATGGTGAAACCCCGTCTCTACTAAAAATACAAAAAAAAAATTAGCCAGACATGGTGGTGCATGCCTGTAATCCCAGCTACTCGGGAGGCTGAGGCAGGAGAATCACTTGAACCTGGGAGGCGGAGGTTGCAGTGAGCTGAAATCATGCCATTGCACTCCAGCCTGGGCAACGAGCGAAACTCCATCGCAAAAAAAAAAAAAAAAAAAAAAAAAAGCACTGAGGAAGTGGAGCACTCAACATGCCTGGGGATGAAGAGGAGGCCAGTGGTTTGTGCTGGAAGAGGTGGGTGGGGACAGGATTCTTTAGGGCTTCTGGGCAGTGGTTAAAGGTTTGCCATGAGGTGCCCGTGAAGAGGGTTAACCAGGGGAATGCCATGATCTAGTTTATTTCATACAAAAAGATCTCAGGGAATAAATATTGGGAACAGGAGTGGAAACCGAGGGACCAGTTGGCCAGCCCTAGTCCAGGAGAGATTAGTGACGTGGCAGAGGGCATGAAGAGAAGCAGGCAAGTGGGGGAAATGTGGAGGTTAAACTTGCCAAGTTGACTGTAGAAGACGTAGGAAGGGGTGTGATCTGGGACCACACCTGATTTCTTTGATGCGTTGTTTATGTCTGTAGAAAATACATGCTAATAGAAGTAATGACTGTGCGAGGACAAAGTTATTAAGCCATGGGACAAGTCCCTTTCCATTTATGTTATGTCAAGACCTTGATTTAGGCCAGACACAGGGGCTCATGCTGTAATCCCAGCACTTTGCGAGGCCGAGTGCCCCCAAAGGATCACTTGAGGCTAGGAGTTTAAGACCAGCCTGGGAAATGTGGCAAAACCTTGTCTCTACTGAAAATACAAAAATTACCTGGGCATGGTGGCACATGCCTGTAATTCCAGCTACTAGGGAGGCTGAGGCATGAGAATCTCTTGAACCTGGGAGATGGAGGTTGCAGTGAGCTGAGATCGCGCCACTGCCCTCCAGCCTGGGTGACAGAAAAAAAAAAGACTTTGACTTACTTTTCTTTGGTTCTCCAGTGTAGATGAGCAGACGTATCCATCCAGTGCAATCTTGTGTATTTGGCCATTTTTCCAAGATGTTTTCACCCTTCAATACCCTTTCTGTCGTTCTCAACTAGTTATGAGACCTTTGAGCGTTTTTCTTTGTTCTGGCATGAAAATAAAGAATCAGACTGAGAAGAGAAGATGGGTTTAAACCTTAATTTATATGGAATTATTCTACCTTTGTTCCCAGTTTATAAGAATCCATATATAATTCCTTTTTTTTTTTTTTTTTTTAAACACAGAGTTTTGCTCTGTCACCCAGGCTGGAGTGCAGTGGCACGATCTCAGCTCCCTGCAACCTCCACCTCCCGGGTTCAAGCGATTCTCCTGCCTCAGCCTCCCAAATAGATGGGATTATAGGCATGCACCACCACGCCCCACTAATTTTTTGTATTTTTAGTAGAGACGGGGTTTCACTATGTTTGCCAGGCTGGTTTTGAACTCCCGACCTCAAGTGATCCACCCGCTTTAGTGCTGGGATTACAGGCATGAGCCACTGCGCCCAGTCCCATAATTACATTTGAAGTTACTTCACATGCAGCATCCTCTGTAGTTCCAACAACTGATATTCTCTCATAAATATAAAATTTGTTCCATGTGTATTTCAATTCAAAGAGAGTAACTTTCTTAGTCACTTTGCAGGAAATTCACAGAGCATTTTGAGAGCTAGAGAAGCCATTTCCTTGTAGCTGTAAAGTAGAACTAAATACTGAGTTTCTGATAGGATTCTCTGCCCCCTTCTTCCAGCTTCAGAATTGTGAACTTGAAAGCTTAACGACATGTTTGTCAGAGAACTTGAGTTTTGAGATAACTTTGGTTTGGTTTTGCAAAAATAAAAAAATAAAAATAATATATATGCGTAGAAAATATTCCTTCTGCAGTCAGTATTTTGAGCAGATGGGAAAGGGCAGGAGTGATTTGAGCTTCCAGCCATTTCAATCTGGATACCTTATAACATGGAAGCTTGTCTGGGGATGAATAAATTATAGCAGTTGAAATAATTATGATAGAGGACAAGCAGCAGCCGAGAGCACAGTTGACAATGGGGCCAAGTTGGCCTGATTCTGTCATATCAGAGCATGCCTCTGTTTGCCATGTTACCTGAAAATGCTGTTTTCGAGGATTCTGGTGTGTTTTTCATCGCCCTCCCCTTTAAAACACTGTAAGAGCCATCGCCTGCTAGTGACCTTTTAGAAATAAAATGGCTGGGGCAGACATCCGCATAGCTGCCGCTTCACATGTTGGGCATCCATGTAAGATTTCAGTTAAGCAAAAGGTTGTTTGGTTCTAAAGCATTTGCAAGTTGTAAATGCTCTTACTCCTGCATCTTGGTGGAAGAGTTTCTAACCAGCCCTGGGAGTTTGTCACCTGGAACGAGAATTATTCTACCATCTCAGCCAGTCACGGGGTCCCTCAATTGGTTTACACTCTACTGTTAACATCTTGAAGATGTTCATTGTTTTTTTGACAGAGAGCCTTGCATTTTCATTTTGCACTGGGCTCCACGAAGTGTTTAGCGAGGGCTGTCCACATTGTATGTTGCACCCTTGAAACAGATTATCCTCTAGAGCAGGGGTTGGCAAATTTTTTCTGTAAAAGGCCAGATTTAAAAAAAAATTTTTTTTTGAGAAAGGGTCTCACTCGGTTACCCAGGCTGGAGTGCAAGTGGTGTGATCACGGTTCACTGCAGCCTTGACCTCCTGGGCTGAAGCAGCCTCCTGAATAGCTGAGAGTCACACTTTACGCACCACCACACCTGGCTATTTTTTAAAAGTTTTTTGTAGAGATGAGGTCTCACTATGTTGTCCATGCTGGCCTCGAACTCCCAGGCACTGGCCACATGTTAAATATTTAAGGCTTTTGGAGCCATGTGGCCTCTGTTGCAACTACTCAGCTCTGCAGTTGTGGCACAAAAGGAGCTGTAGCCTCTGCCTAAGTGAATGAGTGTGGCTGTGGTCCAGTACTCTTCATTCACAAAACAGTCTGAGATTTGGGGGGATCATAATTTGCTGATCCTGATCTGAAGGACCTGCATAGAACCTTTAATGACAATTCAAATAGGGATTTCGTCACTTGGAAGTAAGAAGGTTCAGTCATCTTTGGCCAGCTTTGTGTTATGTTGAAAATTAGCCCCCAAAGAGAATTCCTGCAGAAGGTCAGGGTCTTTGGGGTATTTCTACACTTGAGCCTCTTTCTTTTTTAAGATGACATATTGTTATAGTTGTCAAATATGGACAATAACAGGAAGCCAAACTCAAATAATAATAATAGGGTGTTACAAAGCCGGGCACAGTGGTATCCACCTGTAGTCCCAGCTATTCTGGAGCCTGAGGTGGGCAAATCACTTGAGTCAAGGAGTTTGTGTCCAGCCCGGACAACATCTAAGACTCCATGTCTTAACAAAAACAAAGCAGGATGTTACAGCAGTGGCACTGTGGTTTTCGTTTTTTAAAGATTCTTCATCATATTCAACGAAAAAGGAAAAATGATGCTGAAACAAAGAGACAAACTGCCTATAAAAAGTCACCTGAGTAGCAGGGCATGGTGGCTCACGCCTGTAATCCCAGCACTTTGGGAGGCCGAGGCGGGCGAATCACCTGAGGTGAGGAACTTGAGACCAGACTGGGCAACATGGTGAAACCCCGTCTCTACTAAAAATACAAAAATTAGCTGGGTGTGGTGGCGCCGAGTAATCTCAGCTACTCGAGAGGCTGAGGCAGGAGAATTGCTTGATCCTGGGAGGCAGAGGTTGCAGTGAGCCGAGATGGTGCCACTGCACTCCAGCCTGGGTGACAGAGCGAGACTCTGTCTCAAAAAAAAAAAAAAAAAGTAACTTTAGTAAACAGGAAGAGTACATATTCTTTCAAACTGTATCAAGACGTTAACTCCTGCCATTATACTCTAGTACCTCTGAGGGGGCGGGAGGAATGCTTTGTGGGCTCCCCAAAGGGCAGCTTTTCAGTCCATCACTGCCTCAGCAGGTGATGGGAATGTGTTGTCTTGGGTCTTTTCCCTAAATGATAAGCAGAGGTTTATTTCTCTTAGAGTACAAATATAAAGAAAATTATCTGGGGATAAATCTTGATAGAAATCAATATACAAGAGAAATTTATATATTGATTTCTTCAGGAGCAGAGGAGCTATTTCTCATTTAGACAAATGTTCCAAAGAAGGAATCTAGTTAGGAGCTCTAGCAACATCGTTGTCATTTCTGCTGGAGATGATCAGAGTATAGATTCGCTTTGCTTTTAAATAGAGTCATAAGAGATTAATAATCTTCTCAGAACTTGCCTCCTGCCTGTTCAGATGAAATATATGTTTTATTAACATTGTTTCGGCTGACATGAAAACAGGATATGAACCAAAGTCATTTTAAAAGTGCTGTCTGTGATGAGCAATAGCAGGAGAAAAAGGAATCCAGCCAACTCCCTACTGTTTGTGGCATCATTCCCTTAGCTTCTTACCAACTTGATCAGGAAGAAGGGAGTTCACTGTTTCCCCTACTTAGTTATTTATTCACATATTCAAGAATATTGATTGATTGCCTACTACGTGCCAGACAGTGGTAAGTGAACAGGCAGAAAGCTTCTTGCTTGCATGAGCTTTACTTTCTTGGTGGAGAGAGGGAAATAGGGTAGTTTCAGATGGCTGTGAATGTTGACAATGACTGGGGGATCCTCAGGGTTCTTTTGGAGGCCTTGATGATCAGGATGATGAGGGGAGGACCTGGGGGAAAAGCAGACCAAGCAGTCGAACAGCAAGTCCAGGCAGGGGCGGGCTTGTATGTTTCAAAGCAAAACGGTCCCAGTGTGGCTGGAGGCAGGGAGTTTGTGGCCGGGGGAGGGTGGGGGCGGGGGATGGGGGCGGGTTGGGGGGGAATTGTAAGCAGAGGAGTCATGGAATAAGTGGCTACTGAGCAGAGGATGAAAGGAAGGTAATTTAAACCAAACACAGCACTTAATTACCATCACCAGCTCCAGCAGTGGTGGAACCAAAAGTCCAATAGGGACAGAGAGAGAAAGGCACAGCAGAGGCTACCTCCAGTGAGGGATAGGGTCCTGAGCAGAGCCAATTAACTGGGAGGGAGCCAGGCTCAGGTGCTAGGTGCCCCAGAGCTACACGGCAGGGAAGAGCCCAGCCAGCAGGCCTGCGTTCTGTTTGCAGATCACCACCTGCTAGCTGTGGGCTTTGGAGCAAGTCACCTTAAACTCTCTGATCCTTTGATTCCTCATTTGTAAAATGGGAGTCGTGATGCTTCCCCCTGCAGGGTTATCGTGTGGCTTGGCGACAGTGCGCACCAAGAACAGAGCCTGGCTAGACAGAAGCAATCATAGCCAGGAGCCGCTGCTGTTACTTGGTTAGTGGTAATCAGCCTTCCTAGGGTTGGTGTCTGCTTTTCTTTAGACATTATTGAGTTTACATTATACCAGAAATACTTGTATCTAGATGGAAGTTAACAAAATTCAGGGCTGGGCATGGTGGCTCATGCCTGTAATTCCAACACTTTTTTGAGAAGCTGAGGTGGGTGGATTGCTTGAGCCCAAAAGTTTGAGACCAGCCTTTGCAACATAGTGAGACCTCATTTCTACAACAAACAAAAAATTAGCCGGGTGTGATGGCAAACACCTATAGCCCCCGCTACTTGGGAGGTTGAGGCTGGAGGATTGCTTGAGCCAAGTAGTCTGAGGATGCAGTAAGCTATGATCGTGCTACTGCACTCCTGCCTGGGCAACAGAGCAAGATCCCATCTCTTAAAAAAAAAAACAAGCAAAAACAACAAACAATTCAAATGAAGGCCATATGTATTGGCTTTCCATGTTATCTACCCTAGTACTCCTTTGAACTGGCACAAAGAAAGCCCCTTGAAAATTCAGAAAGTGATTCACGAATATGCCATATCCACAAGAGGTCCTGCACATGGCTGAGGTCCTGCACGTGGCTGAGGTCCTCCACGCGGCTGGGTGCACACCGCGGTTTTAAGTAGGAGTCTTGTCTGCACCTTGCCAGGAGGTTGTACCCTGATGGCATTCTGGCATGGAAACCACTGTGCTGTCATTTTCCCTGCTCTGAATCACTTCTAAATCCTTATGCGTTCCTGTGCTTTGTCAGATAGGAGCCTTCTGGTGTCACGGTGTTTTGTGTTGTTTTGTTTCTTTGAGACAGTCTTGCTCTGTCACCCAGGCAGGAGTGCAGAGGCACGATCTCAGCTCACTGCAACCTCCGCCTCCCGGGTTCCAGTGATTCTCACGTCTCAGCCTCCTGAGTAGCTGGGACTACAGGTATGCGCCACCATGCCTGGCTAATTTTTGTTTATTTATTTATTTATTTATTTATTTTTTGAGACGGAGTCTGGCTCTGTCGCCCAGGCTGGAGTGCGGTGGCGCAATCTTGGCTCACTACAAACTCCGCCTTCCAGGTTCACGCCATTCTCCTGCCTCAGCCTCCCGAGTAGCTGGGACTACAGGTGCACGCCACTACGCCCAGCTAATTTTTTGTATTTTTAGTAGAGACGGGGTTTCACTGTGTTAGCCAGGATGGTCTTGATCTCCTGACCTCAGCCTCCCAAAGTGCTGGGATTACAGGCGTGAGCCACCACACCTGGCCCCAAATTTTTGTATTTTTAGTAGAGACGGGGTTTCGTTATGTTGGCAGGCTGGTCTTGAACTCCTGGCCTCAAGTAATCCACCTGCCTCAGCCTCCCAAAGTGCTGGGATTACAAGTGTGAGCCACCATGCCTGACCTGGTATTTTTTATTTTTGTTTTACCATCTTGGCTTTCAGAAAGGAAGCTAACCCATGGTTTCACAGTTCAGGTAGAATTTATATAACGTTATCCTTTCATTGTACCCTAAACTTTAAAGTTGAAACTGGAACATGGCATAAATTATCTCTCACTTAATAACTAAATACAATTTGTGTGTGTATTCTTCTCTCAGATATTCAGAGATGCAAGATTTTTGCATTTGGTTTTTTGTTTTTTTTTTAATCTGTGATATAGCACAGATGAAAGCTGAAGCTCGTTAATTCTTGCTTAAAGTCTTCAAAGATGGACTTTTAAAAATACTCATTTCCTGGTTGCTTTTAAATATCCTTTTTCCCCCTCCTCATTAGTAAGCGGGCTGGTAACTATTGTGTCTTCCCTCCAATGGCATGAGAAAGTCCTTTGTTTAGAATAATGTGCCTTGAATTTCAATAACCTTAACCACTTTAACCCCTAGCTTTACACTTCTAAGTGCTGAAAGTCTAACTTTCCCATCATGGCGCTGCTGGGCAGGACAGTGAGGTGGGAGGGGAGCTTGCTTTGGAAAGGAAGGCACACTTGGTCAGAGACGGTTGTTCAGGTCACCGGTTGATCCTGGGAAGGATAGAACCTTTCCCTGAGATGAATTCTCTAAATATCAGCCAGAAATCAGATGGTAAATTTGCATAAATTCAGTATTCGTTTCAGTTCAGAGGCCTTTCACCTGCGGCATGTAGATTCTAAAGGGACCTGGGATTGAGTTTCAAGAATCACTGAACTGTTCCAGCTCTGCCCCCTTCCAAAATGGTGTATAAAATTGTGAGTCTGGGCACTTTTTTTTTTTTTTGGAGTGTTTTCATCAGAGCGCCTTGATCCAAAACAGGTCAGGAACCTTTCCTTTCTCCTGGTGGAGCTCCCCTTCCCTCTCTCACATAGTGATTGGCCTGACCTGCACTGTAAGGCCATACTCAAGCCGCCACCCTGTAGGAGCTTTATATGGATTAAATAATGGAATCTTATAGCACTCTCAGGACCTGAGGGCCGCTATGATTCCCATTTCACAGATGAAGAAACTGAAAAAGAAAGAGGCTAAGGGCCCTGACCAAGGGCAGACAGCTGATAAATGACACACACACACACACACACACACACACACACACCCCTGAAGCTGGAGGGAAAAAACTGTCAAACTCGGGAGCTGGTGCAAGAATTTTCATGATGTAAAGTTTTGCAGTGTTTACTTCATTTTCCTGTGGATAATGGTGTGATGCGTGCTCAAAAGGCTGGAGAGATGGCCAGTGATGAAAGACAAGCATCAAAAAGAAGCATGCAACAGAGACTTCTGCAAAAATGGAGTAAGAAGTCTACTGGCAAGGCCTTGCCTCGCGTGCTCAGTTTGTGAAAAGTGGACAGTCGTGCGCAGCATGAGAAGTAGGTGGCTGTGCCAGGGAACAGGAGATGGCGTCCTCTTCCAAAAAGCTGGAATAGACGTTGTCATTCTGGTGTGCTGGGTTTTTTTTTTTTTTTTTTTTTGAGGAATTTCCTTTTCATTTGGATTCCAGTTACACATGCCAAGCACTTCTGTTATTTCAGGCTTATATTAATGAAAACATTGCCAATTACTCCCGCATTTATTTTCCCAAGGAACAGCCACGGAGAGCATGCTGATCAGGCAGCCTTGGGTTGTGCAGCTCATGTGGAATTAATCTTGGGGTTTAATTCTTCCCACTGGCATGTTGTACAGCAAGAAGGGAGTAGACTTACGCCTGGCACTAAATCTAGCCTTCTCCACTCTCAGACTGGTTTGTCTTGTGCAGAAGCCCAGCTTTGGACTGATGTTTTCTTCCCAGCAAATTTACAAGGTGCTGAATTGGTGGAGCTGCTGGCACTGTCTTTGACTCTTCTGGGTTTCTGAATGACATTTCAAGGATCACTCTGCGTCTCTTATTTATGGCTGGTTTTCACTTTGATACTTAAATCAAGCAGTGTTTATTAACCCCAAATGAATTAACTGTGCTAAAAGTTTGCAGTAGCATTTTTTCCAAGTCTGCTTTCAGGGAAAAACACAGTAGCTACATCTTGATGGTATGTTTTTAAGTGAATCACTAGCAATGGATCTGATTTAAAATATCCAAGACTACAATAATAATTATACACAAAAGAAACAGGTTGTATTCTCAGATTGTTAGATTTTTAAAGTTTTTGTCACACACTACAGATAGGCTTTTTATTAAAAATAAAAAATTGAAAACATTTGCTATAATTAAAAGCAAGTCAAAGCACTAACATATCCTTTTCTGCTAAAAATCTGAGCACTAAGAAGTTCCTAGCACATCCATTCTGAGATTAGGAACCCAAGAATTAGGGAGGTTGTGTGACTTGCATAATGTTACCCAGCTGTGGATTCAGACCGGGCAGCATCCAGGTCTCTGGGTCCTTTGCTGATCTTGTAAATTGCTACCCAAGCCTGGCCTTGATAGGTTGAACCGAGTAGCACAGAGGGACCTGAGCCAAGAGGTGACTCTCCAGCATCCTGTATCAGCTAGGGTCCAGCAAACCTGAGCAGAGGGCCCCTGCCACTCCCCCAGGTGACTGTCTTTCCGTGGGAGACAGTCCATCTCAAATGCTGCCCAGCACAACCCAGCTGAAGAGATGAAGCTATTGGATGCCACAGTGATAATAGCTGTTAACGTTGCAGGTTATTGCAGCTTTGTTCCATGCCCAGCACTCCCGTACACATATTGTCCCATTTAACTTCATCTTATAATGCCCTGTGCATTGTGGGCATGAGCAGGTGTCCTTATCCCCTCTTCAATGATGAGGAAACAGCTTTTGTGGGGCATACCATGTAACACAGTGTGCCTGGCACACAGAGGGGCCCTGGAAATCTATGTTGAGTAAATAGAGAGAAGGTAAGCAGTGTACTTGAAGGAATGTGGCTACCCATCTGGATTTGAGCACAGCTGTATCTGCCTCTTCAGCCCAAAGACCCTCTTAGGAATTTTTAGCCACCTCTTTCCCTACAAAAGTTCACCAAAAGAGAGGAATGTTCCCTGTTCCTCTAAAACCCTAGGTTCTTGGCCAAACCCTTTGGCCCTACCTTGAATACCTGTGCGTAGGGACTGTGTTTGTCATTTAGGAGACAAACCATTAGGGGGCTCTGCAGGACTGTGTAGAAGGATGGAGTACCCATCATGGGTGCATCTAAGACTAGAATTCGAGTCCTGCAGCCTACCGTCAAACTCTCTTCCCCATGTAGTAGCTGTGTGACCTTGGCCAAGTGTCTCAGCCTCTCTGAACTTGTTTCCTTATCTGTCAGAACAGTAATAACTGACCTTGTCCAGTTACTGTTAGGGGCCAAACAGAGCTCAATAAAGGGTAGTTGGTGGCTGGTGTTACTGTAATCATTAATATTAGTCCTGTTAACTGCCCCGGGGCATGCTGATCACAATGGCTTCCATTCAGTACTGAGGTAGATATTTGCATATTTTATCACAAAAGTCAAATGTGCTTATTGTATAATTTTCAAAGAGATAAAAGTAAAATCCTCCATAATCCCCTTTCCATATTACAGTTGACAGTTTGGGTATTATATTCCAAGTTTTTTACTGTGTATATATTAAAATACACATGCAAACATTTTGTTGTCTTTATAAGACCATGCATTTACAGCTTGGCTTTGTTTTTGCTCCACTTACTAGTGTGCCATGGTCATTGTTCCGCCGCAGGGGGAGCAGCTCTTCCTTTCCACTTCATGACTTTGTGGTTCACTGTCTGGTGCACTTGGCGTTTCATGCCATGATTTTAGCTCCATCCCTGCAGGGCCCTGCTGGCTGCTGCATGACCCTGGCCATAGAGTGCCTTTCTGTAAACATTGGGTTTCTTCCTTTCGTCCTCGTTATCTATCCAGTTCTCCGTGCCTCTTCGGTCCAGTTGCTCTGTGTACGGTGCATGCAAGTCGGCTGTGACAATGCCAGAAGGGAATGGTGTGAGCACCATGGGTCAGGGGGTTAAGTGACTTCATTAGGGTCCCAGGCAGCTCAGGGCAGCTCTGGGCAGCTCAGGGAGGGAACTCCAAGAGTGTGGCCCCAACCAGGCTTGCACTCTGCTCCTCTTTCCATTCCATTCTTTTTCCTGGGACATCTCTGATCTCTCCCCCTCTGAGCTGTCATCTCCTGTCTCTCCCACTTCCCACCCCTGCCCTTGACCTGTGCTGCCTCCCTCCCTCCCTGTTGCCCTGTAAGGATGCATCTCAGGAAAAGTGCCTGGATTCCAGTGATGTAGCTGTGTTAATAGAGTGTCAGGAATGTCAGTAAAACAGGTAAGGCTGTGTCCATGCTGTTGTTTCTGTATGTTTTTTATTGGGAGCAGGTGGAACTGGAAAATGAAGACACGTCCTCTGCCAGTGTTTACTGCAAACAGTTTCCTGTATTTGACTGTGATATTTTAAGCTTGATTACCTCCCCCAGTTGATATGTTGCCTCTGTAAATTCAGCTGGCATCTCTTGGCTTCATCGTAATGTGGCTCAAAATACACACTTCTGGGCGATACAGTTGACCTAAAATAAGCACGGAAAGCCTATTAATTGCTGCAGAGTTGGGAAATGAGATGAGCTGTCAGTGCTCAGGCTCGCTGTTAACGGGGCTGTGTTATTTGCGGGATGCCGTGTGAATGCTAACGTGTTGTTTCTGCTCTGTTCCCTCACGCCTTCCCGGATTCAGAGAGAGGTAACCGGCCGATTTTCACTTCTCCCCCCTTCGTGGTGTCTTAACGTGTCTGGCAAAGCTCACTTGCTTTCTTCGTGTCGCATTGCCATCCTTACAACCATCCTTGTCTTTGAAAGGCAGAACTTTTGTTTTGTTTCGTTTTGCCTTTTATCACCAGCATTTAAAACAGTCTGGAATTGGGTCTGCGTCCCTCATTCTCTACTGTGTTTGACCCTGGTTGTGGAAGGTGATGGGCTGAGTAAGTCTAACACCAATGTGGTCACTCACTAACGACTGAGAAAAATCTCATCAGTGTGGCAGGGAGTGAATGTGATGGAAATAGGTTATGTACCATGTTGTAGAAGGAGGCTTTTCATGCTTCTAGAAAAATTAATATCATGGCTGGGCGTGGTGGCTCACGCCTGTAATCCTAACACTTTGGGAGGCCAAGGTGGGTGGATCACTCGAGGTCAGGAGTTCAAGACCAGCCTGGCCAACATGGTGAAATCTCATTTCTACTAAGAATACAAAAAATTAGCTAGGCTTGGTGGTGGGCACCTGTAATCACAGCTACTTGGGAGGCCTAGGCAGGAGAACCACTTGAACCTGGGAGTCGGTGGTTGCGGTGAGCCAAGATGGCACCACTGCATTCCAGCCTGGGTGACAGAGGGATACTCTGTCTCAAAATAAATAAATAAATAAATAAGAAAAATTAGTATTAGTGCTTATATTACATATTCTCTAGAATTTGATTGGTAAGGGTTGGCACTAGGCTACTAGTCTAGCCAGAAGCACTGATTCAGTTTCAGTGTCAATTATTAGCCAAAATATATGGTCCTCCCTCTCCACCACAAGAAGGATAGAACCACAGAAAAGACATCCCTATGAAACAAGAGATTTTGACCTCAGTTGTGTTTTTCCAATGCTCTGCATGTCCGCCTGCCCGTTTGATTGATTGGGGACTTGACTTTAAGCTCCACGATTCCATAGCTCTACCACTTAATAAAAACTCCACTTTTGATGGAAGAAGGGAATTTGGAGATTTTTCTCCTTGAAAGAATGATGGTGGTTCCTGCTGGGCAAAGTGGAGAGACATGAAGGCAGATCTCCTCTTTGTGTCGGAGTTGGTCTCATGTAACCTCCCTGCCTGGTTGGGAGCTGGAAGTGATGAGTCCTCAGCCGGTATTTCCTGCCACACTGGTGTTGTGACTGCCCCCTGCTGGTGGCTGTTTTCCCCTGTGATGTGCTGCTGTCACAGTCCAGTAGTTAAGAGAGAGAGACAGCATAGAGTGGGCGGTGACATCTGCAGGGCTGGTCTTCCAGAGAGTGTGATTAGGAGAATTTGCAGGTTTCACTGACTTTTTAAATCACTTTGAGGAGATCCTGGCGGGGGCAGGTGGTGGAAGGTTCTGGAGGATGAGGGCTGTGCATGCAGATGTGAGCTCCTTCATGTAAAATAACAGCCAGTCCCATCAGAGTCAATGGTGAGGACATTTTCAGGTGTTTGCTAGTTCCTGTCCTCCTTGTTTATGTGGGCGTCCTCACTGGGAGGCAGTTGCTCTGAATATTAACAGCAGGACCCTGTTCTAGAGAGGGCTACAGATTCTAGTTTGCCCAAGCCACCTCGATAATTGCAGGTGGTAGAATTTCAGATCTGCTATTTACACACTCTGTGTCTCATGAGCGTGCCTGGTGAAGAATTCCCTGCCAAGCCTGTGTGTTTACCCGGGTGATGAGTACCTGGGATGCTCCTTTCAGAGGCTAAAAAACTTAGCATCTTTTTAAGCTTGCAAAGAAGGAGAAAGTAAGTTAAGCTTACCAAGCGAGAGCCTGAACTTTGTGAAATTAGTGATGCCTGCATATGATACATTGGACATTGGGTTAAAAAGAACAGAAAACCAAAGTCTTACGTGTGTGTGTTGCGGGGGGTCATTCTGGATTGGCCATCTGGAAAGATGAAGTTTCTTATGTACTTTCGCTTCCTGGTTCCTCCCACTCTCAAAACAAGATTTGTCAAAGTGCAGTCAGAAAATAAAAGCATCCAGTCTTGAAAACAGGACTCAATTCTTCCTCCAGACCTTGTACAGACTGTCAACAACCCACATTTTTGTATAGCCCAGGAACCCTGTAATTACACCGTGTTCTCATGTGGGCTTACCTTTTGAATTCTATTTTGGATCTCATGCTAGGCCCTGCACAGGTGAAACAAAGAGGAGAGAAAGCCCTTTGTCCTAAAGTGCCAGAAGTGCAATGTTTGGATCCAATCCTTTTGCTGCTGTCTTACCCTTATTTGCAGATGGGACCTGCCCTTTGCAATAGCATCAATAGAAAGATAAGCCGGGAGGGAAGGGTCGTTGGGTACATTTTAGCAAATCTTAGTATAATTCATATGAGTGCAAATATTTATTTAAAAACACCCCTTGTGGGACCAGGCGCAATGGCTCATGCCCGTAATCCTAGCACTTTGGGAGGCCGAGGCGGGCGGATCACCTGAGGTCAGGAATTCGAGACCACGCTGGCCAGCATGGCAAAGCCCCGTCTCTACTAAAAATACAAAAATTAGCCAGGCATGGTGTCACACGCCTGTAATCCCAGCTACTCGGGAGGCTGAGGCAAGAGAATTTCTTGAACCTGGGAGGCAGAGGTTGCAGTGAGCCGAGATGGCACCACTGCACTCCAGCCTGGGCGACAGAGCGAGACTCCATCTCAAAAACAAACAAACAAAAAAAAGAAAAATCCCGGCTGGGCGCGGTGGCTCACGCTTGTAATCCCAGCACTTTGGGAGGCCGAGGCGGGCGGATCACGAGGTCAGGAGATCGAGACCACGGTGAAACCCCGTCTCTACTAAAAATACAAAAAAAATTAGCTGGGCATGGTGGCGGGCGCCTGTAGTCCCAGCTACTCGGAGAGGCTGAGGCAGGAGAATGGCGTGAACCCAGGAGGCGGAGCTTGCAGTGAGCCGAGATCGCGCCACTGCACTCCAGCCTGGGCGACAGAGCAAGACTCTGTCTCAAAAAAAAAAAAAAAGAAAAATCCCTCATGGATAAGGAGACAGTATTTCAAAGTAGGCTTTTTGTTTGACTTCTTTTTCCTCATTTATAATATGGTACCTAGCATTTATTGAATGCCTATCGTGTGCCAGCCTTCACAAATTCCCTCAATAAAACGTACCATGTATTTGACCTGAGCAAATGTGATTGATGTGAAAGATGTTATCAAATTGTGGATACTTGGTAAGGAATTCCAACAACAGAGGATTGGTGAGAGATTGAGTGTAATATGAATCTAACAGAAAAGGACAGGTGAGTTCCTGCCAGTTACATGGGCTCTGGTGCAGCTGACAAGGTCAACTTGTTCTGTGCCACTCCAGAAAGCAAAGCTAGATCCTACAAGCAGAAGTTACAGGGAGGCAAGGTTACGTTCATCATTTAGAAAAAATATATTTTGAGCCAGGTGTGGTGGCACATGCCTGTAGTCCCAGCTACTTGGAAGGCTGAGACGGAAGGATCGCTTGAGTTCAGGAGGTCGAGGCTACAATGAGCTGTGATCGCACCACTGCACTCCAGCCTGGCTGACAGAGTGAGAGCCCAAAATAATAAAGTGAAAAATAATATATAAAAATGTTTTAAGAAGACATATATATATTATTCACTGGAGCTTTCCACCAACAGAACAGGCTGATTTATTAAAGGAACGAGATGTCCTATCATGGAAATACTCTAGGTACCACCTGCTGGTGCTGCTGTAAAAGGGACTTTGAAAAGTTAGCCTGAGTCACAGCTAAGAGATCTGTAGATGCCTTTTGGAAGAGAGGTAAACACATAAGCAAATTCTACTTACACTAAGAGAGTTGCAAAGGAGAGATTTAGGGAGAGAATAAGTAGTTCTGGCTATTTTTTAAAATAGAGCCTGCTTTTGCCAGGCATGGTGGCTCATGCCTGTAATCCCAGCACTTTGGGAGGCTGAGGTAGGTGGATCACTTGAGGCCAGGAGTTCGAGACCAGCCTGCCCAACGTGGTGAAACTCCATCTCTACTAAAAATAGAAAAATTGGCCAGGCGCATGGCTCACGCCTGTAATCCCAGCACTTTGGGAGGCCGAGGCAGGTGGATCACGAGGTCAGGAGATCGAGACCATACTGGCTAACATGGTGAAACCCTGTCTCTACTAAAAATACTAAAAATCAGCCAAGTGTGGTGGTGGGCGCCTGTAGTCCCAACTACTCGGGAGGCTGGGGCAGGAGAATTGCTCGAACCCAGGAGGCGGAGCTTGCAGTGAGCCAAGATCGCACCACTGCATTCCAGCCTGGGTGACAGAGTAAGACTCCATATAAAAAAAAAAAAAAAAAAAAAAAAAAAAAAAAAAACAAGCCACGTGTGGTGGTGCACACCTGTAATACTAGCTACTCAAGAGGCCAAGGCATGAGAATCACTTGAATCCAGGAGGTGGAAGTTGCAGTGAGCCGAGATCATGCCACTGCACTCCAGCCTGGGTGACAGAGCGAGAATCTGTCTCAAAATAATAACAATAATAATAATAAATAAAGCCCGCTTGAATAAAGAATCATTTATTCATTCCATAAAGATGGATTAAGCCCCTACTGGGTGATTAGAATGCTATGTAACTGAGAATATATAAAAGCAACCTTTGGTCCTTTTTATTTTTTTAATTAAGAAATTGGAGGCTGTCAGATAAGATGTATTAACACTGTCATTTTTCTCCAGCAAAACTCTATCCTGGTCCTCTGGGAGAGTAATCACTGAGGAAGACAGCCAAAAAGACAGGAATGAAAAGAGTTGGCAACACCAGGGCTCAGTAAGCAGGTGGCAACAGGTACTTGATTCCTGGTACTAGCTTCTGTCACCATTTAAAGAAGAGAAACAAGAAACTATAGCTATAACCCTTCCACTTCCTGGCTTATCAAAGAAAACGCAATGATTCTCATGACTGCAGGCGTTAAATGAAGTGAGACTCCATGTATGGGGAGCAGATGGCTCCTGGCCTAGCCTTGAAAATGGCTGGGGAATGGCATGGGCTGGAGCAGAGGGCAGAAATGGGTCTTGCTGCCAAGTGTCAGATCGTGTCTGATGATCGCAGGTGGTAGAATTTCAGATAACCACAGGTTCCTGGGAATCTAGAAGCTGTTGGAAAAACTGGGAGCGATGTTCTTTCTGGCCCTTGGAGATCTTCTGGGCCAGCTGTGTGGTTTTACAGATGAGATGCTGAAGCCTGGAGCCTGCGTGGCTGTGTGAGGCACCCGGTTAATGAGTATGGCTCCCAGCCTGTCTGAGATGGGACCCTCCTGGTGCTCTGGAAGCCAGGAGTGCTAATGAAAGGATAGCCCTCAAGGGCTCCCCACCTGAAGGCTCCTCAGAGGTGCCTGCAGTGGACCAGCCAGCCCCCGTGTCCCATGCAGCAACAGAGCTGGCTACGGGCCCTGCCTGCTTGGCTGCCTGACGCCTGATGGCCGTGTGGCACCCAGCACACTCTTCCCCCCCCAGCTCACATGCTCGGCCTGAGCTGATCGCACCAGTTGAGGTTTGCACAGTCTGTCAGGAACACTCTGAGTGTGGAGGTGTGTTTACTACAAAGCAATTTCTTATCCCCCTCAGAATACAAGAAAATCTAGGAAATACCCTGTTGCTCTTACATATGCCCATAGTGGCTTTTAGCATCATAACACTGGGATTGGGAAAAAACCCAGCTGTGTAAAAAACTAGTTGGTGACATTTTGATCACTGGGGAAGCCAGCTGATGGGATGTAGAGTTCGTTTACTATCTTCTCAATTTTTATGTGTGTTTGGAAAGTTCCAGAAGGAGAAGAGTAATAAACAGAAAGGAGAGAGATGGATGAACTCTGTTCTTTTAGCTCCTGTACTCCTCAGGCTGGGCCCCAAACTCCTTCTCCCAGGAAAGGGTCCAGGAGGCCAAGGTCACTGCAGACCTCCCTGTGGCTGAGACCATCTGGCCTGTCTCCCACTGTTCTGGAAAGCTCTGTACCCCTTTCCCTCAACCCCCTTTCTTTGATGTCTTTGGGACCAGCCTCTCCTGGGCTTTTCCTGCCCTCTTCCCCAGCAATTTTTTCTCCACCTTCTCATTGGACCTCCTGCCTCAACAAGGCCTCTAAATGTCTTTCTTCCCCAGTCGCCAGGCCTTGGTTTGACATGTTTTTTGTTTGTTTGTTTGTTTTTGAGATGGAGTCTTGCTCTGTTTGCCTAGGCAGGAGTGCAGTGGCGCAATTCTCAGCCTACTGCAACCTCCATCTCCTGCGTTCAAGCTATTCTCACGCCTCAGCCTCCCAAGTAGGTGGGATTACAGGTGCGTACCACCACACCCGCCTAATTTTTGTATTTTTAGTAGAGACGGTGTTTCGCCATGTTGGCCAGGCTGGTCTTAAACTCCTGACCTGAAGAGATCCACCCGCCTTGGCCTCTCAAAATGCTGGGATTACAGGCATGAGCTACCGCGCCCGGCCAGCTTTGTCTTTTCACGCTCCACACTTTCACCTGCTCCCCCGACCTCCCGGATCCGTGTCTCCTGCCCAGACCGCAGGCCTCAGCGCAGGGTCCCAGCACCCACCTGCCTGGTGGGCCTCGTCACCTCTGGTGCTCCTCAAGCACAAGCACCCCATACGTCTTGTCCACCCTGGAGCTCATCAGCTTCCTGCACCAAACCAGCCCTCCTTCCCTCCCCCACTCCAGTGATGGGGTGCTTAGCTGTCCTAGCAGGGACCCCAGAGTTATTCTTAATCCCCTCCCTCATCCACGTCTCTCACACATCTGCCACTCCTGCCAGCATCCTTCCAACACCTCTTCCATCTTTTTCCTCTCTCCTGTTCTCACAGATGCTGATTTAGCCTGCACTTTGCTCATCCCCCTGCCCTCCATGGACCACCACAGTGGCCCCCAGCAGTCCCCTTCCCTTGGCCGGCTTTGTCCCCCCAAACAAATCACAGGGGGTCACCTGTAATATTGCAAGACTGGGATGGCTCAGAGTAAGGGCCAGTCCTGGTAAGACACAAGGCACTGTGCAAACTGAGTACAGACTCCTGCACAGCACCCCTGCAGCCGCACCTGAGCCTCACCACAGTGCCGGGGGCATATGCATAGGGCAGCTGGGAGTTCTCACAAACAACTGGGGGGCCTTCTGACCTCCCTGCCTTTGCTCATACCTGTTTCAATGTTCTTTGAACCGTCTGCTGCCTTCTTACTGTGATGAGGTCCTTCTTACACCTAAAGCAGCAGCTCAAACCTCACTGCCCATCTGTAACATTAGACGGGCTTGCAAGGCTGGAACCTTACCTGTTTGAATTTGCCTCACTGGTGCCTGATACATAATATCAGCTAGAAGGTGTTTGTAGAAGTGAATTGAATTTTTTTTTATTTTTTTATTTTTATTTTTTTTTAGACGGAGTCTTGCTCTCTCACCCAGGCTGGAGTGCAGTGGCACAATCTCGGCTCACTGCAAGCTCCACCTCCCGGGTTCATGCCATTCTCCTGCCTCAGCCTCCTGAGTAGCTGGGACTACAGGCGCCCGCCACCACGCCCGGCTAATTTTTTGTATTTTTAGTAGAGACGGGGTTTCACCGTGTTAGCCAGGTTGGTCTTGATCTCCTGACCTCATGATCTGCCCACCTTGGCCTCCCAAAGTGCTGGGATTACAGGCATGAGCCACCGCGCCCAGCCTTTAATGAATTGAATATTTTAAAAAATATCAGTCTTTAATACCACACCATAAAATCCAAATGGCAGTTGCATTCATTTCCTATTGTTGCTGTAACAAATGACCGCAAACCAAGTGGCTTAACGCCACACCACTTGATTCTTTCCATTTCTGGAGGTCAGAAGTGTCAAATCCCAGTGTTGCCAGGCTGTTTCTTCCAGGGGCTCTCGGGGAGAATCCATTTTCTTGCCTTTTCCAGCTTCTTGAGGCTGCCTGCATTCCTTGGCCCCTGCCTCCTGTTCTTTCCCTTAGGAAGAAAGTGCCTCCCACCTTCCCTTGTGAATTTGCTGGACCCACCCAGATAGTCCAGAGTAACATCCCCATCTCAGGATCCTTCGTTGATCACATCCACCAAGCCCCTGTTGGCATGTAAAGGAACATAGCCACAGGTTCCTGGGATGTGGGGAGGGATCATCACTCTCCTGCAGCAGCCCTTTTCAGAAGTCAGGTGCCGAAAAGGCAGGCTTTTCACACAGGCAAGTGATGCTTGGATTTCGTCTTAAATCAATGAAATTCGATCGCTTGTATATTTCATTGTCCATAGATGAAGTCGTTCCACTGGTCTGTGCTCTAGGCCTGAAAGAAAGGCCTCAAGTGCCTCTTACAGATCTCTGTATTTAGGGACTCAGGATATGTTACATGAGAGTGAAATGGGAAATGCACAAATCTCTTGACCTCCACAGTGAGGAGGAGACACCTGTTTTATCCTGGGAAGTGATGAAGCCTCTGGAGGGTTAGTTACCGGACTCACCCACCATCATGGACTGACAGATTGCTGCCTCCCTAATCTATTAGCCTCTACCTTGAAGGAAACAACAAAAGATAAGGCTGTTTAAAAAAAAGAAAAAAAAAAAAGTGAGAATTCCTCCCAAAAAAGCCTGAGGCTGCTGAGTTTCTCCCTGGGGAAGCTGTGGGTTCCAGATGGTTGCCCTTAAGGCATCAGTCACCTTCCTCTGCGCCAGAGGAAAATGAAGATTAATAATCATAATTTTTTAAAGTTAAACCTAAAAGGCTGCCTATGAAAGAACCGAGGCACAGAGGGCACAAAGCCGAAGTTCAATAGGAATAATCCATTGCTTATTGACCAGGGCCTGTTCATTTGCCGTGTCAGTAACCTTGGGACGTTGCACTCTGGGGCCTGCCAGCCACCGTGGAGAGGCTGATGGATCTTGGAAGCTTCTATCAGAGAATGTCAGAGCCGGGGAGGGACTTGGAAGTCATGTTTTTCAACCCCTTCACTTAAAGATGAGGTTAAATTCCATGCCCAGGGTTGGTGTAGCTAAGTGGAAGCAGGGCTGAGACTCGAATGTGGGTGGCCAGAATCTCAATGCCTGGCCCTTCTGGCTGCTGCTGTCTCTTAGAGGACAGACACAGCAGGTGACACCTGTAACAGTAACTACAAAAGATATGATATAACGACCTCTTCTTTGTAGCACAGAATGTAAATACCATGGGCATTTTGATACAAGCAGGGTCCTGGGGCCAGAGGACCAGGCGGACCGTGGAGCTGGGCTAGGCTGAGTAGATGGGCGTGCGCTGGACAGTGTGGGGAGGGACACTGGCCACCACATGAGGGAGGACACCGCTGTGAGCAGACACCGAGACCCGTCTCTTCGGGAGCAGCGGGGAGTGCCGCGCAGTGGGAGGAACATGCTGGAAAGTTGGTGGGACAAATTTTGGAACTCTTAAAATCCACCCAGAGGTTTTTGGACTTTGTGTGGTTGACCACAGGGAGCTTTGGGGAGATTTGGCCTCAGAAAGATGGTGGCTACACATGGAAGTTGGAAGGATTGGAGTTGTGTGCCGGGAGACGTGGTGTATTTCTGAAGGACCCTCTAGGGAGGAGAACCAGA